>NC_069703.1:26154453-26494927 GCF_023699985.2 Odocoileus virginianus
AATACAAATTCAATTTTTAACATGTTTAATCTTTGATCCAGTTTCTTGAACATATACAGTACAGTTATAATAAAGGTTTTAATGTTCTTTTTCTGTCACCTGTGTCATATATGAGTCACTTTCAGTTGCTAATTTTTCTTCTCATTGTGGATTGTATTTTTCTGCTTCATTGAAGTTATCTTTGATTGGATGTCAAATATTGTGAATTATACCATATGGTCCCCCTTCCCCCCCATAAATGAATGCCTTCAGCTTTGTTCTAAAACTTGACTAAGTTGCTCATGAAAGTGAAAGTGTTAGTCACTCAGTCGTGTCTGTTTGCATCCCCATCCATGGACTGTATCCCACCAGGCTCCTCTGTCATGGAATTCTCTAGGCAAGAATACTGGAGTGGGTTGCCATTTCTTACTCAAGGCATCTTCCTGACTCAGGGGTGGAACCTGGGTCTCCTGCCTTACAGGCAGATTCTTAACTATCTGAACCACCAGGAAAGTCCGAGAGTTGCTTGCAGTTTAATCCTTTTGGAGCTTACAGTTAAGCATTGCTAGGTGGGACCAAAACTGCATTAATTCTGGGGTGAATTCTTCCCACTATTGAAACAAGATCCTTCAAAGTACTATATCTGGTTCTCTGTGAATTGGGAGGTTTTCCACTCTGTCTGGTGAACACAGGCGCTATTTCTGACCCTGGGTAATCTCCAGACACTGTTCTCTCTGACATTTTCTTTCCCTAATGTCAGATAACTTTCTCACATGGATGTGCTAAACAGCACTTAGTTGAATATATGAGGGACATTCCCTTTAGATCTCAAGTTTCTTTTTTCAGCTCACTTTTTTCCTCCCCTGCAAACTCTAGGCATCTTTACTTCCCTGGATTGCCATCTCTATCAGCTCAAAGCAGCTCAAGGATATCACTGGGCTCTGCCTAAATTCCCCTTCTTCACACTGCAGCCTAGAAACTGCAGGAATAAGCCATGACATTCAGAGGACTCATTTCTCTTTGCTTTCAGTTTCTCGGGGATCACTGTCCTTAACAAGCTGATGTCCAATGTCTTTTGGGTCATTGTTTCATATATTTTTGTCTGGTGTTTTGGTTGTTTTACGACCTTATCTTTGTTACTTCATCCATAACAAAAGCAGAAATCCTGTTAACATTTTATTCAGTATTATCATGTTTATTAATGACTGCTGTATTAATCAATTGTTTCATTGGAGCTTGGTGATCTTTTTAAAGTCTTCCTTTATTTTTTTTTTTAATTAAGTAGCATCCATCAAGGGAAGAGATTTCCACCATCACCTGGAGATTAGTCTCTGTTCTTTCTATTTGGATAAAATTACTATCTAGCTCTTTTCTTTCAGAATAAAGAGTTATTAATAGTCACCTCCATAGCGGCAAATTAATTTCTCCATTTTTTTCCTGTTCTTTTTCTTTTGGTATCATTTGAGTATCTTTTTCTTTTGAGTATTCTTGTTGTTCAGTGACTAAGTTGTGTCTGACTCTTTGCTTCCCCATGAACTGCAGCATGCCAGGCTTCCCTATCCTTTACTATCTCCCAGAGTTTACTCAAATTCACGTCCATTGAGTTGGTGATGCCATCCAACCAATTCATCCTCTGTCGTCACCTTTTCCTCTTGCATTATGGACTGGGAATTTTTATTTATTGTTCTGTAGTCACTTTATAGTTATTATTTCTTCTGATGCTCAAATTGTCCCAAATTTAGCCAAAAGGAGCTCCTTCATTTTGGATTCAGAGCACTTTTGAAACATCTCCATTAGCCTTTTAAAAATATATTTAAAACTTTTAAAAAATATATTTATTTATTTAATTTGGCTGCGTTAGGTCTTAGTTGTGGCATATGGGATCTTCACTGTGTCATTCAAGATCTTTCACTGCGGTGCACGGGTTCAGTAGTTGTGGCACACAGGCAAATGGCTTAGTTGCCCCTCAGCATGTGGAATGTTAGTTCCTTGACCAAGAATCGAACCTGCATCCCCTGCATTGAAAGGTGGATTTTTAACCACTGGACCACGAGAGAAGTCCTAGATTTTGAGCACTTTCTTGCTTTAACACAAACAGATGTCTTGGCCTTACCGTGTACTTCCCATGCTTCAGAACTGAAATTGCTCATTGAAGTTTTGATTTCCTTTAATAGAAAATATTATTTGGAAATTAAGATCTGTATTCTAGTGGAAATCCATGTTATGCAGTTGTCAATGGGGGAAAATATTTTAGATGTTATAATCTGGCAGCTGCATACCCTCTTTGCTCAATAGCATCCCTGGGTGGTTTTTGTTCAATCACTAAGTTGTGTCCAACTTTTTGGGACCCCAGGCCTGCAGCATGTCAGGCTTCCCTGTCCTCCACTATCTCCTGGAGTTTGCTCAAACTTATGTCATGTTTACCCCAGCTGATAGACACTTTTAACATTTTTTTTTTTGAAGAGTGAAATGATTCTTTAATAGTGTATTTGGAAATAATTTTTTTCAAAATGAATTTTAACATCAAAGAAAAGGATCATGTTGGAGATGGTTTAAAGAATCCTTTAAAGGCTCTTCAAAGACTCCCCAGAAGTACCTGGACTTGTGGTTAGGAACTGACTTTAGGTGAGGGCAGTTGTTCTTACCGAGTGCAAATTGATATCACCTGAGAAGCTTTTTAAAAATACCTTGGTATTGACCCATACTGGGCTTCCCTGGTGGTTCAGTGGTGAAAAATCCACCTGCCAATTCAGGATATGTGGGTTCAATCCCTGGGTTGGGAAGATTCCTGCAGAAGGAAATGGCAACCCATTCCAGTATTCTTGCCTGGGGAATCCCATGACAGAGGATTCTGGTGGGCTACACCCCATGGGGTTGCAAAAGAGTCAGACATGACTTAGCAACTAAACAATAACAACAATGGACCCATACCGAGGTCCTACCTCAGATCATATTAATTCAAAATATTTAGGTATATGTCCCAGCATTGCTATCTTTGTTATTTTAACTCTTCCAAATGCGCTACCAGGATTGAGAACTACTCTCTTCGGATCTTGATGCTATTAGAAATGCAATCACCTGCTGAGAATAGTAACACCTAAATGAGTGATTGCTTCTTTTTATCTCATAGATGCCAGGGAGAAGAGAAATAGATAGGACACTTGAGTGTCTGAGCAACTGTTGAAAACAGCAGAAAAAAGAAAAGAGAGTAAAATATACAAAATGAACTTGCTTTGTTGCTTGGATTAAATCCAGTGACCAAGGTTTCTAAATTGCTTACTAAAGAAGCAGTAAAATCTTATCAGAAGTACTTGTTTGAGCTACTGGCAGACAGACAGAGTTAATGCACAGTTTGGATAATTCAAGCATTGATGTCCCTTGTCCATGCCACCATGACCCAAAGTTTGCTAACTACCATCGCTGCTGTTTTGTGAAAACTTGGAACTGAAACTCAGGACATTTGCTGTTTCGTCCTTTCATTCTGTTGCACAAAATCATTTTCCAAATCAATCATGTCACTGAGTGTCTCTCTAGATGTAATGGCCTGAAATCTGAAACAATGGAACTGCTGGTGTAGTGAGAAATGGCTTCCTCATTTAATTTGTCAGACTTCCAACTACTCATCTATTCTCTAAGCAAAGTTGCAGCCAAATCTCTATATTGCAGAACTCAATTATAATTGATTGAAAATATTTTCTTAAGAGCCAGTTGAATAGAGAAGAAGTCCTGAAACGTTTTGTCCTTCCAACTTTTTATTACGTGAATTTTCAAACCTGCAGAAAAGTTGAAAAAAAAATAGCACAACGAACACCTGTATATCCCTTACTTAGATTTAACAATTAAAGAATTTTGCCATGTGTGTTAGTTTGCTAGAGCTGCCATAAAAAGCAGCATAGACTGGATGGCTCAAATAACAGAAATTTCTATTCTCACAGTTCTGGAGGCTGGAAGAACAAGATGAAAGGATCAGCAGGGATGGTTTGCCCTGAGGCCTCCTTTCTAGGCTTGTAGATAATTATTTTCCCTTTTGTGCTTACACCTGGAGAAGGAAATGGCAACCCACTTCAGTACTCTTGCCTAGAGAATCTCATGGACAGAGGAGCCTGGCAGGCTACAGTCCAGTGTTGCAACAGTCTGTGTCCTAATCTCTTCTTATAAGGATACCCCTCAGACTGGATTAGAGCCCACCCTAAGAGCCTCCTTTTAACTTAATCGCTTTTTGAAAGTGAAGGTGTTAGTTGCTCAGTAGCCCGCCTGGCTCCTCTGTCCTTGGAATTCTCCAGGCAAGAATACTGGAGTAGGTAGCCATTCCCTTCTCCAAGGGATCTTCCCGACCCAGGGATTGAACCCAGGTCTCCCACATGCAAGCCGATTCTTTGCCATCTGAGCCACCGGGGAACCACCTTTTAAGGCCCTGTTTCTAAGTACAGTCACATTCTAACTGTGGTACTTCAACATGTGAATAGGGGAGGCACAGTTCAGCCTCTAACTCTATGTTTTCTGTTTTTCTTTATCATATATAAACACACAGATGTACTGACTTGATGATCCACTTTAAACTATATTACAGGCTTTATGACATCTTACTCCTAAATAAGTCACCTTACATCTCTTGAGAATAAGCATATTTTCTTACACAACTTTAATGCCATTATCACAGTTAAGAAATTTAAAATATTCTGTGTATTCAATCCATATTTGATTTTCCCCAGTTATCCAAAGACTTTTTAATGACTGTTTTTATTTTCCTGAATAATGATCCAATAAGGTTCATCTCTGAATTTGGTTGTTACATCGTTTTAGTCTTTTACAGTCTCCCCTCCTCCACCCATCATGTTTTTCATCTTTATTTTCTCAATAGCATTGACTTTTTTAAGAACACTTAAACAAGTTATATTTTGAATGTTTCACATTTTAGGTAACCAGTTATTTCCCTATGATACCATTTAACTTGCTCCTCTGCATACTGTGTCTACAGAAATTAGAAATTAGATGTTGTGGGGACTTTCCTGGTGGTCCAGTGGTTAAAACTCTACCCTTTTAATGCGGGATTTGTGGATTCCATCCTTGGGGAGCTAAGATCCCACATGCTGCATGGTATAGCCCAAAAAAATGAAAAAAAAAAAAAATTTGAATTAACAACAAAAAGAAAGTACATGTTGTGGTGAGACTGGAAAACTGCCAGTATTTTTCATATTAAGAGGTGGAGTTTTTTTCTCCTTCCCTTGACTCTGGGCTCAGCCATGAGATGTACTTTGGCCAATGGGACATCTGCTTTAGCAAATATGATACAAGCCAAAGCTTGAAATGTGCTTGTGTACCAAGGTTTACCCATCTTTGCTGCTCCTGAGGAGCTGTGACTGAACCAGTCTCTTGGCCAAGGGGAAATGCATGGTTACATCTCCATCCCCCTGGCTGACGTCAAGAGTGAGGCCACCCGCAGCCATCCATCCGATTCAGACCAGAAGAATCATCTGATTCATAGAATAATACGAAATAACAAGTGGTTATTGGTTTAAACCACTAAATTGGGGTGATATGTCCTGCAGCAAAAGCAAATGATACAGATGTAGAGGCTTGATTAAATTTCAGGCTAAATGTTTTGTCAGGACTATTTCATAGATGATGCTGTGTGCTTCTATTATACCACATCAGAAGGCTCATAAAATCAGTACCAGGCCAACTTTTGAACCTCGTTAAAAGTGGATTAGGAAAGAAACATACCTGCTTATATCATTCCTCAAGTTAGCATTTACCCTGGATTAAAAATATATATATTATTGAAGTATACTTGATTTACAATGCTTTGTTAGTTTCTGTTGTGTGTGTGTATATATATATATATATATACATACATATATATATATATATATACACACATATCTTGCTCGGAGTATCCTAGGTTGCTGATTTTTCCATTTCAGGATTTTTAATATCTTTGAATATACCTTTTCATGCCCTTCTGGCCTGCAATATTTCTGTACAGAAATTAGCTGATAGCTGTATAAGGGTTCCCTTGTAACTAACTCTTTGCTTTTCTCTTGCTACCTTTAACTTTTGCCATTTTGATTATATGTCTTGGTGTAGGTCTGATTGGGTTCATCTTGTTTGAGACCCTCTGTGGCTCCTTTACCTGGATATCTGTTTCCTTCTTTAGGTTTGGGAAGTTTTCAGCCATAATTTCTTTAAATACATTCTTGACCTCCTTTTATCATCCTTCTAGGATCCCATGTATGTATAGATTGGCATGCATTATATTATCCCATAGGTTTTATGTATTACTTTCATTTTTTTTAAATTTGTCTTTCTGTCTGCTGTTTTCACTGGATGATTTTCATTATTCTTTCAGATCACCTATTCATTCTTCTGCATTATTTAGTTTGCTGTTTGTTTGCCTTTAGCTCAGCAAATGAGTTTTCTAGTTTTTTGGGTTTTTTTTTTCTTTTTTTAGTTTTCTAGTTTTTAACTGGCTCTTCTTTATAGATTCTAGTTCCTTTTCTACAGTGATCTTTGAAAACAAAGGTCTGTCTGGTCAAGGCAATGGTTTTTCCAGTGGTCATATATGGATGTGAGAGTTGTACTATAAAGAAAGCTGAGCACTGAAAAATTGATGCTTTTGAACTGTGGTGTTGGAGAAGACTCTTGAGAGTCTCTTGGACTGCAAGGAGATCCAACCAGTCCATCCTGAAGGAGATCAGTCCTAGGTGTTTATTGGAAGGACTGATGCTGAAGCTGAAACTCCAATACTTCGGCCACCTCATGCGAAGAGTTGGCTCATTGGAAAAGACCCTGATGCTGGGAGGGATTGGGGGCAGGAGGAGAAGGGAACGACAGAGAATGAGATGGCTGGATGGCATCACCGACTCGATGGGCATGGGTTTGAGTAAACTCCGGGAGTTGGTGATGGACAGGGAGGCCTGGCATGCTGCGATTCATGGGGTCACAAAGAGTCGGACACAACTGAGCGACTGAACTGAACTGAACATTTCTGTCAATAGCTTTTCTTAATTCCTTCAGTATTTTAATCACCTCCTTTTTGAACTCTGGATCTGATAGATGGGAAGGGCCTCTTTCATTGTTCTTTCAGGGGAATTCTCTTGATCTTCTGTTCGAGAGTTATTCCTCTGCTTCTTCACTGTACTTATATTTCTCTGATTCTATGGTGGCTCAGTGATAAAGAATCCTCCTGCCAATGGAGGAGATGCAGGTTCAATCCTGGGTTGATAATATCCCCAGAGAAGGAAATGGCTACCCACTCCAGTATTCTTGTCTGGAGAATTCCATGCACAAAGGAGCCTGGTGGGCTATAGTCTATGGGGTTGCAGAGTCAGACATGACTGAGTGAGCCCACACATGTGGGTTTAGGAGAAACATTTATTTTTTGCAGTCATGAATGGCTATTTTTTTCTTTTTTCTTTTTCTTTTTTTATGAAGGGCTATTTTTATGTGAGATCATCCCTTTGCAGCCTGTAGAAGTCTAATATTTTTAGTGCAAGTGCTGTTTTTAATATGGATATCTGCCATGTCTTTCCTCGATGTGTGCTGGCCATTATCCCCTTGACAGGGGGTGTGACTGGTGTTGTGATGACTGTTGGATGTTCATCAGGGCCTCCTCTTTGCTGTGTGGTTATCACAGCACTGTCTGCAGCAGAGTTTTCTCCCCAGTTTGGGGGCTAGAAGCGCCTAGATCCATTTCTCAGCTAGGGTGTAAGGTAGGTGGGAAAGGAGCAATTCCACTGGGAGAGAAGCCACTGAGTATTCCTCTGCTGAGCCAGTCCACCAGGAGGTGCTCACTGGGTGTCGCCGGTTGTGTGGACTCACAAAGTACACTGTTGATGGCATTGCCTGCAACCCCACCTTAACTATGGGAATGCAGGCAGGCAGTCCCGGCGTCCCTCGGGCGCTGTGCTCAAAAAGCACAGATTCATTGGTGCCTTAAGAGATGACTCATTGGAAAAGACCCTGATGCTGGGAGGGATTGGGGGCAGGGGGAGAAGGGGACGACAGAGGATGAGATGGCTGGATGGCATCACTGACTCAATGAGCATGAGTGTGAGTAAACTCCAGGAGCTGGTGATGGACAGGGAGGCCTGGCGTGCTGTGATTCATGGGGTCGCAAAGAGTTGGACATGACTGAGTGACTGAACTGAACTGAACTGAAGTCACTTCAGTTGTGCCTGACTCTTTGTGACCCTCAAACCGAGAATGAGGCTGCACTAGGAAGCCCTGTCCTGCCCTTTGCGTGCATGTTAACAGTGAGGCCCCTCTGGCAGACCCAGGCTAGGTCCTGAGTACACCCCAGGTTGCTTGGACCTCACTCCAGCCCCTTCAGGCTGTCTCCATTCAGCCTACCCCAGTTCTCTCCCCGTCTATCTGCTGAAGCCCATGTTTCAGGACTCACGCCTGTGTGCACCAGCAGACATGCATCTCAAGTTGGGGCCCAGCTGATCTCTCAGCTGGTGAAGGACATTTCTGGAGAGACAGGACCTTTGCTCTTTCACCACTCCCTCCCAGGGGCACAGGTCCCATCCCCATTCCATTTTTTCCCCTTCATCCTACCTAGTTATGTGATGATCTTTCTTGCAGTTTTGGTTGTATGAGATCTTCTGTGAGCTTTCAGTAGGTATTCTGCAAGAATTTTTCTACATGTAGATATATTTTTGATGTATTTGTGGGAGGAGGTGAGCTCCACACCCTTCTGTTCCGCCATCTTCATCTCCTCTCCCTCCCCTGGATTTTAGTATCAGGTCACCCTTCCATCATCAGGATTGTAGGACACTAATGGTGACAAGTAGTGATGCTGCTCCCCTTTGTTCAAACTGACCGACGACCAAGAGTAGCCACCAGCATTTGGCTCAGGGAAGACATTATCCCCTAGTTTATAGCCACATGTGGCCATATGTTCTAACATAATGCTGATGGGCATATATCTAAAGATTTTGCCCCACCTAATATTGGAATTATACAGATACCCTTCTATTAGAATCATGCTAATACTTTCTTTAAGATAACCAAGTGGGTAACTATTCCATTTTTGCATATTTAAAATAAGCAAGTAGTTATCTAATACAAGGATAAAAGGAGAGCTTCCACTCCGTTCTACTGGAAAGGCAAAAAACAGCTAAATTATGGTACTGTTTTTCTCAGAAGCTAAACTTCAGTAGAAAAGTTAAAGAAGAGAGGAAAAAGTAGAAAGATAGCATTTTTATTGATTATTTCCAATGCTCTGGGCTCCTTGGAAATTTCCAGTTGCCACAGTGGGGAGGCTTCCCTGGTGGCACAGATGATAAAGAATCTGCCTGCAATGTGGGAGACCAGATTTGATTCCTGGGTTGGGAAGATCCCCTGGGAAAGAGAATAGCAGCCCACTTCAGTATTCTTGCCTGAAGAATTCCATAGACAGAGGAGCCTGGCGGGCTATAGTCCATGGTGTTGCAGAGTCAGACGCAACTGAGTGACTAATACTTTTACTTTCACAGTGGGGAGGCAGCACTGCTTAAATGATCCAACATCTGGGATTTCTATCAAACTCCAACCATTTGTTTGTTATTGAATAGAACCCATCCTGGAGTAAAAGAAAATTTGTTGGACAAATAGCCAGCTCCAAACTATTTCTTTAAGCAAGTATGTGTAACAATAATATAAAGACCAGAAAAAAAAACTTATAATTATTTCTTCAAGGGATCTCTTTTGTTCCTTCTCAGATCATCAATATATGATTTCATGTATTTTCTTCTTCTCTTTGCTCTTTGCTGTGCCATTTATTTATTTATAATATTTATATATACTACTTTTCTAATTAGAAGCAAAATAGTAAATAAAGTTAGTAAGAAGATTTAGAAGTTGAAAAAGTATTGTGTCCTTTAGAACTTTTTTCTATGTCTTTTTTGTAATCTTCCCAAGTTAGATTGAATTTTATGTTGTATAAACTTTCAAAATGTGCACAAGAATAGAGAATACAACAAAACTTCACGAATTTACCACAAGAGTTCACCAATCATCATTAATCTACACTAATTTCTTCTGTTCTCTCTCTCTCCCTCTCTATTTAAACTTTCTAAAGCAACTTCCAGACTTCATGATATTTTAGCCCTTAACACTGTAGTATGAATGTCAAAAAAGGAAGGGCACATTTTCTTACGTAACTGAATATCATGGCCATACATGCTAAAACTAATAATAGTTCCTAATGCCATCTCAAGCCAAATTTCCCCCATTTGCTAAAATACATCTTCTTAAAACTTGGTTTGTACATATCAAGATCCAAACAAGTTCTAGTCATTGTATTAGGCTATTCATAATCGTATACCTGTCTTAACTCTTAATCTAGAATAGTCTCTTCCCAGTTCTGTTTGCTCTGGGCCATTGACTTCTTGAAGAAACCTGGTCAAATATCCTATGGAATGGCCCACATTATGAATTTGACTGAATACATGTTTTAAAAATAAAAGGCATTCCAGTTGTGATTTTATAACATTAGCCTTCTTAAACATCTCCAAAATACAAAACCCCTTTCAATGACAGTGATGAACAACAACCCATAGTGGGATTCTTTGGGGAAAAGACTGATTTAATCAAACAGCATACTAAATGGATGGGCTCCTCAGGTGGCTCAGTGGTAGAGAATCTGCCTGCCAATGCAGGAGACACAGGTTCAATCCCTAGGTCAGGAAGATCCCCAGGAGAAGGAAATGGGAACCCACTCCAGTACTCTTGGGAATACTGGAAAATCCCATGGATTTCTGGGAAATCCCATGGACAGAGGAGCCTGGTGGGCTACAGTCCATGGGGTCAAAACAGCTGGACATGACTTAGCAACTAAAACAACAGCACTAAATGGGTATCATATGTTTCAATCCCTTTTTGAATGTGTTTGTGATAAAAAATAAAGTAAATTTATAGAGTATTTAGGTTTTTAAAGAACATTTGAAATGGTGCCTTAAGAAAACTATTCTCTACTGTATGCCTTGTAAATGAATATCATTGTATAAATTGAACTGACACTAGAGAAGCCAGCAGGGAACAAAACAGTCTTTGAATGTGAGAGTATAGATGCTGTGACTCTGTTTCCGTTTATTTGATATGTTTGGATTGCCAGAAAAGAAATACAGGGTGCCCAGCTAAACTTAAATCTCAGGTAAACAAAGAAGAAGGGTTTTTAGTAGAAGTATATCCCATGCAATATTTTGGGACATAATTATACTAAATATTATTTATTAGTTATCTAAAATTCATATTTAACTGGGCATCCTGTATTTTTATTTGCTAAATCTGATAACCTATGGACAAACTCTCTACCACAGTGGGGGTGGGGAAGACCCAGGAAGGAGCTTTAATACTGGAGAGGAGTGTCATGAGGACATTGTCAGGCTCTTGACCCCACTTCTGAAATGTGGGAACAGCCACAAGTCTCTGGTACTGCCAAGATGTTTGCTCAGGAAGCCTGGCTTCTTATTTCTGCATATAAACTCCCTCAGCTGAGATTCTGTGCGGGGCCTGCCAAAGCAGAGGACAGTATGATATTCTTGTTTCTCTGAGAAACAGCACTCACAGAAGCCAGAATCACAAAAGATTTTGGAATCAAAATGGGAGCTGGGATCCACGGGCAAGCTCCTCAAAGCCTTTTCTGTACATGTCAGAGATACAGTAAGGCTGCAATCGAACCGGAGTCTTCTGCACTGTAGGCAGCTTCTTTGCCAACTGAGCTATGAGGGAAGCCCCACAATAAGGCTGCACATATTATGAAATATAAGACAGAAGACAAGGGAAAAAATAAGAGGAGTAGAAAAATTATGCCCAAAGATTCTGGCTTAAAAATTCCCATCAATGGACGATAAAACTCAACTCTGAACATTCTAGCAATTAAGACAAAGAAGAAAGCCACTGGGTTACAGAAATTTTGTGACTAGGTTATCAATGATTAGTTTCTCAATTCATTTAGAAGCAAATGGTTTTCCCAGCCTTAGCTCTGAAGAAAATTTGTGCTGGAGATCAAGCATATTAAGAATATGTAAGATGTGCCCCTGGTGGCTTAGTGGTATAGAACCCTCCCGCCAATGCGGGAGACACAGGTTCGATCCCTGATGCAGGAGGATCCCATATGCCTTGGACCAACTAAGCCTGTACACCACAACTACTGATCCTGAGGTCTAGAGCCTGGGAGCTAGAGCCCATGCTCTGCAACAAGAGAAGCCACGGCAACGAGAAGCCTGTGTACCACAACGAGAGAGTAGCCCCTACTTGCTGCAACTGGAGAAAAAGCCCATGCAGCAATGAAGACCCAGCATAGTCGACAATAAATAAATTTTTAAAACTTTTAAGAATATATAAGAATTGTATAGAAGCAACTATTTCTTCAAAGCAAGATAAGAAATAAAACTTCCTTCTGGAGAAATTTTAGAACCTCTACTCACTGTAGGTGCTGGAATCTTGTAGTGACAGTTTTATCTAGTTTATGTCCTGTATGCCCTTTAATATGCAAAGGTTTCTTTCAAACATATTCTTCCAAATACATTCTCCTTGGGCCAGGGTGAAATGTCTCAGGCTTGTGTACACTCCAAGTCCCCATTCTAAACCTTTCTTCTTCTTTAACCCCTCTTTATAGAGGCACACCTCAGTTTTGTCTCTGATTTCTTATTTGATCACGTGATTTGGACTTGGACTTCCAGATTTTTAATTTGGCTACTGTTACCAAACTGAAGTTGGCGACTCACCCATTCATGCGTGTTCAGTTGCTCAGTCATGTCTGACTCTTTGCAACCCCATGGATTGTAGCCCACCAGGCTGCTCTCTGTCCATGGGATTTTTCCAGGCAAGAATACTGGACTGGGTTCCCATTTCCTTCTCCAGGGGATCTTCCCAATCCAGGGATCGAAACCACATCTCCTACAGCTCCTGCATTGGCAGTTGGATTCTTTACCTCTGCACCACCTGGAAAGGTCCATCCACTTACCCACTGAAAAGCAAAGCCAATTTACTGACCCCAGGATGTAGTGGAGGTAAGTACAGTGTTTCCTGAAAAGGCCCAGCAAGGAATACAAGCCACTCATGCTGAAAAGACTTGAACTCCCTTAAGGTTTTCCAGGGAAGGATTTTTTTTTTTGGGGGGGGGTATTAAATCTTTTATTGATTACACATGATAATGGATGATACACAAGCTTCATTCCCATCTATAACTTTTATCTGGTACCATAATTCAATTTAGATATATTGCATAGGATGTGCCAACAATCATTAATAACCAAAAAAAAGAAAACCTCCATGACTTTGCACATGGGTGACCCTTTTAGTGGTGAACTCCTGGTCACAACACAGTAACTGTCAGTTCAACTACACCAAGGTTCTGAAGACAACAGCTTCTCCACCAAGCAGGTTGTAAATAAATTTCAAATGGAACCTGGCATCACAGGAAAGGATTTTTAAAGGCAACATTTGGGGCAATGGCTGCAGGGTGCATGACTTTCTTCTGACTGGTTGGTGGTAAGGTAACAGGGTATTTCAGCAATTTCCATCATCAGTCTTCTGGCTTCAACCAGAAGGTTCAACCGGAGATTGACCCTGTGTCTCTGGCATTGACAGGCGAATTCCTATCCTCTGTATCAGCAGGGTAGTTCTGAACAATTGTTTCTTGACTGACTTTCCTTTGTTCCTGCATTTCCTCAAATGTAGGAATGTACATTTCCTCTACTTCTGCAAATGGTATCTACTTGAATTTGCTCTTTGGAACTCAGGCAATGCCTGGGAGACTAACAGCCTTTTCCTATAAACAAGGAACAGGGGATCTGGAAGGGCCCCAGAGAGTCCTGCTCAATTTCAGTCCCCTCCTTTTCTTTGATATTTCTCAATCCTGAAGGAACACAAAGGGAATAAAATTTTGGATAGAGAGGTCAATCCCAAGAGGAACACAGTGTTCTGCCTTTTTTTTAATTTAGTTTTGGCTGCACTGGGCTTCACTGTAACGCACAGGCTTTCTCTTGTTGCAGTGAGCAGAGGCCGCTGTCTCTAGCTGTGCATTGGCCGTGCACGGCAGTGGCTTCTCCTGTTGCAGAGCCCAGGCTCCAGGGCACACGGTCTCCGTACTTGCAGCTTGTGGGCTCTAGAGGGCGAGCTCAGTAGTTGTGGCACATGGATTTTAGTTACCCCGCAGCATGTGGAATCTTTCCAGACCAGGGATAAACCTGTGTCTCCTGCATTGGCAGGTGGACTCTTAACCACTGGACCACCAGGAAAGTCCCAAGGGGAACTCCGTTTTAGGAGGACTCAGTTTCCCTATCTTGGCTTCTATTTCCACTGCCCCCTCCCTGTGTCCCCACACATTCAGAAGCATAAGAAAGTGATCCTTTTTCTGGCTTTGGATTGTTTCTCATTACATCTGGGTACAGGTTGGCCTCCCTCTAGGCATGCCCTGCAGTAATGCCCTCCTGGTCTATTTCTAGACTTAGTTAAGTAACTTCCTTTGTTCTAAGGGATAAGCACTAACTTGACAAAGCAGAGACTTGAAAAGTTTGCATATTTTTGCTTCTGCTTGTTCCCTGGCACAATCAGACCCTCCTTCTCACACATGGGCCACCACCCTGAGAACATGCCTGAGCTAGCCTTCTCTGGGAAGGTGAGTAAGACACATGGAAGAGAACTGTCATCTGCTGAGGCCATTCTGGTTTTGTTTTTGGTTTTTTTTATTAGTTGGAGGCTAATTACTTTACAATATTGTAGTGGTTTTTGCCATACATTGACATGAATCAGCCATGGATCCATATGTGTTCCCCATCCCAGTCCCCTCTCCCGCCTCCCTCCCCATACCATTCCTCTGGGTCTTCCCAGTGCACCAGGCCTGAGCACTTGTCTCATGCATCCAACTGGGCTGGTGATCTGTTTCACCCTTGATAGTGTACTTGTTTCAATGCTGTTCTCTCAGAACATCCCACCCTTGCCTTCTCCCACAGAGTCCAAAAGTCTGTTCTGCACATCTGTGTCTCTTTTTCTGTTTTGCATATAGGGTTATCATTACCATCTTTTAAAATTCCATATATATGCGTTAGTATATTGTATTGGTCTTTATCTTTTTGGCTTACTTCAATCTGTATAATGGGCTCCAATTTCATCCATCTCATCAGAACTGATTCAAATGAATTCTTTTTAATGGCTGAGTAATATTCCATTGTGTATATGCACCATAGCTTCCTTATCCATTCATCTGCTGATGGGCATCTAGGTTGCTTCCATGTCCTGGCTATTATAAACAGTGCTGCGATGAACATTGGGGTGCACGTGTCTCTTTCAGATCTGGTTTCCTCAGTGTGTATGCCCAGGAGTGGGATCGCTGGGTCATATGGCAGTTCTATTTCCAGTTTTTTAAGGAATCTCCACACTGTTCTCCATAGTGGCTGTACTAGTCTGCATTCCCACCAACAGTGTAAGAGGGTTCCCTTTTCTCCACACCCTCTCCAGCATTTATTGCTTGTAGACTTTTGGATAGCAGCCATCCTGACTGGCGTGTAATGGTACCTCATTGTGGTTTTGATTTGCGTTTCTCTGATAATGAGTGATGTTGAGCATCTTTTCATGTGGTTGTTAGCCATTTGTATGTCTTCTTTGGAGAAATGTCTGTTTAGTTCTTTGGCCCATTTTTTGATTGGGTCATTTATTTTTCTGGAATTGAGCTGCGGGAGTTGCTTGTATATTTTTGAGATTAATCCTTTGTCTGTTTCTTCGTTTGCTAGTATTTTCTCCCATTCTGAAGGCTGTCTTTTCACCTTGCTTATAGTTTCCTTTGTTGTGCAAAAGCTTTTAAGTTTAATTAGGTCCCATTTGTTTATTTTTGCTTTTATTTCCAATATTCTGGGAGGTGGGTCATAGAGGATCCTGCTGTGATTTATGTCAGAGAGTGTTTTGCCTATATTCTCCTCTAGTTTTATAGTTTCTGGTCTTACATTCAGATCTTTAATCCATTTTGAGTTTATTTTTGTGTATGATATTAGAAAGTGTTCCAGTTTCATTCTTTTACAAGTGGTTGACCAGTTTTCCCTGCTGAGGCCATTCTGGACCAACTAGCCCTTAGCCAACTGAAACCAAGCAGAATCCTGTAGGGCCCTCCCAGGTACAAAAGCCTGTCCCCTGATTCTCATTTATAGGACAAAGTCTTCAAGTTCCTGGATTTTCCCTGAGTTCCAAACAGCAGATTCAAATGGTTACTCACTAGGGAGGTTAGGGGATGCAAAAACAAAGGAAAAGCGGTAGAGATATTAAAACAATACAATAGTGCATCAGTAAAGCAGAGTCCTAGTTCCTCCTCGAGGGCCATACAAAGCAATATATCTTTGAGTGTTTCTACAGGAACTAAGGCTCCCACCCAGGTGGAGGATGGTAACTTCAACTTGAGCCAAAGATTCCTAGAACACCACCCTGTTACGTCACCCACCAACCAGTCAGAAGGAAGTCACATACCCTGCAGCCCTCACCCCAAGTTTTGCCTTTAAAACTCTCCCCAAAAACCTTTGGGGAGTTTGGGTCTTTTGAGCATGAGCCATCTGTTTCCCTAGCTGGGCCCTTGCAATAAACTTTTCTCTGCTCCAAACTCCAACTTTCTGGTTTGTTTGGCCTCACCATATGTCGGGTTCATGAATGTGAACATAGATTTAACAATACAACCAGCCAGTTGACCACAGATGCACAAGCAGGCCTAGCCAAGATCAGAAGAACCACCCAGCTGACCGATGGATTCAAAAGCAGTAAATAGTTGTTGTTTTAAGCCATTAAGTTTTGTGATTGTCTATTTACACAAGCAATAGTTGACTTATGCAGTTGGGAAGATAAACCTCACAGCTAATTTAATAGATAGCCATCCTATTTCTGCACAAAAGTGAGCTTCATGAACTTATAAATTGGATGAGGGCATTTTCTTTTTCCAGAAAATACAATTCAGAATCTTCTGACATTCAGTGAGTTTTAAAACTCCAAGTTCTACCACTTTAAGGATGAACGTCAGAGATGACAGTCATTGACCTGGAAAATTTTAAGCAAAACCTTAATATGACTCCTCAGTCATCAGATATGAGTAAAATTATTTCAAGGCCAATGGAGTTTGCATTTGGGTCAGAAGATTCTGGTATCTCTTAAACAGTACAGATTGATACCATTAGCTTGTGAACCGTGAAATTGGTAGCTCCTCTCTGATAGTTTTGATCTAGCATTTGAAGCTGACTTCACCATTTCAATTCAAGCGTGAATACTTCTGTGATTAAAAAAAGAGAAAGACACTATGGGGTGGGGTAGGGGAAGCACAGAAGAATAAATGCCATCCAGAAAAGAAGATGAAGCCAGTGCAAATGATGGAGAAGAGAACAGAGGAAGTCTTGGAGGTTCTTGGAAACCACACCGGTAGTGAGGACAGAGGAATTGTCAGGGCCAAGATCAGAGAGGCGCACTCTAGCAAACATATGGCAGTGAATTAAATTATCTTTTAAATGAAAAAAATAATATTCCTGGAGTCAATTAGAGCTGGACCAAGTCCTGACTCTCGTAATTGAATATGGAAAATGATTTGGAGCTGCAGTTTATGTTGATGAAGAAACAATACAGTTTCTTCCTTTAAAATGCAAGTTCTTTGGCGTTTGATTCAAATACATAACAAAATGTTTCAGTCTTAGTATAGCAACTCTTAAGGCCATGCAATGATTAAAAAAATAATGGTCTTTTAACAATACATTTTTCCAGTTAAAACTTACAGGAAGGTCTATTTTTGTATAATTGTCTAAAAGACTATCTCCTATCTCCTGTGCTTCTCTGGTTTAGACCTTCCAAGTGAATTATTTTCTAGACCACTAGAAGTGAGGTGGGACATTCTGTCAAATCACCTGATATCAAGGACAGAAAAATCATTGATGCTGAATAGTCTTTGCCTTAATTTGTAGCAGGTATTCATGAAAAAGATTCAGGGGACCTGGGTACAGACATTATCTTCATACTATATTTTATGTCTGGGGAAGGACATTTACCTAGGAGGGTATCTCTTTATGTCTAGACCAGATAGAAACACCTGGTAGAGGATTTTAGAAATCACTTTAGTTCTTCCTGGCTAAAGTCACACCTTGCTGGAGATTTGGTTGTGGGGTGTCCTTCTGCTGAGGCTTACATTACCCGAATACAGCATAATGCAGTTAGGAAGCACCATGTGATTCTCGACAACCTGGCATGGAGCTAAGCAGAGCTCTATTACACACAAACAAGCCAGAATTCCTTTGTTGAAAATGACCTTCTGTTAAAGCCGGAACTGTGCCAACTCTAACCTTAATACCAGAGACTTTACAATAGAAACCACTATGGGGGCTGGGAGAGAGAGGGAGACAAAACAAACCCAACCAAATACTGGAGGGGTGCAAAATGTCTGGGCAATTTGGGAAGAAACAGAATAAAAGCAGGAGGAATAGAAAATGAAGCATTTACCAACAAAAAAATAATCCGAATAAAACATCACTCATGTAAGCATAGTGGAAAGCATGCTTTTAGAGACCAGGAATCTGCCTTCCAACTCTCAGGAACTCTTTGTGCACTCTGGTAATTTGTCTCTTACTTTGTCATTCCTTTCTACTGATTTTATTATCATTGGCTCAACTTTATAAAGGCAATAAGAAAGGGAAAAATAGAAAAGCAAATTACTGAAGTGAGCTTGGAAATGGGAAAGGTTGTATCAAGATGACATTTGAAACACTGGCCCAACTTTTCCTTTGACTTGCACAGTTAAGATCACAGAACAATATGGGAAATGAGCCAGATTACACAGTACATTAAAATAAACTAGAGTTATTTCCTTAGCCCCACAAAGTAGGCAATGCCATGGACCACTGCCTTTCCATGAGATGGAGAAATCCTTTCCATCTTTTGGAGAGGTTCTATTTTAGTCCTTGGAAAGTATACTTGGATTTCTTTATTTTCATTGTACTTCTCTCCTTGTTAACGTATTTTGTATGCAGTAAGGCTGAAGCATCTTCCCTTCAGCTGGTAATGTTGTGAGTTGTAATCACACACACCGCTTCAGATTTTTCAAAGGTTATCAATGATTGGAATTTTTTCCTGTTATAGAGGAGTTAAGTAGCATATTCCAAAGGTTTCTTTGTGAGAATGTCAGCCTTATTTATCCTAGGCTGAGAAGCAGCCTTATAGTTTATACCAGTCTTGGACAATCAGATTCCTTTATATTTACTTGTATTATAAACATGAATCACTTCAAAATAATTTAGCATCTTTTATTTAGGTTGGTTTTTGAGGTCCATATTAATAAATAAAAGAAAAGCAACTGATATAAGATCCAGCTGCCAAAAATTATATTTAGAGATTCCTTACCTGCTTCTCTCTGGCAGACCTGGGAATGTCTTCTTCTGCAGAACTTTTCTCAGGTATTGCTTTAAAGCTACTTTAAAATCATTCAGCCTAAGATGATAATCAAAGGTGGACAAGACTTCTTAGTTCTCTTGGTCCTAGGGTCAGCTTCATAGTTTCAGGAAGTATTCATTCCTACAAGACAAGGCTTATAATCTACCCAGTTAAACTAAAGATAACAAGAGACCAGTACTGCATTGAAACCTGAAAAGTATGTGTTCTTTTAATTAAATGTGTGAATAAATATTTTATTAAATGAAAATAAAATAGGGACTTCTCTGATGGGACAGTGAATGAGAATCTGCCTGCCAATGCAGGGGAGGTGGGTTCGATCCCTGGTCTGGGAAAATTCCACATGCCATGGAACAACTAAGCCCAGTACCACAATTACTGAGCCGGAGCCCACAAGCCACAACTACCGAGCCTGCGGGCTGCAGGCTGTGAGCCTAGAGACTGCGCTCGGCAACAAGAGAACCCACTGCAGTTAGTCCACGCACCACAACTAAAACACAGTCTAACTTTCCATCTCTTTGTGTCATCTTCAATTTATTTCATCAGTATCTTAATTGTTTTCTGAGTATGGGCTGTTAACCTCCTTATGTATGTTTATTCCAAGGTATTTTATCCTTTTTGATGTAATGGTACATGGGATTGTTTCCTTATTTCCTTTTTTGATAACTTTTGTTTTCGTGTATAGAAATGCAGCTGACTTCTGTATATCAATTTTGTGTCCTACAACTTTACCAAATTTATTGATGAGCTCTAGTAGTTTTTTTAGTGCCCTCTTTAGGGTTTTCTATGTGAAGTATAATGTTATCTGAAAACAGTGATAATTCTGTTTCTTCCTTTCCAGTTTGGATTTCTTTTATTTCTTTTTTCTGTCTGATTGCTGGGGCTAGAACTTGCAGTGCTATGTTGAATAAAAATGTGAAGAGTGGGCATCCTGGTTTTTTTCCTGATCTTAGAGGAAGTGCTTTCAGATTTTTGCCATTGAGTCTGATGCTAGCAGTGGGTTTCTCATAGATGGCCTTTATTGTGCTGAGATAGCTTTCCTTTGTACCCACTTGCTGAAAAGTTTTTTTTATCATAAATGCGTGTTGAATTTTGTCTAAAGTTTTCCTGGAGACAGGGCAGAATTATGCAGTTAGCAAGAGTTGGGGTGAAAAATCAGTAAGACATTCACAGCACGACCCAACGCTTATGTTCAGTTATTTTAATAAAGAGTTGTTTATTTTAATAAACTTCTCTGGTGGTCCAGTGGTTAAGACCCATTGCTGCCACTGCAGGTAGCACAGATTTGATCCCTGGTGGCAGAACTAAGATCCTGCATACCATGCAGTGAGGCCCAAAAGAAAAAAGAGTTCTACTTTTTTTTTGAAACCCTTTTAAAAAACACCATAGAGTAGGGAAGTCCAGTAGCAGTGTTGCAGAAACCAGTACTTGAGAAGCCAAGCACCACCACACTCGGAGGGTTGGAGAACTCAGGTTTATTATGCCAGCTGGCCCAGAGGAGTTAACACTCCAAGCTCTGAGCCCCGAACAAAGGGGTGACAGAGTTTTTATACACAGACAGTCATGATTAAGCAGGTTTGTGGGTTTGCAGGGGCTAGGGCGATGGCAAAGAGCAGGACAAGGGTGAGTGAGATAAGCTCCAGTTCCTAGTATTGTGAATCTCCACTTTCTGAGACCTACATGATCTAGACTTGGCAAAGAGCAAGCTGAGTTACAGAGGCAGAAGGAGTGGGAAGTTATGTAAAAATTCTAATTTTTCCTCTTCAGCAGTACTCTTATATTACATCTTTAGAAAGTACAAGGACTTGGAAAGTCAGAGCAAAGTCCATCTGGTTGATTATGAGGTGCCAAACTGGTTACCATGCTTAAAGTCAAGTGTACATCAGAATAACTACTAAATTAATTTCTCTAGTATGAATAAACTTGTATCACATTTCTATATCATGAAAGTATAGCTTAGAAAATAAAATTATTTCTGTAAAGTTATTTCACAAGAATGAAGCTGGTGAACCAAAAGCTAAATAATCTGAAAAAGATACATACGTAACCCATATCTTTTAAAGTAAGAGGGGCTTATTTAAATGGGTGGAAATGAGACTGTCATGTGAACTCTATCAAACCTCAGAATTACGTTTCCCATTTTAAACAAGAGCTATGGCTCTCAACCAGATTTAGTCCAAAGTATTGATCTATACTTCTTGCAGTCCAAGGGACTCTCAAGAGTCTTCCTCAACACCACAGTTCAGAAGCATCAATTCTTTGGCGCTCAGCTTTCTTCACCATCCAATTCTCACATCCATACACGACCACTGGAAAAACCATAGCCTTGAGGCGGAACTTTGTTGGCAAAGTAATGTCTCTGCTTTTTAATATGCTAGCTAGGTTGGTCATAACTTTCCTTCCAAGGAGTAAGCATCTTTTAATTTCATGGCTGCAATCACCATCTGCAGTGATTTTGGAGCCCAGAAAAGTAAAGTCAGGCACTGTTTCCACTGTTTCCCCATCTATTTTCCATGAAGTGATGGGACCAGATGCCATGATCTTAGTTTTCTGAATGTTGAGCTTTAAGCCAACTTTTTCACTGTCCTCTTTCACTTTCATCAAGAGGCTTTTTAGTTCCTCTTCACTTTCTGCCATAAGGGTGGTGTTGTCTGAATATCTGAGGTTATTGATATTTCTCCCAGCAATCTTGATTCCAGCTTGTGCTTCTTCCAGCCCAGCACTTCTCATGATGTACTCTGCATATAAGTTAAATAAGCAGGGTGACAATATATAGCCTTGACGTACTTCTTTTCCTATTTGGAACCAGTCTGTTATTCCATGTCCAGTTCTAACTGTTGCTTCCTGACCTGCATACAGGTTTCTCAAGAGACAGGTCAGACTGCAAGAAGATCCAACCTGTCCATCCTAAAGGAGATTAGTCCTGGGTATTCATTGGAAGGACTGATGATGAAGCTGAAACCCCAATACTTTGGCCACCTCATGCTGACTCATTGGAAAAGACCCTAATGCTGGGAAGGATTGGGGGCAGGAGAAGGGGACGACAGAGGATGAGATGGCTGGATGGCATCACTGACTTGGGAGTTGGTGGTGAACAGGGAGGCCTGGCATGCTGCGATTCATGGGGTCTCAAAGAGTCAGACACACACGACTGAGCGACTAAACTGAACTGAACTGAACTGGTTATCCATACTTAAGTTCAACATTCTTAGATGTTTAAACCTATTTTCTACTAACTCAAACATTTTCTTCTTTTTTGAAAGCACAAATCAATATATGCTTTCTTGGGGCCTGTTATTGCTGTTTTAGTGATTCAGCTAATGCATCTATGATAAAGAGTACATTATGTTAAAAAAAAAAAAAGTAGAGATTCTCATCATGTAAATAAAGCACTTCTCACTGTCATTACTGTTTGCATGCCTGTGTCCTCCTCCCCACCAAACACACACCCACAAATAACATGTGCATGTGCACACACACAAACACACACACACACACTGTTTTTGTAAACCCTGGGCCATGTCCTAATAGATGCTCAATAAATGTTTCTTGAGTTAATGATGAAATGTCCTCTCCAGTTGTGGGAGACACCATCTGTCCCCTCCTAATATCCACTCTTGCCTCTGCCTCTCCCGTGAAGAAAACCTTGTTGTGTTCAGGTGATGACGGTGATCTCCACCCTCGGGAAACAAGATGGGTTCTTATTGGTCTATACCAGTGAAACTAGGGCTTTCCTGTTGTCCAGTGGTGAAGAATCCACCTTGGAACGCAGGGAACACCGGTTAGATCCCTGGTTTGGGAAGATCCCACATGCTGCGGAGCAACTAAGCCCGAGCACCCCAACTACTGAGCCTGCTGCAATCTGCAACTACTGACGCCTGTGCACCTGGGAGCCTGTGCTCCACAACAAGAGAAGCCACCGCAATGAGAAGCTCATGCACCACAACTACAGACTAGTCCCCGCTCTCTGCAACTAGACAAAGCCCCTGTGCAGCAATGAAGACGCAGCACAGACAAGAAAGAAAGAAATACATTAAAAATAAATGAAAAAATAAATCAGTGATACTAATCTCATTCCCCTTGGTCAGTATTGCTCTAAGCTGGTCATCGAAATGTAAGTGAAACTTCTGAGTAGAACTTTCAGAAAATATTTTGCTTTCTCATGGCAAAATATCAGACTCAGCTGGCAAAACTCTTTGCCTATCCCTTTCTTCCTAACTAGAAATTATGCAATGGTTGGAGGTGCAGCAGCATCTTACCATCATGACACATGAGGTCTAAAAGCCAACAAATAAAAATGTCAGGGATTCAGAAAGATAGAAAGGGCTTATGCCAGCATCACTGAGTAATCGCAGGAGCTCTGTAAGATGAATTGCTTGTGCTACTGAATATGCTATACTAGTAGTTTAGTATTCCACTATTTGCAGCCAAATGCATGCCTTACTATTCAGTTCAGTTACTCAGTCATGTCTGACTCTTTGCGACCCCATGGACTACAGCTCGCCAGGCTTCCCTCTCCATCACCAACTCCCGGAGTTTACCTAAACTCATGTCCATTGAGTCGGTGATGCCATCCAAACATCTCATCCTCTGTCGTTCCCTTCCCCTCCCACCTTCAATCTTTCCCAGCATCAGGGTCTTTTCCAATGAGTCAGCTCTTCTTACCAGGTGGCTAAAGTATTGGAGCTTCAGCCTCATCATCAGTCCTTCCAATGGATATCCAGGATTGATTTCCTTTAGGATGGACTGGTTGGATCTCCTTGCAGTCCAAGAGATTCTCAAGAGTCTTCTCCAACACCACAGTTCAAAAGCATCGATTCTTCAGTGCTCAGCTTTCTTTATAGTCCAACTCTCACATCCATACATGACCACTGGAAAAACCATAGCTTTGACTAGATGGACCTTTGTTGGCAAAGTAATGTCTCTGCTTTTTAGTATGCTGTCTAGATTGGTCATCGCTTTCCTTCCAAGGAGTAAGCATCTTTTAATTTCATGGCTGCAGTCACCATCTGCAGTGATTTTCAGTTTATTTCAGTTCAGTTGCTCAGTCGTGTCTGACTCTTTGCAACCCCCATGAACAGCAGCATGCCAGGCCTCCCTGTCCATAACCAACTCCCGGAGTTTACTCAAACCCATGTCCATCGAGTCGGTGATGCCATCCAACCATCTCATCCTCTGTCGTCCCCTTCTCCTCCTGCCCCCAATCCCTCCCAGCATCAGGGTCTTTGCAAATGCGTCAACTCTTTGCATGAGGTGGCCAAAGTATTGGAGTTTCAGCTTCATCATCAGTCCTTCCAATGAACACCCAGGACTTATCTCCTTTAGGATGGATTGGTTGGATCTCCTTGCAGTCCAAGGGATTCTCAAGAGTTTTCTCCAACACCATAGTTCAAAAGCATCAATTAAAAAAAAAAAAAGCATCAATTTTCGGCACTCAGCTTTCTTCATAGTCCAACTCTCATATCCATACATGACCACTGGAAAAACCATAGCCTTGACTAGACGGAACTTTGTCAGCAAAGTAATGTCTCTGCTTTTTTTTTTTTTTTTTTGTCTCTGCTTTTTAATATGCTATCTAGGTTGGTCATAACTTTCCTTCCAAGGAGTAAGTGTCTTTTAATTTCATGGCTGCAATCACCATCTGCAGTGATTTTGGAGCCCCCCCAAAATAAAGTCTGACACTGTTTCCACTGTCTCCCCATCTATTTGCCATGAAGTGATGGGACCAGATGCCATGATCTTAGTTATCTGAATGTTGAGCTTTAAGCCAACTTTTTCACTGTCCTCTTTCACTTTCATCAAGAGGCTCTTTAGTTCTTCTTCACTTTCTGCCATAAGGGTGGTGTCATCTGTATATCAGAGGTTGATATTTCTCCTGGAAATCTTGATTCCAGCTTATTCTCCATCCAGCCCAGCATTTCTCACGATGTACTCTGCATATAAGTTAAATAAGCAAGGTGACAATATA
The DNA here is from genome assembly GCF_023699985.2 of Odocoileus virginianus. Lineage (NCBI taxonomy): Eukaryota > Metazoa > Chordata > Mammalia > Artiodactyla > Cervidae > Odocoileus > Odocoileus virginianus. Next base: position 26,179,787 of record NC_069703.1, read on the forward strand.
CAGCCTTGATGTACTTCCTTCCCAATTTGGAACCAGCCTGTTGTTCCATGTCCAGTTCTAACTGTTGCTTCTTGACCTGCATACAAATTTCTCAGGAGGCAGGTAAGGTGGTCTGGTATTCCCATCTCTTTAAGGATTTTCCACATCTATTAGCCATGAAGTGATGGGATCGGATGCGATGATCTTCGTTTTTTGAATGTTGAGTTTTAAGCCAGCTTTTTCATTCTCTTCTTTCACCTTCATCAAGAGGCTCTTTAGTTCTTCTTCACTTTCTGCCATTAGGGTAATGTCTTCTACATATTTGAGGTTAATGATATTTCTCCTGGCAATCTTGATTCCAGCTTGAGCTTCATCTAGCTGACATTTCACATGGTATACTCTGCATATAAGTTAAATAAGCAGGGTGACAATATACAACTTTGACATACTTTTTTCACAATTTTGAACCAGTCTACTGTTCTATATTTGGTTCTAACTGTTGCTTCTTGACCTGCATACAGTTTTCTCACGAGGCATATAAGGTAATCTGGTATTCCCACCTCTTTCAGAGTTTTCCACAGTTTGTTGTGATCCACACAGTCAAAGGCTTTAGTGTAGTCCCCTTTTCACTTTTTCTTCCACTGCCACATTGATAATCTTGTGTATATTCTTCAAATGGGGAAACATTGGTCTGACAGCCAAGATAAAGTGGTCTATTATTATGCCCGGGGTATCTTGTTACAGATATTTTGCAAAGCATTCTTAGTTTCATGTGCTTGGTCCTGTGTCAGCCCAGAACTGAACACCAATATGTATTTTCAGCAATGTGATTATGCTTCTTACTTAAGCTGCAGAAGCTGATCTCTTTGCCAGTTATAGGATCCATTAGTTGACCAGCTGCCATAAGAGCTCTGCTTGCTGTCATCAAACATGTTTTTCTTCCTTATGATGATTTTTAGAGATGCCAGAAACAAGACAAGTTTTACCAAACAGTATACTTGAGGTAGATAATTTAGTTACATAATCTTAGTGAACCTAATTAAAAGTTGGCAAAATGAAGCTTTTTCCTTTGTTTGTATTTTAAAATGAACACAGTCAGGAACTTCCCTGGTTGTCCAATGCCTAAGATTCCATCCTTCCAATGCAGGGGCCTGGGTTCCATCCTTGGTCAGGGAGTTAGATCCCACATCCCGCAACTAATAGTCTTAGAGTTGCAGTTAAAAATTCATCACAGCACAGTGAAGACAGAAGATCCCACATGCTGCAGCTAAGACCTGGCATAGGCAAATAAATAAAATGAACATAGATGAAAATCATTTGAGGAAAAAAATGGATCCTAACCCATTTTAGTGGTGTCATTTGAACCAAGAACATAATTATTTGTATTAAAATAAAAATACACCATTTATGTGACCCGCATCCAATGGTACTGGCTTCTGAACATAATGGAATTTTTCTTCTTTAAAATATTTAATCAGTACATGGAAATCTACTGTTGCTCTTAAGATGATAGCTGGTCTTATTTAACCCAATACACAGAGTTTAGTAACTGTGCTAGGGCTGAATAACTATATATTCTTGTGTAAATTAATACTTGGCCAAATTTTATGAGTCTAACTTTTTGATTGAATTTACTAATCAGAAAAATATTTGGACAATTGGCTAGATTAAAATGATTTGTTATTTCAGTTTCATCCACATATAGCCCATCAATGGCTCCCTTTGCAGGTCCTGGTCTGGCCATATTGTTATCATTTCCACCCTCGGTCTCTGACAGAACCCTTCCACTTCACTCATGGACTTCAACCCGCACTGTTCTGTATTTCTACTTTTCTTTGTGCTGTGTTTTCTGTCTTCTGTCTGATACATCCTCTTATGATCTCTACTTGTCACAGTCTTTCCAACTGCAGACTGGTCTTCTCAAATCCTACCTCCTCCCTAGTGCTTTGTTTGATCCTCCGGTTGTCATTAATTTCTGTCTCCCTTATTTCTTCATTGCCTCATCTTAGCCCCCAGCTTGGCTGTTACAGTCATTACTACATCTGCCAATATCCTCCCACACACTATTTCTTCAAGGAGGACAGGCCTATGTTGACTTCCTATCCTTAAAACATTAAAACAGCTCTTCATTTAGCTGGTGCTGGACAACTCTGCACTGAATCTCATCCTGTTTTGTTGTTGTTTTCTTTATCTTCTCTCACCCATGAGGATTCAGAATTCCTTCATACAGTTTTTGTAGGTTTTGTCATTACAAGGCTTTTGAAGAACACTGGAACGATGTGTTAACAGACCCAGAGCAGAATCGCTAAATGTGCAGAGAGCCCACATCCTGCAGGGAGTTGGAAACAAGCTGGGAGGACAGCAGACCATCCAACTAGACACCCCTTCAGAATGAACTGGTTCCATCCTCACTAGAAGTTACTTACTATCCAGCACATAATGTTGGCCTTCCCAGTAATTTTATAAGGGACTGCTGGGTAAGGAGGTCAAGTGGAACTTCTCCCCAGCAGCAGCTGAATGGAAGAAAAGCTGTTTTATGTCCTAAGCTACATACATGATTGCTCTTCAACGGTCAGGACACTAGTGAATTGATGATGCTAGTTAATAATGGCTTAAAGCTATATTTTATAGCAAATGATTTAACCTTTCTAAATCTCAGTTTTCTCATCTGTCCAATAGGGTAATAGTAACCTTTCCCAATATTTTTGGTTGCTCTGATGATTAAAGGTAATGTTTGTAAAGTAGCCACATACATCTCCTCCTCTGATTCTTAGACCTTTGGACACAGGCTGGAACAATGCCACTGGCTGTCCTGGGTCTCCAGCTTGCCAGCTCACCCTGCAGATCTGGAACTTCCAGCCTCCATAATCACATGAGCCAATTCCTTGTGATAAACCTTGTGATATATGTAGATATAGAAATCATATAGATACATTTATATATCTGTGTATTTGTATTTTACATATAACATACATAATATAAATATATACATATATTTATAAATAGATATAGATAAAGATGAGCTTCCCAGGTGGCACAGTGGTAAAGAATCCACCTCCAGTGCAGGAGACACAGTAGATGTGGGTTCAATCCCTGAGTTGGGAAAACCACCTGGAGAAGGAAATGGCAACCCTCTCCAGCATTCTTGCCTGGAGAATCCCATGGACAGAAGAGTCTGGCGGGCTACAGTCCATGGGGTTGCACAGAGTCGGACCCGACTTAGTGACTGAGCACACAGATGTAGGTCTATAAAGAATGTAAATGGCCAAATGGCCTTGCTTCTGTTTCCTTGGAGAACCCTGACTAATACATTACTCTTGGTATCATGTGACGTAGAAAGAAACAGAAATGAGAAGCTCTTTATCCACTGAAAAAGAATGGGGAATGTAGGGAATTCACCAACTGCATATAGGTAGTTAGGATACTGCAGTGAATCACAAGAAGAGGGTGATTCAAAGTAAGACACCCCAGAAGCTGCTGCCAAGCCCCATGTCTATGGTCTGGAAACCTCCACAACAGACTTATCAGGCTTCAGAGCAAAAAGGCCTCTGCTTGACCGTCACTTTCAAATATCACACCAACCTCTCTCTCGGAAGGAATATAAACTGGAACTCGACTAACAAGAGTGAGTTTGGCAAATGTAGGCTTTAGACCTCCAGCAGGTATATAAAGGGAAAACTTAGACATATCAAAAAAACAAAACAAAAACACAGGAAAGAATTTATAAGGTAAAATTTTGTTGACTTGAATAACAACCTCCCAAATTGTCCTCCTTTGTCCACACAGCAAAGGTCCGCAGTCTCAGCTGTACCTCTGATGGCAGGTGGTGGGGGGACTCCTGCCTGCTGACTCTCGGAAGCGGCCTTGACTCCAGGAACCCCGCACTTGGACTCAGTGGCTAAGCCACTTTCTTCCAGAAGCCCATGAGACGCAGGTGAAGTTACTTGTTCATATAGGTCAAGGACATTGGAGCAGATTCAGCTATGCTCTTCCCTGATACTAACCACCAAGGCGAAAGGTTAACCAAGAACAGAGAAAGAAGTTGACATTTTAAGGCAGGCTAGACTTTGTATTCATTGAAAAAAGGAACCATTTCCTGGCTCTTACGAATGAAAACCTCACTTGTGTGGAAGCAGTCTGCAAAACAACGGAAAGAACTCTCTAGCCTCCTTTCTTAAACTTCCGTGGTGGCTCAGGCCATAAAGAATCTGCCTGCAATGTGGGAGACCCTGGTTGGACCCCTGGGTCAGGAAGATCCCCTGGAGAAGGGGATGACAACCCGCTCTAGTATTCTTGCCTGGAGAATTCAGTGGACAGAGCTATGGTCCACGGGATCCCAAAGAGCTGGACACGACTGAGTGACCAACACTTTTGCTTTCAGCCTTGTTTCTAATGTTCACCAAATCCACAGATACCAGTCACCTCATTTATATAAATGGTATTTAGCATGGTTAATAAACTCAGTTTATGGGTAGAATGTTGATTTATAAGCCTTCACAAATATTTACTAGCTAAGTAATACACTGGTATTTTAATGGGACATAAAATCAATGATAAAAAAAACATTGTAAAGGCCATAACATTTAAGACTCTATGATTTAGAATTAATGTAGGCAGTTGAGAAATCAAATTGTGTTTGATTATCCTATTTTCCTCCTTTTATCACTTCAGCTGATCATCCAGAAAGTTGTTTTCTACTGCATCTTGACCACAGAAGTTATCATTAAGCAAGGTATTATCATATTTCAACAAAGCCTGCTATCTCACTTTACAGACTGGATTAGCCAAATGATGTAAGTCAAGCTATGTCAATGATGATGCAGATACAAAAAATTTAAGGGGTTTGGAGAAAATTCTGTTACAGTGAAACTAAGGAAGAAACAAGCATTGCATTAACTTCATGAAATGAGCCTTCAAGAAAAATAGAGTATGGAATGATGTCCCAATTTTACAGATGGTGAAACTTGGGCTCAGAGAAGAAAAGAGAATTGCCTAAGGACTAAGAGACCTGGATGTGAACCTAGGTGTTCCTGACTCTGAAATCCACACTGCCAGATCCTTCTGCCCTCCAGCATTATTGAGGACAGAAAAAGGTATTATACAAAGGAGGCAACAAGCATGAGAAAGCACCAGGAGCAGAATGATGAATTAACATTTTGTTCATTATTCTCCTGGGGAGATAAGTGTTTGTTTTCTAAGCAAGACAACATACCCCTATTAAAATTACCAATGGGTACACATACCTTTAGAGAAGTGCTGCAAATATGAGGATGGTTGAAATTTAAACATATTCCAAAAAAATTGAAATATAGGATCATTTATGAAACAGTCACTAACTGTGCTAAGGAAGGCAAGAAGATTCAGGGACTAAATTTACATCTAGACTTAATGATACAGATTTGTATCCTTTCTCCTCCACTGCCTTCTAGATTTAAGGTGAGGCTGTGATTTCTTGTGTTTTCTTTCTTTTCTTTTTTTTTTTTTTTAAGTATTTACTTTTATTTATTTATTTGGCTGTGCCAGGTCTTAGCTGCAGCATGTGGGATCTAGTTCCCTGATCAGGGATCGAACCTGGCCTCCCCCATATTGGGAGCATGGAGACCAGCAGGGAAGTCCCCGAGATTGGGGGATGGGATCCCAATGGACAGCTTTGCTGATGAACTGCACTGGCCTTCCTTGTTTTAAATGCAGTGAGGGTAATCTTATGTGCTTCAAGTACCAAGCTGACAATGACATGAGCAAGGGAGGAAGAAAGTAAAATGGTAGAGTGGGAGAACTGTGGAAAACCCTAGAATAATGCCCTGTCTGGAGAAAGCAGAAGACATTGAGCTTAGGCAAGTGTGGCTACTATGAATCTGGACCCAGTGGTATCAGAGTTTTCATTTTTTAAGAGAAGTCATAAATCTACTTCTGCTTTATTGACTATGCCAAAGCCTTTGACTGTGTGGATCACAGCAAACTGGAAAATTCTTCAAGAGATGGGAATACCAGACCACCCGACTTGCCTCCTGAGAAATATGTATACAGGTCAAGAAGCAACAGTTAGAACTGGACATAGAACAACAGACTGGTTCCAAATAGGAAAAGGAGTACGTCAAGGCTGTATATTGTCACCCTGCTTATTTAACTTACATGCAGAGTACATCATGTGAAATGCCAGGCTGGATGGAGCACAAGCTGGAATCAAGATTGCCGGGAAAAATATCAATCACCTCAGATATGCAGATGACACCACTCTTATGGCAGAAAGTGAAGAACTAAAGAGCCTCTTGTTGAAAGTGAAAGAGGAGAGTGAAAAAGTTGGCTTAGAGCTCAACATTCAGAAAACTAAGACCAAGGTATCGGGTCCCATCACTTCATGGCAAATAGATGGGGAAACAATGGAAACAGTAAGAGACTTTGTTTTGGGGGGCTCCAAAATCACTACAGATGGTGACTGCAGCCATGAAATCAAAAGACACTTGCACCTTGGAAGAAAGGCTATTAGCAACCTAGATAGCAAACAACCTAGACATGACTGAGCGACTGAACTGAATTGATAAATCTATATTTCACACAAAATTATCTGATGTTTGTGTGTGTGCTCAGTCATGTTCGACTCTTTGCTACCCCATGGACCGTAGCCTGCCAGACTCTTCTATCCGTGGAATTTTCCAAGCAAGAATACGGGAGTGAGTTGCCATTCCCTTCCCCAGAGGATCTTCCCAGCCCAGGAACTGAACCCACATATCCTGTGTCCCCTGCATTGGCAGGCAGATTCTTTACCACTGTGCCTCCTAGCTTTTTCAGACGCAGTTAATTCCATTTAAAAAATTATGGCATGGGCTTGACTCTGAAGCCTCTGCTCCAGGTGTCATTTCCTATGTATTTGTAGCTCTGACTTATGTCTGGAAACTATGCTCAAGGGGCCTCCCTACTGCTGATGGCTCCGCTGAAGCCATGGGGTAGCACTGATTCTGAAACTAAATTGGCAGGCCTGATGGGCAGGGCTTTCATACACAGTGGGCCTGGGAGTCCTGTGCACTTGGGCCAGTTACGGATTGGTCATCTGCCCCCCACCAGTCAGAGCTACAGGTGCTTCAGCTGAAAGGAACTTTATTAACCTGTCCTCGATAATGAAGAACACGGAGATCCCATAGGGTCCCTGGGTACTTGATCACCATCCTCCACACTGTATCCCCCACTGCCCACCAATCTCTCACCACAACAAAATGACTTATTAGGTCACCAAATCAGAAACACAGAAGTCCCTGGACCACATGCTTAAAATGATTTTTTATAGTCTATCAGATGAGTTTGACAGGGGTGTTGCCAGCTTTGTGAGAAAGGCATGCTAGTAATATCAGGTGGCTCATAGCCCACTTTCAATGATTGTAATCTCTTGGTATAATTGCTCGCAGTAATCTCATTTGTATAAGCATCTCAAAAACCGGCTTCTCTCACTTACCAAGCCTGACCAGTCAGAAGAGTTTTAAAAGAACAACAAATCTTGGATTGATTGATTTTTGGCGGTGCTGGGTCTTCATCGCTTTGTGTGGGCTTTCCTCTAGCTGCAGTAATCAGGGGCTACTCTTTTTTTGGGGTGCATGGGCTTCTCATTGTGGTGGTGTCTTTTTCCCGGAGCACAGGCTCTAGGAGCATGGGCTTCAGTAGTTGAGCGCAGGCTCAGTGGTTGTAACTCACCAGCTCCAGAGCAGCGACTCACTAATTTTGGCAAACGGGCTTACTTGCCCCTCGGCATGTGTGATCTTCCTGGACCACGGATGGAATCCCTGTCCCCTGCTTTGGAAGACAGGTTCTTGTCCACTGCGCCGCCAGGGAAGTCCAAAAGAACAACAAATCTTTTTAAATTACAAAAGTAATACACATCTATGCAAAATTCAAACAAACTCCAGTACAGGAAGTAGCTCCTCTTAGTTAATGGGTGCCTTTACCCCAGGCCTCCTTTTTCTTTCTTTCTTTTTTATTCTTTTCCTTTCTTTTTTTTTTTTGGCCACTAGATCTCAGTTCCCCAGTCAGGGATTGAACCCTTTCCCCCTGCTTTGGGAGCTTGGAGTCTTAATCACTGGATAGACAAGCAAGTCCCTCAGAAGTTCTTTTGCATGTGTGCACACATATGCACATGTGCGTACATGCACACAAATGTGTATTTTAACATTTTAAACATAATATCAACATGTTATACCTAGTGTTTCATATTACTCTGGGACTTGCTTTGCTTATGAGACAATGTGTATTGGAGATGAGTGTGAAGTTTTTCAATCCACCTGTAGGTTACAGATGATTCATGAATTTGAATATATGAGTGAAGTATAACCCCAAATGCTTCATTTAGATTTGGAAGCTTATTTCAAAGTAGATGAGGTTTTAAATTTTTGACAACTAAGTGGTATGGTTCTACTTCTGCTGCTGCTTCTGCTGCTAAGTCACTTTAGTTGTGTCCGACTCTGTGTGACCCCATAGACGGCAGCCCACCAGGCTCTGCCGTCCCTGGGATTCTCCAGGCAAGAGTACTGCAGTGGGTTGCCATTGCCTTCTCCGATGGTTCTACTTAGATCTACTTACTAAATCTAGTCTTGGAAAGTGTTATATTAACTGAATTTATAAACTGAATCATATTGTAAAAATGTCCCGGAAACTGATTATCAAAAAGGACTCAACAATGAGTGATACTTACAGGGAATATTCTTTAGAAATAAAAATGACCACCCTAATAGACCACTTGTGAACAGTCAAATATCTTTTCTTTGTCTTAAATTGGAGTTCTCTGTGTATGAGCTTGGCCAACCCCAATGCAAGCCTGATGGAAGTGGAAGAAATGGCTTGCTTTTTTCCATTAGATGTTTGATGTTTCATCAAAGCATAAGTCAGACAAAGAGTACTGACCTTTAAAACTGGTTGGCTTGAGATATCCCCCTTCCCCCAAGTTCTTTAGTTGGGTAGAGCCAGCTAAACTCTACAATATTCCTCATAAAGTGGTCAAAATCCATCAAAACTCATTGGAGAAAACTATTTAGTCTCATATGGTTTGATTCAACTGGATTCAAACAAAGAAGTGCTGGCTGAAATCAAACTCTTAATCAATATTCATGGTTGTAAGAGCGTGCAAACTGGACCATTCCTTGACTGTTTGCTGCAGGGGAAACTCAAGACTCCTAGACTTTCTTCTTACTGCTTTCCCTCTTTCTGCCCCCTCCCCCACCTCCCACTCTACAGGAACATCACCTGTAAATGTTTTCTTTTAAAGCAAGGTTTTAAGCTGAAATTTCTCCCAGCTAAAAGGTCCCCCCGCCTCAAGAAAATAATTTATGTTTGATGATTTACTGAAAATATCTTAATAGAAAAAAGTGTTTTTCATTAGTTAAAGAAAAGCACCCTGAAAAATAGAAGATGAGTTCTATGCTTTGCATTTCAAAATCTCAATGATCTAAACAGTCCATGGAGCCTAGGGCTTTGATCAATTTGTCAACAAATGATATGTCTTTAATCTGCTAAAGTTATTAATCCTTGAGTATTTTACGTATCTGCAAAGATATAAATTATCATTTTTAAAAAGACTGCCAGAAAACAAATTCACATATATAGCAGTCTGCAAATCTTGAAAGGATTCCATGCCAGAAGTTTGTTTGGATTTCAGAATGCCCTCCCCAAAGAAAGTGACTAGATTTCCCCAAGCCCAGGAAGCAGTTTGAGTCACCACGAGGTGAAATAATAGCAATAGACTCACTGTGTTTCCTAATCTCTTGGAAGCCCTTTCCAACACGTTGAGGGACTTAGGTGGAGTCAGAATCTGCAGTTTCCATTGCAGCAAGATGAAACCTCCAGCAGCAAGAGGTGGGCAGGGCTTCGGTAGTCACTTGATGGTGACTTGAAGGTAAGGAGTTGCTCCAGTTTCCCTGTTCTGCTAATTCCTGGCTGTCTGAATTAGGACTCTTTAGGTCATAAGTAAAAGACATGGGGGATTTGCTACCAAGGATTCAGGGGCAGTTCGGGAAGCCAGGCTAGGAGGACCTTCACGAGGACTGGAACAAGGTGCCCGCATGGAGGTGTCTTTCCAGATTCATTGCCTGCATCGCCTGACTTCTCTGTGTCTGTCTGCTTTATTCCTCCCCTGTGGGCGCTCAGCAGTAAGGCTGTAACAGGGAAGACTGAAACCTGACTCCACGTTGGATCGGTTTCTTTGACTTTGTTGTGGTTCAGCCGCTCGGTCGTGTCCGACTCTTTGCAGCCTCATGGACTGCAGCTCAACAGGCTTCCCGGTCCTTCATTATCTCCTGGAGCTTCTCAAACTCATGGCCATTGAGTCGGTGATGTCATCCAACCATCTTGTCCTCTGTGGTCCCCCTCTTCTTCTGCCTTCAGTCTTTCCCAGCAGCAGCATCTTTGACATTAACTGTTGCTCTTGTTATTTTTTGGGGGGATGGGGGGTGATAAACAGTCTTTATTTCACCAGCAAAAAAATTCAGGTCATCTCAGGTTTGATAACCAAATGGATCATAAGAAAACATGTTTGCTCTCAGATTTTTTAAATTGTAAAATTTTTAAAAAAGGGGAATTGTGGATATATATATATATATATATATATATATATGCCTTAGAAATTTATATAAGTATAAATGTATAAATAGATATCTTTGTTGTTGTTTAGTCACTAAGTCCTGTCTAACTGTTTGCGACCCTATGAACTACAGCCTGCTAGACTCCTCCGTCCATGGGATTTTCCAGGCAAGAATACTGGAGTGTGTTGCCATTTCCTTCTCCATGCGTTTGTTGTTATAATCACTAAAAGGATGCTTTAGCTATCAGCATACGTAATGGCCTGCCTCAGGGAACCTGCCTCTCTGCCCAATGTTAAACTGAAGAGCCTTTGTTCTGTAGGAAGGGAGACATTCTGACCCTGCCCACCTGTGAATGGCTGCAGAAAGGAAGAAATTAACACATCCCCTTCCTGATGCTGGCCCAAACAAGAGGTACTTTGCAAAATGAATGGCCTTTTTACTTTACTTTCTCACCTCCTCTATTCTATAAAAGAAACTGGCATGCAGACACCCTCCCTCCCCTCACCATAAGATGGTACTCAAGCAATGGCCAGTTTTATGAATAAAGTCCCTATTTCTTGCCTCAACACCTAGTCTCCCGATTATTGGCTTAGTTGTGTGGTGAGCAGACTGAGCTTGGATTCGGTAACAAGACCACTTGTCTGCCCCATGGCATGGTCTCCACTTTGTAAATTTTCTTCTCCCTAGTTCAACAGATACTGACAGAGGTCCATGAATCCAAATTCCCAAGGAGAAAGCATTTGATGATCCTAACTGTGATCAAGTGGTGTACAGTCCAGGGTCAAGTTGGCTCTGGTCAGGGGGCCAGGTCATGTGGCTCAAAAATTGCTGCCATCTCCTCTCTCATTCCTTTCTCATCCCCTGGTACAGATGAAGAAGGAAATTCATTGTGAAATGGCAGATGCTGCAAAGAATAATAAATTCTCTAACTTTAGGAAAAATCATTTTCCATCTCAGTCTCAGTTTTCTTTTCTTAAAAAAAAAAAAAAAGATAAAACTGAAACTGTTTACCTCAGTTAGGGACTCAAACTCACAAGACCAGGACTCGAACCCAGCCAAACCCCATGGGTTTCCCACTGAGATCACAAACCTGGTTTCAGGACCTAATAAAGTTCAATTCAGAAAGAATTGAATGAATTCTCACAGAAAGAATTCAATGAGAGACAAAGTGATAGGTAAGAAGTAGATTTATTCAGAGAGAAACACACTCCACAGACAGAGTGCCGGCCATCGTAGAGGACAAGCGCAATGGCCTTGCAATGTGGCATTGTTATTTTTTATGGGCTGGGTAATTTCATAGGCTAATGAGTGGGGGGACTGCTGCTGCTACTGCTAAGTCGCTTCAGTCGTGTCCGACTCTGTGCAACCTCATAGATGGCAGCCCACCAGGCTCCCCCGTCCCTGGGATTCTCCAGGCAAGAACACTGGAGTGGGTTGCCATTTCCTTCTCCAATGTGTGAAGGTGAAAAGTGAAAGTGAATTCACTCAGTCGTGTCTGACTCTTCGCGACCCCATGGACTGCAGCCTACCAGGCTCCTCCATCCATGGGATTTTCTAGGCAAGAGTACTGGAGTGACTTGCCATTGCCTTCTCCAGTGGGAGGATTATTCCAACTATTTGGGGCAAGGAGTGGAGATTTCCAGGAATCCAGCTACCCCTCACTTTTTGGTCTTTTGGTGGTGACTTGGGACTGTCCTGGAACCTCTGGGTGTGTCATTTAGCTTGCTGATTGAGGATAAAGGTCTAGTCAAAGTGGACTTGTCTGCCCTCTTGGACCCATTTAATTCTAATAGGTTTATGTTGTGTCCTCAGGCTATGTCATTCTTTAAAAAGTTGTACCCTACCCTGCCCCCCCACTTCTTTCCAGTTTCAAAACCACTGGTCTCCGAGGGTTGTAGAATTCACATGCAAAAATCTACAAATGAGTCCAAAAGCTCTAAAAAACTGTGAGGTGTACTCTTAGTTTAGAAAAACATTTCCAAAGTGTTAATTGAGCACTCACTACACACTGGGAACACTTTTCAATACAAAAGTAAAGAGTGAAGATAAATTCCAGGAATAAAATGTGGTTTAGTAACAGAGTCAGTAAAACCTGAGTGGAATTTTCCTTCTGGCACTTAGTTGTGTGGTTTGGTTAGGTTTCTCATCTCTGAGCCTCAGTTTTCTCATCTGTAAAGTGGGAATATATGGCAACCCACTCCAGTATTCTTGCCTAGAGAATTCCATGGAAAGAGGAGCCCAGTGGGTTACAATCCATGGGGTTGCAAAGAGTTGGACACAAAGTGAAAGTGACTAACACTTTCACTTTACAATTTGGTGGTGGTTTACTCGCTAAGTCATGTCAAATTCTTGTGACCCCATAGACTGTAGCCTGCCAGGCTCCTCTGTCCATTGGATTCTCTAGGCAAGAATACCGGAGTGAGTTCCCATTTCCTTCTAAAGGGGATCTTCCTGACCCAGTAATTGAACCCAGGTCTTCTGCATTGTAGGCAGATTCTTTACTGACTCAACTATGAGGGAAGCCCCTAACTCTTTATTTATTATAGTCTAAATGGTCCTACTCCATGGGAAATAGATGGGGAAACAGTGGAAACAGTGTCAGACTTTATTTTTTTGGGCTCCAAAATCACTGCAGATGGTGATCACAGCTATGAAATTAAAAGACGCTTACTCCTTGGAAGGAAAGTTATGACCAACCTAGATAGCATATTAAAAAGCATTACTTTGCCAACAAAGGTCTATCTAGTCAAGGCTATGGTTTTGCCAGTGGTCATGTATCGATGTGAGAGTTGGACTGTGAAGAAAGCTGAGCGCTGAACAATTGATGCTTTTGAACTGTGGTGTTGGAGAAGACTCTTGAGAGTCCGTTGGACTGCAAGGAGATCCAACCAGTCCATCCTCAAGGAGATCAGTCCTGGGTGTTCACTGGAAGGACTGATGCTGAAGCTGAAACTCCAATACTTTGGCCATCTGATGTGAAGAGTTGACTCACTGGAAAAGACCCTGATGCTGATAGGGATTGGGGGCAGGAGAGAAGGGGACGATAGAGGATGAGATGGCTGGATGGCATCACCAACTCAGTAGACATGAGTTTGAGTAAACTCCAGGAGTTGGTGATGGACAGGGAGGCCTGGTGTGCTGCGATTCATGGGGTTGCAAAGAGTTGGACACAACTGAGTGACTGAACTGGACTGGTCCTACTAGGCCCCACCTCTCCTAAGACAATCCTTGTACTCAAGCCTCTCCTACTGTTAGGGGAAGCACAGTGACTGAAACCGCCCACCCTGGCCAGGCCCTTTAGTAACCATTTGCATGAGCTGTTTTATGACAGGAGATCCTGGTAAGGAATACGGAACTAATAAGCCGCCACCAACCAGAAGAGTTTGGGAAAGGTCAAAAGGAGACACCGCATGTCTGTCCACTTCCCAGAATCCCTCTCGCTAGCATCCATCTTGGCTGAGTGATGCGTGCACCACCAGGAAAGACTCTGAATTAGAATGATTGGCCAAAGACCACCCGGAAACTAATCCCATCACCATAAAACCCGAGACTGTGAGCCATGCGGCAGAGCAGTTCTCCTGGGTTCCCTCACCCCACTGCTCTCCATCCGGCGCCCTTTCCCAATAAAATTTCTTGCTTTATCAGCACGTGTCTCCTCGGACAATTCTTTTCTTAGTGTTAGACAAGAGCCCACTTTTGGGGCCCTAACGGGGGGCCTCCCCCTTCCTACAACACTACCAGGTGGTTCCTTTCCCAGTGGTTCATTCAATACTCCAAGCTTTGGTGGCCTCAAGGCCTTTACAAGTGCAGTGTCCTCTATCTGGACTGCTGTTTCTCCTGATCTGGATCAAGTGGGCTCCTCTTCTTCCAGGTCTCTGCACTAATATCTCCTTCTTGGAGGTGACCATCTTACCGTGCACATCTTCCTCCTGCCCCAACCACCTTACTCTTCTCCATGGCATTTGTCACTCACTAAAAGTACAGATTTATTTGATTTTTTTTAAAAAATAGCTGTCCCTGGTGGCTCAGATGGTAAAGAATCTGCCTGCAATGCAGGAGACCCAGGTTCAATCCCTGGGTCAGGAAGCTTCCACTGGAGGAGGCCATGGCTACCCACTCCAGTGTTCTTGCCTGAAGAATCCCCATGGATAGAGGAACCTGGTGGGCTACAATCCATGGGGTCGCAAAAAGTCAGACACAACTGAATAACTAACACTACTAAAATATAAGTTTCATGATCTAGGAGCTCTGGTTTTTTTAACTGATGCATCCCCAGTCCTAGAATAGTGTCTGACATTAGTACATGCATAATTGTCAAATACATGAAGGATGAGTGGCTACTTCAGAGGGTTACTGGGAGGATAAAATGTGATTATATTAGTTATGGTGTGAAAGTACTCAGCACATGCCTGGCACAGAGTAAGAACTGGGTTGGCCAAAAAGCTTATAACTTGTAACACACTTATATTTTTCTATAACATCTCATGGGAAAAACCCAAAGGAACTTTTTTGGCCAACCCGATACTTAACTGGGTTGAATAGCATTTGCTCCACATTCACTTGCATCCAGAACCTGTGAATGTGGAGCAAATGTAATCTTTGCAGATGCAATCATGTTAGGATGAGGCCAGACTGGTTTAGAATAGACCCTAATCCAAAGACTGGGACTGGTGTCCCTATAAGAAGAGGGAACTGTGGGCACAGAGTCACAGGGAGAATGCTCCGTGACGACAAAGAAGGAGATGGTGTGATGCTACCTCAAGACAAGGACTGCCACACACAAGAAGCGAGGAATGTCATTTCATCAGGGAAGGCAACGGAGGCCCACAGTGATGTCACAAGCCTCTGGAAGCTGGGGTTAGTACCTGGTCCCCAAGGGGATAAAAATGACTTGTCTGAATATGTATTTTTTTTTTTTGCCTTGTGCTCCATATGCCATGTTTGGCTTTGACTCTTTACTATTTGGGAGAAAGGGAAATCACAACATCAAATTTGGGAGCTACATCACTTAAGTGTCTTCATGGGGAAGCATATTTCTTTATCATATAATAAGAAAAGATCCTAAGCCACAATTCCTACTTTAAAAACAGAACCACAGGATTTCCCCGGTGGTCCAGTGGTTAAGAATCCACCTGCCAATGCCGGGGACACGGGTTTGATCCCTGGTCCCAAAAGATTCCACATGCTGGGGAGCAACTAAATCCCATGTGCCACAACTACTGAGTCCTCACGTCTACAGCCCATGCTCTGCAATAAGAGAATCCACTGCAATGAGAAGCCCAGGCACCACAACTAGAGAGTAGCCTCATTCATTCATCACAACTCGAGAAAGTCCATGCTCAGCAACAAAGACCCAGCACAGCCAAAAATAAAGAGAAAACCCCACAGGATTTGGTCCCAATGGCCGTAAAGGATCACAGCAGAGGAAAGAGGAGCCTTCTGCTTCTAGGACTGAACATCTCTTTGTGTGACATAGCCTGATTGGGCCAGCAGCTCTGTGCCTCTTCTGTAAATTACGTAGAAAACGGCTATTTGCCAAGAATTTTATTGCTCTTTCAGCCACCTTGATCTTGCTTGCCAGACAGGGCTGGGAAGAAGAGCAGAAACGCAGACACAAGGGAGAACACGTCATCCTTGAAGGCTACATCCGAAAGACTTCCTGGCCCGAACTGACAACTGGATAAACAAGGTCGGTGATGTGCAGGCGTCCCGCCGAGTCATATGTGCAACCAAACACTCCGCAGCTTTACACGGGGGCTACCAGGAAACCCCAGCCTTGAGCTGCAGACTGAAGACAGAAGGATTGAATTGCACTTTCCTTGCAGGCTGGTCAGCTGGGCCTAATTTGACTGTTGCCTTTCTCTGTGAGGAAGTGTAGTGTCCCTAGACGATTCAGGAGGGAGGAGGCAAAACCAAGGTCGACAGGCAGGATGGTTTCTTTGCTCTTCTGCTGAGATATCTAAAGCCCGCGCTGGTGCAGGAAGAAGTCAACTCCTCCTCCAGATCCTTCAACACCTTGTTCTCTTTGGGTCTCCAGTGTCTAAAGGCAGAGTGGAAAAAAAAAAAAAAGTCGGGGGGAGGGGCAAGCACCATCTTTCTTAATGCGGAACACCAAGAAAGAAAGAATCAGTGTTCCTCTCCAAGTATCTAGGTGTTCCCCAGTTGTCAAATCACAAGGGCAAGGGCAGGGACGCGGAGGATGACTCGAATCCACTTGAAACCCACTCGGTTGGTTCTTGAGCAATGTCACAGAAGTTTGGGGCTGTGGGGAGACGCGACATCACGTAGAGTTTGGCAAGAACTCAAAAACTGTTCTCTAGCGGGGCTCCGGCTCCCTGCCGGAAGTGGGCAAAGGCAGAGACTACAGGCTGGATGCGGGGAGTCGGGGGGATGGAAAATCTGACCTCCCTTTGAGCTCAACAGTGAACAGGAAGGTCCCTAAGCGATCGGCCGGTGCGCGCCAAGTGGACTCAGGCAGATCCACACGTGCGCGGCCGCTCCCCATTAGGTGGCACTTATGCACCAGCCGACAAGGATGGGGACACCTGTACCTTTTCGCCCAGTTCCGAGCCTGCCGGACGCCAGAGATCACCCGAGTCCGCCCGGGCCCGCCGGAAGGAAAAGAGCGCGGACGTGCCCTGCGCAAGGTGGAGGCGAACACCTGGGCGTCCGCGCGTGGGGGGCGGGCGCTAGGACCCGAGCGGCGCACCTGTTGGCTGGCGCCCCGGGCTCCGCCCGCCCGCCAGCCACCCCGAGCGCCCAGCCCGGCGCGGGCGAGGGCGGGAGGGAAGGCGCGAGCAGAGGGCACCGGGCGGCGGCGGCGCTCCGGGAGCACCATGGCCGAGCTGCTCTGGAGCCTGCAGGATTCCCAGCTCGTCGCCCGCTTCCAGCGCCGTTGCGGGCTCTTCCCCGCGCCGGATGAAGGCGCCAGCGAGAACCGCGCGGGCCCCGCGGACGGCGAGGCGCTGACGCCGGGGCTCGGGCATCTCCCAGCCGCCAAAGGCAAGGGCGCCGGGGAGCCGGCCAATGGGCTGAGGAGACTGGCGGCCCCGCAGGTAACCGCGGGCCAGGTGTTCGCGGGGTGGGGGAGGTGAAGGGAGCAGATCGCTCTGCAGCCTGCGGACTGGTAGGTCCAGCCGACCCCGCGACGCAGCGAGGGGCTTGCGGCGATCCTTGACGAGCCGAGAGGGCCGCGTCCCCGGCGGTGACCCGGCTGTCCGCGCGGTGGGTCCCACCCCTAGGATGACACCCTCTAACGCGGCCAGGTGACAACCAGAGTCTGTTAAGACTTCAGATGCACCCTGAGCTAAAGCTATTTAGAGTTTTTTTTTTTTTTTAAGACTCTATTTAGA
Organism: Odocoileus virginianus; assembly: GCF_023699985.2. Classification (NCBI taxonomy): domain Eukaryota; kingdom Metazoa; phylum Chordata; class Mammalia; order Artiodactyla; family Cervidae; genus Odocoileus; species Odocoileus virginianus. Next base: position 26,197,677 of record NC_069703.1, read on the forward strand.
GCTTTTCTGCCGTCCTAAGTATATGTTCATGTATATTCTTCCAAATGTATGAGAGTTACATAATTGAAAAGAGCGGATATGTCATTGTCATTTTCGCGAGAGGCCTCGCTGGGGAGAAATTCCGACAACTCCCCCCTCCTTTATTCTGAGTTTCCGCGCCATACCCCTTTGTTTGATCCACACTAAGCTGGTGCAGTAGGACTCCGCTTGCTCCTCACCGTCCTTCACCGCCGGCTCTCCAGACAGAATTTCGGGTTTAAATACTGCTGCTGGAGACATTTACCAACCCCACCGCCTACCAACAGTGCTGTTGTCCAGACCGCGCGCTTCGCTGCCCCCCTCCCCTAGAGTCTTCGGGTCCCGCCGGCCTGGTGGGTCTCTTTTTAGCTGACACCAGTGACTCTGGACAGATGCTGTCAGGAGGGAGGCTCACCGCACTGTCCTCCAGGCGGGCACCGTGTGGTTATACAATCCACTGCGGCTTTGGGAAGCCAGCGCATCGTCGCAGTGCACAAGGACTCCAGGCGGGAGAGACGAGACAGGCTGCAGATGCCAACGTGCCAGGGCGCAGGGCTACCCTGTGGGAGGGAGGACTCACGGTGGCAGTGAGACACCTTGCGCCCGGACTGCGCCTGTGCCCTCCCCCCAGGGGGGGTGGAAAAGTGACGGAGGAACTGGGAAACAACGTATTACAACTCTTCAATGGGGGTGGTGGTCTTGGTGGTGGAGGAGGAAACCAGGTATTTTTTCTTCCTAGAAGTTTTGATGACAGGAAGGTGGCATGTATTTATGTGTAGATTTCTAGATCTAATAGTAACTGAGGAATTATGAAGAACCTGGCTTTCAGGGGGAATGGAATACTGTGGGCATTAAATGGCAGGATTTAATTAGAGGGTGGGGGTGGGCTGTGGGTTCCACTCCAGAGAAATCTTCCTCCATGATATTTTCTTTTCTCCTTTTGTGTTTCCTCCTCCATCCCACAGGACACTCAGAAACTTTTAGAGAAGTTTGAGAGCCCCTGCCCCTTTCCTCTTGCTTTCTGTTTAAAATGGTGCAGAGAGGAGGGATTAAGAACCTGTCTCATTCCTGAAATGCTGTCTGGCATTTTCTGGGGACAGAGTTTATATCCACAGGTAGATGCATGGGCTGCTCCCTGTTGCTCGCTCCTCTAGCATCTACTGTTTCCTTAGTCCAGGATGCTGAAGAAGAGCAGTTTTCCACTAGTATTTCTCAGACTCTTTCAAACATTACCCTTCAGTCATATAACTTCCAGATCTGGAAAAGGAGCCTCCTGCCCTTTAAAAGCAAGAGGAGCAGGTTTCCTTGTAGAAAGGTGTTATCTTGCTTCTTTCAGTGAAGGATATGAAAGGATCATCCCCTTTCTTTCCTTTTTTAAAACAATTTTTTATTGGAGTAAAATTGCTTTACAATGTTGTGTTAGTTTCTGCTGTACTGCAAAGAGAGTCAGCTGTATGTATACTTAGATCTCCAATCCCCTTTCATCCTAGACAGGACCCCACTCACTATAGATCATGTAAGAGGGTTAAAAATTCATGATAAATGCCCACATGCAATGGGCAAAAAATGAGAGCACTTGATAAATAATGGGATAATGTTTTAAAGGTGGGTTCGTATCAAGTGACTTGGGAAGATTCATATTTTGCAAGTTGGTATCAAGTGACTTGGGAAGATTCATATTTTGCAAGTACAGGTAGAGTTCCTAAAGCAAGATGATTGCATACTTGCCCCAGATGATTAATAGGACCTTAAAGGGACAGCGGACAAAATGTCTCTCCAATTAGCTACTCTTCCCCTTGGCCTCTGCCTGGCTTGTGGCTTGTCAATTGCCTGTCCATCCTCTGAGTAAAGGCCCACTCATCCTTCAGTTTCAAAGGTCAGTCCTCAGGAGACACTTTCACTCACTCTCCAGTCTCCCTCCTCTCTTTATATGTTCTCTTTGCTTCTTGCCAGTTTTCATCACAGCCTTTATCACGTTGTATAAGCGTACCACTTTGTGGCTATCTGATTATTGCTAACCTCTTCCAGGGGATGATAAGCTCTAAGAATGCAGGAAACTTGTCTATGGTGCTCATTATTTGCTCCTCATGGCCTGGTGCCTGGGAGCTCAGTGAATTTTATAAATGAGTGAGTGCAGATTGCAATATAAAATTGCCCTTTAAAAGCTAAACAAGCAGGTTTTTTTGCAGAGAAGTATCTTCTTGCTGCTTGGGCACTCAGTGAACCAAATGGTAGGGTTTCCCCCTCCCATTCAACACTCTTCACTCGCTGTATCATGACAAGTGAAGTGAAGTGAAATCACTCAGTCGTGTCCGACTCTTTGTGACCCCGTGGACTGTAGCTCACCAGGCTCCTCCCTCCATGGGATTCTCCAGGCAAGAATACTGGAGTGGGTTGCCATTTCCTTCTCCAGGGGATCTTCCCGACTCAGAGATCGAACCCAGGTCTCCTGCACTGCAGTCAGACGCTTTAACCTCTGAGCCACCAGGGAAGCCCTATGTCATGACAAAGAGAGTGTTCAACATTCAAGATAAGAAACTGAAGATTTTTAAAAACCGAAGTGTAAATATTGAAAATCAAAATTTTCCACATACTCTAGAGGTCTGGCAGCACCAGGGTATTGATTTAAGATATATCAGACAACAGAGAAGTTGTTTTCTTCCCTGAATGGCTTTGTTGCTGTTTAGTTGCTATGTTGTGTCTGACCCTTTGTGACCCCATGGACTGTATGGAACCTTCTAGGTTCCTCTGTCCATGGGATTTCCTAGGCAAGAATACTGCAGTGGCTTGCCATTCCCACCTCCAGAGAATCTTCCCAATCTAGGGATCAAACCTGCAGCTGGCTGATTCTTTACCCCTGAGCCATCTAGGAAGCCCCAGAGTGACTTCAGATAGGAACAAGTCTAATTTTTTCTTACCTTCCGTGTTTTCTGTATTTCTTGTAGTGCTTATAAAGCAGGGAGAAGTAGGAAAATGACTGAAGAAGGGCTTCCTTTACGCATTCTTGTAACACCACACACTGCTAGCTTAAAGATTAACTACATCATTTACAAACCAGGCTGGGCTGAACTTGCACAAAGCTATCATGGTATAAATTAGACTGGACTTCATAGATTTCCCAGTAGGCCTACATGTCACAGACAGAAAAAGTTTGAGTCCTAAAGAGTTAAACGCTTTGTTGAGGACTTTCCTGATATTACACAGTCAGATCCATGACTTATGTTTAAACTTCTTTCTACATGTGCACCTTCCTGGGAAAACAGCTCGAGGCTTTATTTCGTCTGCCTCATGGAGGAGCTGTGAGGTGTTGGGACTGTTCTCGGGCAGGGCAGAAACTTAATGGAAAGAGGAGCTATTGCTCTTGGTTTGTAAAGGTAACTGGTTTGCAAGGGTAACCAGAGGACATTCTTGGAAGTCACCAGGAGCAGAAGGCAGGGGTCTTTGGACCCTAGTGGGGGATAAAGGCCTGGACAGAATTATGTTTGTTTATTCTGGAGGAAGGCCAACCTTGAATACAATGGTATTTTGATTTCTGTCCTCTTTGCTTGCTCAATACAGTTGCATCAAGTTAGATTTTGTAGTGCCTTTCACATTTACATTAGACTTTAGTTAATGTTTCCAAATTGCACTGTGCTCAATAAATACTATTTGATAAGTGGGTTACCCATTTTTAGAAGTCTTTACACTCCTCATTTTCCTCTTAAAACTTTTAGGGTCCTCCAAGACTGTCAATCTATAAAACCCCACCCTTAATTTTATTGGCTTGCTAAAGTGCAAAGGACCAGGGTCTAGCTCTGTGCCCATGTCATTTTGAACTTCTCTAGGCCTCTGTTGTCCCATCCTCAAAATGAGTCGAGTGGAATAGAACCTTGGATTTCCAATTATGGCTATCCATTATAGTCAGTTAGATAAGCTTTACAAACAAACTGGGATTTCCCTGGTGGTTGAGCAGCTGAGACTCTGTACTGCCAATGCAGGGTGTCCAGGTTTGATCTCTGGTCAGGGAACTAGATCCCACATGCTGCAATGAAGACCTGGTGCAGTTAAATAAAAAATTAAAAAAACAAACAAGCAAGAAACCAATGTCCGGGATCCGGGTCAGAAGTAGGGCCCCAGTGCATGAGTGCTCAGTTGCTAAGTCCTGTCTGACTCTTTGCAACTCCATAGACTGTGGCCCGCCAGGCTCCTCTGTGCATGGGATTTCCCAGACAGGAATACTGGAGTGGGTTACCATTTCCTACTTCAGGGGATCTTCCTGGACCAAGGATCGAACCTGTGTCTCCTGTGTCTTATACATCGGCAGGCAGATTCTTTACCACTGAGCCACCTGTGAAGCCCGGGACCCCAGAGAAGCTGGCAAACAGAAGTAGGAAGCTCCAAATTCTCTTTCCCTGGGACCCACCTTCCTTAGTGTGTTTAGGACAAGGGTAGTGATATCTGGAAGCAGCAGTCATAGTGTCTATTGACATTTTGACTTGATTATATCTAAACTGTGCAACAATCAGCCTTCAAGCCTTGATTATCTTTAGCTGGATGCTCAGATTGGAATCGGCAAAATAAGCCTCTGTGAAAAGGTACATTTGGTCATTTTTTTTCCTAGTTGCAGATATGGTTCAGATGCAAAAATATGGGGAAAAATACAAAGAAAAAGTTAAAGCCATGTCCATTATACCACTGCTCAAAGATAATCACCTGGTAAATGTTGAACCTGAATTTTAATGGCTACATATTGCTCCATAGCATGGATGTACTATAATTTAGTCGACTTCTTGGTAAGCCTTTAGTTTCTTTCTAGTTTTTGCTTTAAAAATATTATTTTTGTGTGTGTAGCCTGCAGGCTCCTCTGTCCCTAGGATTCTCCAAGCGAGAATACTGGTGTGGTTGCCATTCCCTCCTCCAGGGGATCTTTCCCACCCAGGGATCGAACCCGCGTCTCCTGCAGCTTCTGCATTACAGGCAGATTCTTTACTGCTGAGCCACTGGGGAAGCCCCACATATCTTGATAGTCTTGTTTTTATTTATTTTTTAAAATATTTATTATTTATTTGGCTGAATCGAGCCTTAGTTGCTACACACAGGCTCTTTCACTGTGGCATATGGGTTCAGTTGCTCCGAAGCATGTGGGATCTTAGTTCCCCAACCAGTAATCGAACCCACCCACGTTCCCTGCATTGCAAGGCAGATTCTTTACCACTGGACCACCAGGGAAGTCTTGATAGTCTTGTTTTTAAATTGAGATATAACTGACATGACTTACTGGTTTCAAGTATGCAACATGATTCAATATTCATATATATTGTGATATGATCACCACAGTAGGTCTAGGTAACATCCATCTCCATACAGAGTTACAGTTCTTTTTCTTGTGATCAGGACTTTTAAGATCTGCTCTTTCAGCAGCTTTCAAATAAACAATACAGTATTAACTATCGTTATCATGTTGTTCACTACATCTCCATGACTTATTTATTTTTTAACTGGATGTTTGTACTTTTCCACTATCTTCATCTATTTTACTCATTGCTGTCCTCCACCCCCCTACCTCTGCGTGCATGTGTGTGCATGCTCAGTCGTGTCCGACTCTCATCCTGTGGACTGTAGCCTGCCAGGTACCCCTGTCCGTGGGATTCTCCAGGCAAGAATACTGCAATGGGTAGCCATTTCCTTTCCAGGGGATCTTCCCAACCCTGGGATCGAACCCACATCTCTTGTATCTCCTTGCACTGGCAGGCAGATTCTGTACCACGGAGCCACGTGGGAAGCCCCACCCCCACTCTGGCAACCATCAACTTCTCTGTATTTGTGAGTTGTTTGTTGTTGTTTTTGTTATTTAGATTCCACATATAAGTGAGATACATCATTTATCTGACTTATTTCACTTAGCATAATGCCCTCAAGGCTTCCCAGGTTTCCTTTGCCATGTGGAAGCCTTTTAATTTAATGTAGTCCAACTTGTTTCTCTTTGCCTTTGTTGCCTCCGCTTTGGGTGTCAAATCCAAAAAATCATTGCCAAGACTGATGTCAGCCTTTGATTGCTTTCTTAATTTAAATTTCCAGTCTTGTAATTGCTGGGTAGAAATATGTATATATTATGGCTTTCAATAAGTATTACCAACCAGTCCTTTAGAAAGGCTGGAGGGATACATAGCTATGAGTGCCGCTTTTCCTACACACTCACCAGTCTTAGATATTAACCTTCTCTTTGGAGAAAATAGGCCATCTTGGCTTCTGTCTCATCTTTGCTTCCTTGATTTCCAGCTAACATTTATTGATCAGCTACTGTGTTTCTAGGACAGTTCTCAGCCTTAAAGGTAAGGTACAACATAAAGGAGATTTAGTTCCTGCCCTGGGAAAGTCACCAAGAAAATGATGCAATGCAGCAAATGCTAGAATACAAGGAGAAATAGGTGGTCAGGGAGACAAGAGCAGAAGTCATGGTGATCCCTATTGGAGGACCCATGGTGTCTTGAATCAAGGCTTAAAGAGCAGTAGGTAGCAAATAGTTGAAAATATGAGACTCTGTTTTCCTTACATGGAAATCTCATGTGATAAAACATAAAGACACATTAGTATTATTTTTGGTGAGTAGTGATAAGTTCAACTTGGCATAGTAAGAGTCCCAGCAGGAGACAGATGGTCTACTGATAAGGGGTCACTGAAACTCTTAAAAATGGTTACGTGGCAACTTTTATGTTATGTATGGTAGTGGTGGTTTAGTCACTCAGTAGGTCCAATTCTTTACCCCACCATGGACTGTAGCCTGCCAGGCTCCTGTTCATGGAATTTTCCAGACAAGGATACTGGAATGGGTTGCCATTTCCTTCTGTAAGGGAACTTCCCGACCCTCAGATCAAACCTGGGTCTCCTGCATTGCAAGCGGATTTTTTTTACCAACTGAGCCACCATATTTTACTGCAAGTTACAAAAAAAAAGAAAAGGAAGGAAGGAAGGGAGAAAGAAAGGAAACTTAGGCTCTACTCCAAGGGAGAAAGCATAACTTCCCTCTCCTTAAGTGTGGGCTGCACATAGTGACTTCCTTCTGAAGAGTACACTATGGAAAGAGGGGGGGGGGAGGGGAGAGTTATTTTACAGTGTAAAAGCCTGACGATGCCACCTCAGCCAGATGATCAGACTGATGTCAACAGTGATGAGTCATGTTGATGCGTGTGCTCTTGGTGTGCATTGAAATGATAATCTCTTGATCCGTGTTGAAAATGGCACTTCACCTCTGTGACCTTCTTCCCCCAAACTCTCATTCTAATCATGAGAAAGACATCAGACAAATCCCAGTTGAGGGACAGTCTACAAAACACCTGTCCTCTTCAACACTGTCAAGGTCATCAATCATAAGGGAAGTCTGAGAAACAGTCACAGGACCTTGGAACAGAACAACAAAAAAGGAATAAGCATTCAGTAAAAACTAAGGACGTCTGAGTAAAATATGGATCTTAGTTAAAAATAGCACATTAGTATTTTAACCAGTGTATCATACTGGTAAGATGTTTAAAGATGGGGAAACAGGCTGCAGGGACTTCCCTGAAGGTCCAGTGGCTAAGACTCCACGTTCCCAATGCCCGGGTTCCATCCCTGGTCAGGGAACGAGAGGCCACATACCACAAGTAAGAAGTTCACACGCAACAACTAAAGATCCTGCATGCTGCAACTAAGACCTGGCCCAGCAAAATGAATACATATTGAAAAGAAAAAACAGGCTGCAGAGTATATGGGAAGAATGTAGAATACGTGGGAACTTTAAAAGGGGGAATGACTGAGCAGTTGAAGTTCAAAGATGGGATCCTTTACAAAGCTGTAGGAAGAGCTGGGAAGAGTGAACATGGGAGGATGAAGTGTCCTGAAACAGGCAACTTTAGCCTAAAAAGGTGAGAGGAGAGGATGGCATTCTGGTATCCTCAGACCCAAGGAGAGCTTAGCATCAGAGAGGGCCCTGACCGGAATGAGCCCTTTCGTGGAGAAACAGCCACAACCGGGCAGGAGCTGAAAGGGAAACTCATCTCCAACTTCTCTCTATGCCTTCTCTTATCCCGCCAGTTGCCTCTCTCCCTCTAAAAACAGTCAGAAGCCAGGGAGCCTGGGCTGATGCAATTCAAGAAGGTCAGTTCTGCTCTGGAGAAACATGGAGAGTGGATCTGAAAGGATGAATGAAGAATATCCAGTTGTGTAAAGAAGTTGGTGTTAGATTGGCTGGAGTGTTAGGCTAGAGCCAGAGTTGAAGTGTGGTTTCCTGCAGAATTTGGGCTTCATCCTACAGACAGGGAATAGCAAATCAATTTCATCCCATGTGCCAAATCAGAATTTTCAACTCAGACTTGGTGTTGAGAAAGGTTCTTGGGGTGTCACTGTGCTTCATGAGAAAGAGTGTGAGGTTGAATGGTGATGCCTGTGTGGGGTACTGAGGGACCTAGTGCTGAAGCGTTTAAGATATGATGTCATCCCTTATATGCAGACTCTAAAAGGAAAGGATACAAATGAACTTATTTACGAAACAGGTACAGACTCACAAACTTACAGAATGAACTTACGGTTGCCAGGGGGTAAGAATGGGGGAAGAGATAGTTAAGGGAGTTTGGGATTGACTTGTACACGGTGGTGTATTTAAAATGAGTCACCAACAAGGTCCCACTGTATAGCCCAGGGCATTCTGCTCAGTATGCAGCCGGGATGGGAGGGGATTTTAGGGGAGATGGCTCATTTGTTCAGTCGTGTCCTACTCTTTGTGACCCCATGTCTGTAGTTCACCAGGCTCCTCTTTCCATGGGATTTTTCAGGCAGGAATACTGGAGTGAGTTGCCATTTCCTTCTGTACTGGATCTTCCAGACCCGGGGATCGAACACTCGTCTCTTGCATCTCTTGTATTAGCAGGCAGATTCTTTACCATTGCACCACCTGGGAAGTCCTAAGCAGGGGGCAGAATGGATACAAGGATACATATGACTGAATCCCTTTGCTGTATACTTGAAATTATCACAACATTGTTAGCTTTGTATACATATTAAAAAAAAAAAAGAAATGGCGATATTATAGTCAAACAGCAGCAAACATGGGACTAACATAAAATCAAGCCTTAGTATCTGTTTTGGGTCTTTGGTGATACTTAGAGTGTCTCCTGCACCTAAAAATTCCTTAGGAGGAAAGAGACCACAAGTGGTTTAAGATGCAGGTTGCCATGTTTTGAATCATGGGACCCCATCATCACGGCTGAAAGCTGATTGGATCAGCGATCAGCTCTAAAGTCAAAGGCAGCCTGTTTAGGCTGGTCAGTATTTTATGATGTAGCCCCACATGGGAACTTCTCCTAATTGGGATACTGCATCATGGAGGGTGACTAAGGGAACCAATTTAGTGGCTCCCTTAAGGGAGTCTGAATGGAAGACCCAGAGGTAGGGACATGAATGGTAGAGTGGTGATGGACTTCAGAGAGAAAGAGGAGGTCGTAAGCAAAGGTCTCGTGACAGGGAAAGCAGTAGGAAGGCAGAGAGTCCGCAGCAATGGATGGTAAAAGCAGCAGGAAAAACTCCAAGTGGAGAAGCAGCAAGAGTCTTGAGGGGTAGACCCCACTTCTGAGTGGGGAGGTGCTAGAGGACTGCTGACTTTCAGGATAGAGGGGCTTAGGGTGAGGCCGACATGGTCTGTGTCCTTGTTGTTGTTCAATTGTTCAGTCATGTCCAGCTCTTTGCGACCACATGGATTGTAACACGCCAGGCTTCCCTGTCCTTCACTATTTCCTGGAGGTTGCTCAAACTCATGTTCATTGAGTTGGTGATGCCATCCAACAATCTCATCCTCTGTCATTCCCTTCTCCTCCTGCCTTCAACCTTTCCCAGCATCAGGGTCTTTTCCAGTGGTTCGGCTCTTCACATTAGGTGGCCAAATTATTAGAGCTTCAGCCTTAGCATCCTCCAATGGATATTCAGGATTGATATCCTTTAGGATTGACACATTTGATCTCCTTGCAGTCCAAAGGACTCTCAAGAGTCTTCTCCAACACCACAGTTCAAAAGCATCAATTCTTTGGCACTCAACCTTCCTTATTGTCCAATTCTCACATCCATACATGATGGAAAAAAACCATAGCTTTGACTAGACGGACCTTTGTTGGCAAAGTGATGTCTCTGCTTTTTAATATGCTGTCTAGGCTTGTCATAGCTTTTCTTCCAAGGAGCAAGCATCTTTTAATCTCATGGCTGTAGTCACCATCTGCAGTGATTTTGGAGCCCAAGAACTTCCAAGGGTTTATTGTAATTCACTGGAGGGGACCTGAGTGGGTCTCCACTTGCAGCCAGAACATGCTGGTCTCTAGTGCTCTGAAGACTTGCACATAATCACAATTAAATCATTAGTTCCAGCATTTTTTGTGAACTTGGAACTGGGGGTAGGGGGGAGAGGGGAGAAGGGGCCAGGTTTCTCTTCCTCACCTATATATCCTCAGGCTAACATGCTCCTGGAACCTGTTAATCTGTCAACAGGTACCTGGCACTCCCTATTGAGCGAAGCATGTGTATGCTGAGCGCAACCTTTTCTTTCTTGGCAGAATTGTAATGTCTCCTGTCAGAACTGGGGTCATTTGCTCCCTGGCCACTCTACCTGACTGTGTCCTTCTTTAAGCTTAACGGTGTTTTCAAGTGTTAGCACCTTCCTTTTTATCCAGGAAACTGATGAAGGATTTTGATTAATGAATAACTTTTTAAAATTGGTTTGCTTTCTTCTGTTGGACACTGTGAAGGGAGTTCAGGTTTTGCTAGAAGTTGATGATAGTGAAACACCTGTCAGCTTTAAAAATGTGATTAGGTAACTGTTTTAGGGAGGCTGTTGATAGCAAGTCTAATTTTAACTTTTGACTTATAATTAAGAGGTTGAAACTTCCCGATTTTAAAAGTACTTTTGCTTCAATGGGTACAGTTAATGATTAAATCTTCTGTTGTCCTGATAAGAATTATGTCTCAAGCAACGGCGTTCTTCTTGCATTTTATTTGGTACACAGTTTTCCCGGAAGAAAATAATACTGTCACCGTTTCCTGGCAACATATCTGGAAGGCTCCTATATATGTTGGAAAGCTATGGAAATACTAAAATTGGGGCATCCACTGGTTGTTATAATCTGGCTTGCCTGGTGAGATATTTTCTACATATTAAGAAAATGAAAAAGTGAAAGTGTTAGTCGCTCAGTTGTGTCCGACTGTTTGCGACCCCATGGACTGTAGCCCGCCAGACTCCTCCTCTGTCCATGGAATTCTCCAGGTAAGAATACTGGAGTGTGGAGCCATTCCCTTCTCCAGGACATCTTCCCGATCCAGAGATCAAACCTGGGTCTCCTGCACAGCAGGCAGATTCTTTACTGTCTGAACCACTCTTAAGAAAATGAGATACTGAAAAATCCAGGCAAGACTGTGATTCACACGTTTTTCCCCTTGACTCTGGCTTGAAGCAGTGCAGGCTGAGTAGCAAAGTGTTTTGAAAACAAAGAAAGAATCCTTGGGCGTGCACCACGGTGGATGCCGGTAGGAAAGAGGTGAGCCACCAGAGATCTGGAGAGCAGGGTTAGGAATTTGGGGAATGGGGAGTACTGGTTTCTTCAAACCATTTAGAAATACTGCCTCTAGTCCTTCAAATGCCAACTGGCAGTTTTATACCTCTTTGTTTAATAGAACAAAGTGAAACAAAACAAAACACCGATTCATTTTTGCTTTTTTGTTAATGCTGTGTATTTAGCAATCATGCCTGCAGGAGAAACTTGATTTCTGGCTATGTTTTGATTTTTCCAGGTGGCAAAAACTTTGTTCTCACAGCATTTTATGGGAAACAGCTCATCAAAGCAGGGACTGAGTAGGGGAGGAGTTGATGATCACGCAAAGAGGGCTTCTGAGGGTAAAATGTTGGCAGCTGAAAAAAGGTGTGTTAGTCTCTCAGTTGTGTCCCACTCCTTGGGACCCCATTGACTGTAGCCCGCCAGGCTCCTCTATCCATGGAATTCTCCAGAAATAATACTGAAGTGGGTGGCCATTCCCTTTTCCAGGGGATCTTCCTAACCCAGGGATCAAACCTGGGTCTCCTGCATTGCAGGCAGATTCATTACCCTCTGAGTCACCAGGGCAGCTGAGAGGCCAGGGCTTAATTGGTGGGGAAAGGGCATAGGTGGACTTTTTCTTTTTTTTTTGCAGTTAAAAAAAAATCCTGTCTTGATAGGTGACTTAAAAGGTGGCCCTGGAGTAGAACTTCAAAGATCTTGTCAAAAGCTGATAGGTGAAAGGAAGCTCTATTAGAAGTTGGTTTTTTCCTTTCTGAATCTTGATCTGATTTTTTTCAACCAGGAAACTATTAGATACTTTGAAATTAATGTTTATGCTTTTTCACTATTAAAGGAATGAATGTTTGTGTTAGAAATAGTGGAAGACACCAAAAAGTATAACAAAGAAAACAAAATCCTGTCATAATTCTGCAGCCCAGAGAAAAATATTAGCGTTTTAAAGTAGTACTTCCCCTTTATCTATGGAAAACATAGAATATTTATGTTATCAACATCCTGTGAAGGTATAATACTGAGGTCAGTTTTTGTCACTCATATCATGAGTGTTTCCCCAGATCACTGGATAGCCTATATGATTAAATAGTTGTATTATAGTTTATCAGATGATTGTTAACTTAGATTTTTTAAAGCATTTTCTTAACTATGCATATTGATTGTTTTATTGTTTATCTTTGTACTTCAACTGGAGTTTAAATATATTGTTTCTGGAGAACTGGAAGAAAAGCTTATTTCAGAGCTCTTCACACTAACTGCCAAATTGCTTTTTGGAAAATGTATCTCAGTTATTGTTCTGAACAGCAATCCAAGACTGCTAGTCTATTGTCAGCATTTATTATCTTCTTTTGCATTTTCTTTTTCTTTATTATAATATACTGTGTGCATGCTCAGTCTTGTGACTCTTTGGGACCCCATGGACTGTAGCCTGCCAAGCTCCTCTGTCTACGGGATTTCCCAGGCAAGAATATTGGAGTGGATTGCCATGTCTTACTCCGAGGGAACTTCCAGACCCAGGGATTGAACCTACGTCTCCTGCATCTCCTTCATTGGCAGGCAAATTCTTTACCCGTGAAGCACCTGGGAAGCCCTTATTAAATATAACTTCAGTATGAAGTGCAGTATGACTTCAGTATAATAAATATAAATACGACTGTATGTCTAGATTCCAGTAACTGTTGCCCAGGTGAATATATAGAGCAATAACCTCAGAAAGCCCCCTTGGACTTCCTTGGTGGTCCAGTGCCTGAGACTCTGAGCACCCAATGCAAGGGGCCTGGGTTTGTTCCCTGACAGGGAACTAGATCCTACATGCCGCAACTGAGATCCAGCACAGCCAAGTAGATAGATATTTAAAAAAAAATACCACTCTCACCCCCAGATAACCACTGATTTCCCCCATCACCAGAGCATTGTTTCTCCTCCTCCTGAACTTCATATAAATGAATCATATAAGCTGTACATTTTTCATGCCCATTGGCATGCATTGCAGGAACATAAAACAGTGTGTTTATACATTTTACTGTCTGTGAACTTATAAATAAAGGACAGTATCAAGTATCATCTTTAAAGCATTTTGAAGTTTTATTTGGAAATAAAACTTTTAAAAGTTTGTAAAAATAGTACAAAACATTCCTATGTACTCTTGACCAATATTTTCCTAATGTTAACATCATGTATAACCACAATACAATTATCAAAATGAGGAAATAGTATGTAATCTATGAACTTTATTCAATTTTCATAAATTGCTCTACTAATCTCCTTTTGCTATTCTAGGATCTAACACAAAGCCAAAAATTGCATTTAATTGGTATGCCTGTTTAGTTCAACCTGGAAGTTCTTCAGTCTGCCTTTTCTGACCTTGACTGTTGAAGGGTCCAAGTCAGATATTTTGTACAGTAATCCTCAACCTGGGTTTGTTTGATGTTTTCTCATGATTCCATTCAGGTTCTATAATTTTAGCTGGAATGCCACAAGCAAGATATTATTGGATGCATATAATGTGGATTTGTTCCATTCTTAGTAATTTTAACTTCACACATCTTTTAAGGTGCTTCAGAGATGTCATCCATAAATGTTTTTCTTTTTGTAATTAATAAGTATCTTATAGGGCCCTATTCTGAGGCATTATAAATATCTTGTTTTTCTGTATATTTTCATCCTCTAATTTTGTCATCCATTTAAAAAAGTAATCTGCCAAACTGATAGCAGATGAAAGCATCTCATTATTTTGGTTTTGTATTTCTTTTTGTCTCTACTGAGGTTGAGTAATTTTCTTTTGTTCAGCAGATACTTGTATTATTTTCTTGAATGATCTGGTCATATACTGTATCTACTTTTCCACTGTGATTTTAATGATTTCCTTACTGAGTTTTGATGGTCTCCTCAGTGTATCCATTGTGCATTAAGATCTTCCACTGTACATCAGCTAACATAATCTCACAACTAATGGATTTCTAATTTTTCCTTGTAAAAAGAAAATATTTGGAGCCTGAGAGAGTGACGAATGATGAGGGTTGGGGGTGATCGCTCGCTTCCAGACGCCTGAGGGTTTTGATAAGTTGTGCCTGGCCCCTGGTCCTTCTGCCTACTCCTTCCAGGTCAGGTCCGTCATTCACAGCCTGTGACGTGTTTGTGATACTTCAGTGGCCTTGGGCAGGGGCTGAAGATTCTGGAAGAGTTAAAGCATATATCCTCTGGCTACTCTGAGCCAAGAAGGCAATGTATGCATAGAGGATGTTCCCCTCATTTTATGATATTATGACTGCGAAGCAGGGAACTGAATCTGTTCTGTTGTGCAGAGGTTGGCAGACAGTTCCACAGTCCTCCCTGCTTTGGGTCTCCCTCTTCTGCATGCTTCCTTGGGAAGCTTCAGGACCGCAGTCTTGCCACAGTCATTTACAACACACATATCCTCAAACAGAAAGAATGGAATGAATATTCCCAATATTAATTTAGTAGTATATTCTGGCATAACGATTCCTTTTGGAGAAGCAGGACTAACATCTGTTGATCACTCAGTTTTGCCTCCATCTCAGCCCTCTGACCAGTTCAGTTCAGTTGCTCAGTCATGTCTGACTCTTTGCAACCCCATGGACTGCAGCACGCCAGGCCTCCCTGTCCAACTCCCGGAGCTTGCTCAAACTCACATCCGTTGAGTCGGTGATGCCATCCAACCATCTCATCCTCTGTCGTCCCCTTCTCCTCCTGCCCTCAATCTTTCCCAGCGTCAGGGTCTTTCATATTTTATTGTCTAAAAATCTCGATCCTGAAGGACTTGCCAGAAATTTCCCAACATGTTGGGTTAGAAATGGTCTAACCCTGATATCTTCATGCTTACCACCCCAGTACCATTGTGACGATAGAAAAGGGACTTCCCACGCTCATTCTGAGTACTTTCCAGTAGAAACAGGTATGCCTGCATAGATTATGGAGCCCACATGCCATAATGAAGCCCATAAACGTGATATCCTCTCTTACCTCCCCTCCTCTCCCTCTGCCTCACCTGACCCTCGACCTTCAGCCTAAGTGACTCACCAGATAAATAATCTATGATGGAAAAATGTTACTTTTGAAGAGAAACATTTAATGTTTAAAAGTTAGTGCTAAACATACATTTAGGTCTTCCCTGGTGGCTCAGAATCTGCCTGCCAATATGGGAGATGTGGGTTCCTTCCCTGGATTGGGAAGATCCCCTGGAGGAGGAAATGGCAACCCACTCCAGTGTTCATGCCTGGGAAATCCCATGGACAGATGAGCCTACAGTCTACGGAATTGCAAAGAGTCGGACATGATTTAACGACTAAACACCAACAAACATACATTTACCATGCAACCTGCAATTGCACTCCTAGACATTTTTCCCAGAGGTAGGAGAACCTATGCATACAAGAATCTGCACACACACACACACACACACACACACACACACACACACACAAGAATCTGCACATGATTGTTCATAGCAGCTTTATTTATAATAACCCCCAAACTGGTAACAACCAAAATGTCCCTCAGCAAACTGTGGTACATCCATACCATGGAACACGACTCAGCTGTTATATACCCAACAACTTGGATGGATCCCAAGGGCATTATGCTAAGTAAAAATGCCAATCTCAGAAGGTCACATATTGCATGATTCCATCTATCATTCTGAAATGACATAAGTATAAGGATGGAAAACAGATTAATGATTGCCAGGGATTAAGAACAGAGGGGCATGACTATAAAAGGGTTGTAACGAGGGATATCTTTGTGGTGATGGAAAAGCTTTATAACTTGGAGACAGTAGTGGTTAGTGAGTGTACACGTGTGGTAAATCGCCATGACTCTACACACTGCACCAGTGTTGGATTCCTGGTTTTGTTTTTTAAAAGAGGAGCATTTTCTAGAGTACATTTTACTCATGAGATCCACATACTTTCTTGACTCCAGACAGAAATATCAATAATTAACTAGCCTCTCCAAATAGATTCCTGGTTTTGATATGTAATCATGTGAGATGTAATTATGTGGAATGTAACCTCTGGGAGGAAATGCATGAAGGCTATACAGGACCTTGCTTACTACCTTTGCTATTGCTTGTGAATCTACAGTTTAAAAATCAATACTGCCTTGTAAAAATGGGTCCCGAATACTCATCACAATTCTAATAATAGGCACTCCTCACACACACACTTCCCAGGTGGCTCAGTGGTAAAGAATCCGTCTGCCAGACAGGAGATGCAGGAGACCTGAGTTCGATCCCTGGGTAGGGAAGGTCCCTTGGAGAAGGAAATGGCAGCCCAGTCCAGTATTCTTGCCTGGGAAATCTCATGGATAGAGTAGCCTGGCAGGCTGCAGTGCATGGGGTCTCAAAGAGACAGACATGACTTGGAAACTGAAAACCCAGTGTGCAGACTGCAACCTTGGGGAGACCTTCCTCTGAGGGGCCTGTGGTTCCAGAACTGGGGTGGTTGGAAACCTCCTCACTGGCCTCACCTACCTTCTCGGGACGAACACAGGGGAATGTTTGAGGGTCACAAAAAATCACATTTGCCCTTGACTTTTGTTCGACTGATTCATTTTATAACTGCAGGATTTTTGTGTTAAAAAATAATGTTGTTGGGTTCTGTTTTTTACATCAGTTCAAATTGATGTTACAAGCAGGTCAAATTCACACATCATTTGTCTCCCCTCAGTTGTCATTTTTTCTGTCTACAAACAGGCTGAAAATCTTCAACCCCCTCTTTACCCAGGACAGAACATCTGCATTCAGCCTGCCTAGAGTCTGACACCCTTGTCTTTCTTGAACCACGTGATATCTTGACAGAGTCACCTGAGATCTATGCTCCATTTCTGTTTCACCTATTTTTCCCCGCTGTGGCATAGCTCTAGCTGACATGGTATACACTGAATGAAGAGATTATTTACCATAAGATGATGTTTGAGCTTTACTTTGCTGCTGCTGCTAAGTCGCTTCAGTCCGACTCTTCGCGACCCCATGGACTGCAGCCTACCGAGCTTCTCCACCCATGGGAGTCTCCAGGCAAGAGTACTGGAGTCGGTTGCCAGAGGTTTACTTTGCCTGTGTGTAATTTAATTGAGGGTAGTTGACCAATTTTAAATTAAAAATTGTAAAAGAGAGAGACTTCCCTGGTGGTCCAGTGGCTAAGACTGCAAGCTCTCAATGGGGGCCTGGTTCCATCCCCAGTTAGGGAACTCGATCCCACATGCCACAACTAAGACCCAGTGCAGCCAAATAACTAAATATATTTTTAAAAACTTATGAAAGAGAGCATTCTCTCTGATATACATAAAAGGCAACGGGGATTTCTCTTTATTTCAACTGCATTCCAAATGTCAAGAACTGAGGCTATGGCTTCCCATGGCTCAGCTGGTTCAAGAACCGGCCTGCCAGTGCAGGAGGTACAGAGAAATAGGTTTGATCCCTGGGTTGAGAAGATCCCCTGGAATAGCAAATAGCAACCTGTTCCAATATTCTTGCCTGGGAATCTGATGGACAGAGAGCCTGGTGGGCTACAGCCCATAGGGTTGCAAAGAGTCGGACACAACTGAGCACACCACTGAAGCTACAGCAATGGATTAGCTGAATAGAAACTCACAAGTTCATATTTTAATGGCTGCTTTTCCTCCTCTCAAGGTTAACAATATACTCTGCAAGTGGTAGGCCCCCTTCACCCCTGTTTGTTAGATTTATGTTTTTCTCCCACAGGTAGTTTTTATTATTTTTTTAAATGTTTGTTTGTTTATTTGGCTGCTCCAGATCTTAGTTGTGCCATGTGAGATATAGTTCCCTTCAGTTCAGTTCAGTCGCTCAGTCTTGTCTGACTCTTTGCAACTCCGTGAATCGCAGCACGCCAGGCCTCCCTGTCCATCATCAACTCCGAGAGTTTACTCAAACTCATGCCCATCGAGTCGGTGATGCCATCCAGCCATCTCATCCTCTGTCGTCCCCTTCTCCTCCTGCCCTCAATCGCTCCCAGCATCAGGGTCTTTTCCAATGAGTCAACTCTTTGCATGAGGTGGCCAAAGTACTGGAGTTTCAGCTTCAGCATCAGTCCTTCCAGTGAACACCCAGGACTGATCTCCTTGAGGATGGGCTGGTTGGATCTCCTTGCAGTCCATAGTTCCCTTACTAGGAATCAAAGTCAGGGCCCCTGCATCGGGAGCATGGAGTCTTAGCCACTGGACCACCAGGGAAGTCCCTCCCACAAGTAGTTTTTACCAGAAAGTGTTTATCAAATATTTAATTGTAAAAGGTTTTTTTCAACTCTCTTCTACAAAGGAAAAAACTTAATCATAATATTGAAAGGGTATCTCAAATTTATTAAAATTCCATATATCTCTAGACATGGAAATATCCATGATGTATGGTTCAACCCGCCCCCCCCCCAAAAAAAACCCAAATATAAAAAATATTTATGACCCAGTTTTAAAAACTGTAGAAGCTCAGGTTTGAACACCTTTTAAAAGGATCTGTAGGGATGTAGCAAATCTTACCAGTGGTTCTTTCTGGGAATTTGGAACTTTTCTCTTATTCATGCTTTTCTGTATTTTCTGTTTAGTTTTGTTTACTCTAGAAAGTAGTGGTTTTATGTTTAGATAAGATTAAAGCATTGTTGTTTTATAGAAAAAAGTCTAAAAAGGCCATTTTGTACTTTCGAGGAAGATTAGTTAATAAGATTACTGACATTACTCCATATAAGAATTCTTTTAAAAAATTACCATTGGCATTTTTAAGAGAGTCTCAAATATCAGCTGTATTGGTCATGATTTATACCTGAGGAAATATTTATTAAATCATGTGAGGTACGTGAAAGCCTTCTTAAAGACATTATGGCTCCCTCCATGTATGCATAAGAACCCTGATGAAATTACAGGACAACTTTTCCTTGTCTGTCCAAACAACCAGGTGAAATTCCAAGAGCTTGAAATACATAATGTTCTGTACTATTGAGAATCGTAATACAATGAAAGATTTTGGCCCACAGAAGATCTCTTCTTTTCTTGGCTCAAAATGTATTATTAGACAGCTCAGGAAAGTCTTAAGCAAAGCAGATGTTGTATGTTATCACCCCCACCCTTCAGGCAACTTTTGGCAAGTTTTTTGTTTCTTTATAAGATCTTTGGAAGATCTCTTATTACTATTACTGTTGTAGATCCAAACAATTGTAAGTGGTTTGGGCTTCCCTGGTGTCTCAGAGGGTAAAGAATCTGCCTGTAATGCAGGAGATGCAGGTTTGATCCATGGGTCAGGAAAATCCCCTGGAGAAGGAAATGGCAACCCACTCTAGTATTTTTGCTTGGGAAATCCCATGGACAGAGGAACCTGGTGGGCTACAGTCCATGCGGTTGCAAAGACTAGGACTTTCATTTTCACTTTTCCTTTTTAGCTTGTTTAGCTCCTTAGTTACCTGATGGCAATATCTTGGGCATGTTTTTTGTTGGATCTTGGCTCCTCTTAATCTCATGACAGTGATTAAAGTAAAGGGATCTTAAAGTAGGATTGGACTTCAGTTCAGTCAGTTCAGTCTCTCAGTTGTGTCCGACTCTGCGATCCCATGAATTGCAGCACACCAGGCCTCCCTGTCCATCACAAACTCCCAGAGTTTGCTCAAACTCATGTCCGATGAGTCAGTGATGCCATCCAGCCATCTCATCCTCTGTTGTCCCCTTCTCCACCTGCCCCCAATCCCTCCCAGCATCAGGGTCTTTTCCAACGGGTCAACTCTTCACATGAGGTGGCCAAAGTACTGGAGTTTCAGCTTCAGCATCAGCCCTTCCAATGAACACCCGGGACTGAACTTCTTTAGGATGGACTGGTTGGATCTCCTTGCAGTCCAAGGGACTCTCAAGAGTCTTCTCCAACACCATAGTTCAAAAGCATCAATTTTTCGGTACTCAGCTTTCTTCAGAGTTCAACTCTCACATCCCTACATGACCACTGGAAAAACCATAGCCTTGACTAGACAGACCTTTGTTGGCCAAGTAATGTCTCTGGTTTTTAATATGCTAGCTAGGTTGGTCATCACTTTCCTTCCAAGGAGTAAGCATCTTTTAATTTCATGGCTGCAGTCACCATCTATGGTGATTTTTTGAGCCCCCAAAAATAAAGCCTGACACTGTTTCCACTGTCTCCCCATTTATTTCTCATGAGGTGATGGGACCAGATGCCATGATCTTAGTTTTCTGAATGTTAAGCTTTAAGCCAACTTCTTCACTATCCTCTTTCACTTTCATCAAGAGGCTTTTTAGTTCCTCTTCACTTTCTGCCATAAGGGTGGTGTCATCTTCATATCTGAGGTTATTGATATTTCTCCCAGCAATCTTGATTCCAGCTTGTGCTTCTTCCAGCCCAGCATTTCTCATGATGTACCCTGCATATAAGTTAAATAAGCAGGGTGACAATAGACAGCCTTGACATACTCCTTTTCCTATTTGCAACCAGTCTGTTGTTCCCTGTCCAGTTTTAACTGTTGCTTCCTGACCTACATACAGGTTTCTCAAGAGGCAGGTCAAGTGGTCTGGTATTCCCATCTCTTTCAGAATTTTCCACAGTTTATTGTGATCCACACAGTCGAAGGCTTTGGTGTAGTCTATAAAGCAGAAATAGATATTTTTCTGGAACTCTCTTGCTTTTCTGATGATCCAGTGGATATTGGCAATTTGATCTCTGGTTCCTCTGCCTTTTCTAAAACCAGCTTGAACATCTGGAAGTTCTCAGTTCACATATTGCTGAAGCCTGGCTTGGAGAATTTTGAGCATTACTTTACTAGTGTGTGAGATGAGTGCAATTGTGTGGTAGTTTGAGCATTCTTTGGGATGGCCTTTCTTTGGGATTGGAATGAAAACAGACCTCTTCCAGTCCTGTGGCCACTGCTGAGTTTTCCAAATTTGCTGGCATATTGAGTGCAGCACTTTCACAGCATCATCTTTCAGGATTTGAAATAGCTCAACTGGAATTCCATCACCTCAACTAGCTTTGTTCATAGTGATGCTTTGTAAGGCCCACTTGATTTCACATTCCACGATGTCTGGCTCTATGTGAGTCATCACACCATTGTGATTATCTGGGTCATGAAGATCTTATCTGAACAGTTCTTCTGTGTATTCTTGCCACTTCTTCTTAATATCTTCTGCTTCTGTTAGGTCCATACCATTTCTATTCTTTATTGAGCCCATTTGTGCATGAAATGTTCCCTTGATATCTCTAATTTTCTTGAGGAGATCTCTAGTCTTTCCCATTCTGTTGTTTTCCTCTATTTCTTTGCATTGATCCCTGAGGAAGGCTTATCTCTCCTGACTATTCTTTGGAACTCTGCATTCAAATGGGAATGTCTTTCCTTTTCTCCTTTGTTTTTCACTTCTCTTCATTTCACAGCTATTTGTAAGTCCTCCTCAGACAACCATTTTGCCTTTTTGCATTTCTTTTCCATGGGGATGGTCTTGATCCCTGTCTCCTGTAAAATGTCACGAACCTCCATCCATAGTTCATCAGGCCCTTTGTCTATCAGATCTAGTTCCTTAAATCTATTTCTTACTTCCACTGTATAGTCATAAGGGATTTGATTTAGGTCCTACATGAATGGTCTAGTGGTTACCCCTACTTTCTTCAATTTAAGTCTGAATTTGGCAATAAGGAGTTCATGATCTGAGCCACAGTCAGCTCCCGGTCTTGTTTTTGCTGACTGTATAGAGCTTCTCCATCTTTGGCTGCAAAGAATATAATCAATCTGATTTCAGTGTTGTCCATCTGATGATGTCCATGTGTAGGGTCTTCTCTTGTGTTGTTGGAAGAGGGTGTTTGCTATGACCAGTGCGTTCTCTTGGCAAAACTCTATTAGCCTTTGCCCTGCTTCATTCCATACTCCAAGGCCAAATTTGCCTGTTACTCCAGGTGTTTCTTGACTTTCTACTTTTGCATTCCAGTCTCCTATAATTAAAAGGACATCTTTTTTGAGTGTTAGTTCAAAAAGGTCTTGTAGGTCTTCATAGAACCGTTCAACTTAAGCTTCTTCAGCATTACTGGTTGGGGCATAGGCTTGGATTACCATGATATTAAATGTTTTCCTTGGAAACGAACAGAGATCATTCTGTCATATTTGAGATTGCAGCCAAGTACTGCATTTCAGACTCTTTTGTTGACTGTGATGGCTACTCCATTTCTTCTAAGGGATTCCTGCCCACAGTAGTAGATATAATGGTCGTCTGAGTTACATTCACCCATTCCAGTCCATTTTAGTTCACTGATTCCTAGAATGTCGACATTTACTCTTGCCATCTCCTTTTTGACCACTTCCAATTTGCCTTGATTCATGGACCTAACATTCCAGGTTCCTATGCAGTATTGCTCTTTACAGCATCGGACCTTGCTTCTATCACCAGTCCCATCCACAACTGGGTGTTGTTTTTGCTTTGACTCCATCCCTTCATTCTTTCTGGAGTTATTTCTCCACTGATCTCCAGCCACATATTGGGCACCTACCGACCTGGGGAGTTCCTCTTTCAGTATCCTACCATTTTGCCTTTTCATACTATTCATGGGGTTCTCAAGGCAAGAATACTGAAGTGGTTTGCCATTCCCTTCTCCAGTGGACCACATTCTGTCCGACCTCTCCACCATGACCCAACCATCTTGAGTGACCCCACACAGCATGGCTTAGTTTCACTGAGTTAGACAAGACTGTGGTCCTGTGATCAGATTGGCTAGTTTTCTGTGATTATGGTTTTAGTGGGTCTGCCCTCTGATGCCCTCTTGCAACACCTGCCGTCTTACTTGGGTTTCTCTTACCTTGGACGTGGGGTATCTCTTCACGGCTGCTCAACTTAAGAATTCATCCATTTTTATTTTAAAATAAAGTTTAAGTGCTCAGTCATGTCCAACTCTTTGTGACCCCATGGACTGTAGCCTTCCAGGCTCCTCCATCCGTGGGATTTTCCAGGCAAGGATACTGGAGTGGGTTGCCATCTCCTTTCCAGGGGATCTTTGCAACCCAGGGATAGAACTCAGGTCTCCTGCATTGCAGGCAGATTCTTTACCATCTGATCATGAGGGAGAGGCCTAATTACTAATTTCAGAAGTTAAATGAATGATAGTTTTCTTTTCAAAAGTAACATTCTTTACTTTCCTAAAAAATAATTTGTGTGTGTGCTTATTCAGTCATATCTGACTCTTTGGGATGCCATAGATTGTAGCCTGCCATGCTCCTCTGTCCATGGGCTTTCCCAGACAGGAATACTGGAATGGGTTGCCATTTCCTCATCTGGGGTATCGTCCCAGTCCAGGTTGAAACCACATCTTCTGCGTTGGTAGGCGGATTCTTTGCCACCTGAGAAGCCCAAAATAATTTGTAGATAAAGTCAGTTTTAACATAATTTTATTTGGAGCTGTATTAAATTTATGAGTTGATTTTAGGATAGTTGATATCTTTATAACACAGAGTCATCCCTAAACAAATTATGTCTAGCTCTTTATTTGTGTGTGTGCGCTTAGTCAGACGTGCTAAGTTGTTCAGTTGTGTCCAACTCTTTGCGACCCCATGGACTGTTGCCTGCCAGGCTCTTCTGTCCATGGAATTTTTCAGGCAAAAATATTGGAGTATATTGCCACTCCAATATTGCCTACTCCAGGGGATCTTCCCCATCCAGGGATCAAACCTGTGACTCTTGAGTGGCAGGTGGATTCTCTACCGCTAGCACCCCCTGGGAAGCCCTGCCATTTATTCTTTTTAATGTCTTTCAGTAGAGTAGTACAACTTTCTCCATAAAATATTGCACCCTTTTGCTTGATTTATTCCTAGATGTCTTATATTTTTGTTAGTATCAAAGCAATGTTTTGAAATTGGTTTTCTGCTGATGTGTTAGAATGCAATTGAATTTTGTCTATTGATTTGGCAACTGTGCCAAGCTTTTATTAAGTCCAACAAGATGTCTCTCATTTCTTTGTGTTTGTTATGAAAATGATAAAAAATGGATTTTATTTCTCCCTTTTTGATTCCTATACCTTTCATTTATCTATTTTTTTCTGCCTTACTGCACAGATAAGGACCTTCAAGTATTATGTTGAGCAGAAGTGGTGATACCACACATTCTTGTCTTGTTCTTAATTTTAAGGGAATGGTTTTAACATTTCACCATAGAGTATTAAACTTGATTTAGTTTTCCCCTGCTTTTAGAGCTTGCTTGCCAAGAGATGTTCTCATGAATTTTGGTTAAACTGTGTTGAATTCTTTTTCTGTATCTATAATGAAAGGATCAGACGTGGGTTTTTTTTTTTTTTTTTTTTTTCCTTCCTTAATCTCCTTTAATCTTATGAAAGGGTGAGTTAAAGAGATTTTCTTTGTTGACTCAACTTTCCATTTCTGGGATATACTATCTGCAGCATGATGTAATCAATAGCAACATTCACTGCTTATAGCAGATATTATGGAAATATCTAAAAAGTTTTGTACTAGTGTATTTTTACTTTTAACATTTGTTTTCTTTTTTTAAAAAAGTTTTTACCATTTTTTAAGATGAGTTTGAAAGTGATTTTATTTTATTTTTTGGCCATGCCACTCAGCATGTGGGTCTTCTTCTCCACCAGGGAAGTATACCAGCGCATGTACCCCATGCACTACAATTGCAGTCTTAACCACTTGACTGCCAGGGAAGTCTCTGTACTTGTATATTTTTAAAGTATCTTCCTTCAGCCCTTTCCCCCACCCCTTCTGGCTTTGTTGGGTGATATTTTTCATAAGCACAGAAGAAACACTGAACAACTTAATTGTATAATTTATCTTCATGTCTCTATGAATAATTAGATATGTATCATAAAATTTGCTTAGTTATGTAAATATTCCTGAGCATATAAAATACCCAGTTCCTAAGGGGTTAACTGCATGAGTATCTCTTGGCTAGACACCCCAAATATTTTTTAATAAGTGGGTTTCTTTTTGCAGTGCGATTCTGTACTCATGTATGAACTCTGACGTGTCTAACATTTATGAATCTGCTATAATATAATGGAGTCACATTAGAAAGGTTTGACTTAGGGACTCTCTAACTTCCTCCTTCTTCAGAGCAGACACTGTTTTAGCTCAGTATTCTGAAGATTCTGACCAAAAGCAGAGCAAGAATCCGTGGATCAGTGAGCAAGGGGCTGCATGAACAAACCTGAAATCAGAGTGACCAAAAATTGAATCACAAAGGATGCCTTGGAAGGAATCAGCATATTTGCATGTATTGACCTTTATCAGACACCCACACTTAAAAGGAAAATGACATTTTTAGTAGTTAATCCCCTAAAAATGATCACACATTAAAACTGAAAATATATCACCAGATAAGATCAGAAATTGTCTTAGGAAGTAGTGTATCATGTATTACCCTGTGAATTTTATTTTTTAATTTTGCCCTTTTTTTCTTACTGAAGGAAAGGATTTAGAAGGGGCCAGCCTGGAGAGAAGGAAAAGCAGTAATGTTCCTTTCTGATGTGCCTCCAATCATATCTTCTTCCTGCTAGTTCTTCAGGTGATCTGTGTTCTGCCAGGAGCAGGCATTGCCATAGTTTGTTCTCCTGTTTTTGTCTTTTCAACCGTAGGTTTGGTGGTGTTAGCTTGGGTCATGTGCTACAGGGCTTTGGGCAACCTTTCATGGCTGCCCATGCCCAGCAGAAGGCCATGTGTGCCATATCTATGCTGTGCTTTGCAGGGAGGCACTATAAGGAATGGGCCAAAACAGTGCTTGGCTTCTTACACTTGCAAACCCTCTGACCTTGGACAGATCATGTAAGCTGTACCTTATCTCTGAAACATTGAGGAGCAGGAGAATAATAACAGGTGAGATGGTTAGCATCACCAACTCAATGGACATGAATTTGGGCAAACTCTGGGAGATGGTGAAGCACAGGGAAGCCTGGCATGCTACAGTCCAGGGGGTCACAGAGAGTTGGACACAACTTAGGGACTGGACAACAACACCTCCAAGAGTCCTGAGATGCAAATAAGATCATCAATGGGAATGTCAGACACATTGTTGTAGCCGCAATCTAGCCCTCAAATGCTAACTATTTTCACCATCATTTTTTTAAAAAAATTATTATTTTATTTTTTGGCCTTGCTGTGTGGCATGTGGGATCGCAATTCCTGACCAGGGATGGAACCTGTGTCCCTTGCGTTGGAAATGCAGAATCTTAACCACTAGGCTGCCAGGGAAGCCCCTTCGCCACAATTTCTGCCAGCCCATCACCACCAATGCTACTTGCTCTGGCTCCTACTACTGCTAATATCCCTACTGCTATTTTTTATCCACTGAACCTTGTCTGGAATGAATCTCTGATGGTAGGGCATGAGTCAGGGGGGAGGAAAATTGATATAAGCAGTGCAAATCTTTCTATGCCACTTCAGAATGGCTTCTACCTTAAAATTTGGGCTGATCTTACGCTTTCAGTTGTTGCACTGAGATGTATTAAATTTGGCATTCCTTCCTTCTGATAGTTCACAGAGCCTGATCATCTGCCTTGAAAATGCTTTCCGAGGTCCCACTTCCCCATATGCATGTGGGAAGTACATTTTAGAGTGTTTCTTGCTCTGAAAAAGCACTATCCATGTTCAGCCAACTTGTATGAAGCATCTAATGATGTGCCAGACCAGGGGTCACACTCTGAGCTCTCAGCAAGAGGCATGGGCCTGCCACTCCTGCTCTCAAAGAACTGTCAGTCTGTTGGGGAGACAAGGAGACAGATGAACATGACCTGAGGGGAAAGGACAAATTCTCCAAAATCATTGATGTGGAATTGAGCAAGGTCTTCCTTTCTCAGCTTCCCTCATTCCCCATTAGAAAACTTGAAGAGACCATTTCAAAAGAAGATGCTTCTAAGATTCCTGATGGAATCATTAAGAGGATTTGAAACACGCCAAATACAGGACAGCTGATGTTGTCAGGTTTTAGAAAACAATAAATGTGGATATCATCTGGGAAAAAAATGCTTGGAGAGTTTTTTGTTGCAGCTTGTGTCAAAGAGATTTCATGCTTAAGACTAGAACTTTGTAAGTTTAAAACTTAGAAATAGGAAAAGAAATTGTGTCCATGAGTAATAAGATCAAGCTTTGAACATATGGGTGTCAAGGTTTCTGTCGATCCTTGGCCATACTCCAACCTAGGAGAATGTTAACTATCTGGTGACCAGGGAAAAGGAGAGTCTCCCCTGATCCTATTTTCCATTGACGATGTGTGGAGTTTTGAAAATAAGGCCACCCACCCTTATGGGGCACAATGTGTGATGGAGATGGTAACTAACCTCCCCCGCTGGGACCTGGCCTTGCATGGGGTGGCTCTTCTTTAACTGCAAAGTAGAGGTCACAAATGAGGCAAACCTAGTACTGACTGTGCATATGCTTTGTTCACATATGGTTTTACTAGCATCATCTTTCTAGATTTTTCTGGCTTCTGTTTTTCTAAGAAAATGAGATCTGGAGCAGCACCTGCTTGCATTCCTGCATGACTGGAAAAGGCTAGTTCCCAGTTGCAAAAGCCTCTCTCAACCAGAACAGGCTTCGACCACATCTTATCCCACATCTGCCGTTGCTTGGCTTTGCTGATTTACATCACTTGCTTAATCCATGTAGGCATTTGAATTTGCAGCTTCTGGTCTAGAAAATTCCAAAGTAAGGGAGAATGGCTGGGTTTCCCAGGGTAGAAACCTTCAGGACACCCTCAGAAATGGTGGGCGCTGCCCTGGGGACCAGGATGTTTTGCCTGGTACTCTTGGATGTAGGCAGTGGTCCCCAGGGGAGAGACACAGAATCACTTTGGACTGGTTAGGCCATCAGAGACACTGCTCTTAGGGGACTTACCTCATGACCAGTGATTAAGTATCTACCTTGCAGTGCAGAGGATGTGGGTTCGATCCCTGGTCGGGAAGCTATGATCCCACATGTTGAGGAGCAGCTAAGCCAGTATGCCACAGCTAGGGAGTCTGGTGATCCTGCATGATGCAACAGAGATCTGCGTGCCACAACTAAGAACCTATGCAGTCAAATATATAAATATTTTTTAAAAATGAAAACAGACGCAGCAATCCCACTGCTGGGCATACACAGTGAGGAAACCAGAATTGAAAGAGACACGTGTACCCCAATGTTCATCGCAGCACTGTTTACAATAGCCAGGACATGGAAGCAACCTAGATGTCTATCAGCAGACGAATGGATAAGAAAGCTGTGGTACATATACACAATGGAATATTACTCAGCTATTAAAAAGAATGCATTTGAATCAGTTCTAATGAGGTGGATGAAACTGGAGCCTATTATACAGAGTGAAGTAAGTCAGAAAGAAAAAGGCCAATATAGTATACTAACGCATATATATGGAATTTAGAAAGATGGTAATGATGACCCTATGTGTGAGACAGCAAAACAGACACAGAACAGACTTTTGGACTCTGTGGGAGAAGGCGAGAGTGGGATGATTTGAGAGAATAACATTGAAACATGTATAATATCATATGTGAAATAGCTTGCCAGTCCAGGTTGGATGCATGAGACAGGGTGCTCAGGGCTGGGGCACTGGGATGACCCTGAGGGGATGGGATGGGGAGGGAGGTGAAAGGGGGGTTCAGGATGGGGACACATGTACAGCCATGGCTGATTCATGTTACTGTATGACAAAAACCACCACAATACTGTAAAGTAATTAGCTTCCAATTAAAATAAATAAATTTAAAAAAATTAAAACAAAAAAAGACCCTACTGTGGGTGGGAGTACATGGAAAAGGCTGATGACTGCTGATTAAAAGAAGCCTTGCCCCCTTTGAATCCTCTTAATACTAGGCTTAGGTGGACCCACCACCTGCCTCATTCATACACTAGCCCAGGAGCTTTGTCCCTATACGAGGCTTGAGAGAAAGCGTAGGATGGGTTTTGAAGAATGAAGAGGATTTGTAATGTTGGAGGAGATGGAGAGAACATTCCGGAAACAGGGCACCACAGAGTGAAATACAGATGGTGGGCATGAGTGTGCCATGAGGAAGGGACACTTAGGAAACCAGACTGACCAAAGGAGAGGAAAAGAGTGAAAGTTGGCTAGTTGGCTCCTCAATCTGTTTTTTTGTGTTTTTTAGAATTTATTTATTAATATTTATTTAGGCTGCATAGGATCTTCATTGCTGTGTGAGGGCTTCCTCTAGTCGCAGCAAGCAGAGGCTACTCTCTAGTTGCCATGCGTGGGCTTCTTATTGCAAGTGGCTTGCTGCAGAGGATGGACTCTAAGGTGTGGGCTTCAGTAGTGTGGCACATGGGTTCAGTGGTTGTGGTACACAGGCTTAGTTGCCCCGTGGCATGTGGAATCTTCCCTGATCAGGGATGTAACCTGTGTCCCCTGCATTGGCAGACAGATTCTCAACCACTGAACCACCAGGGAAGTCCTTCAGTCTATTCTTTTTTTTTTTTTCAATCTATTCTTAAATGCTAGGATGAAAATTTCTTGTTGCTCAGTCTCTTAGTTGCATCCAAGTCTTCGGGAAATGAGGCTGGTAAAGGAAAAAGTAGAATCGTCCAGGTTGACTTGCCCCATTGCCCAAAGTCCAATCTGAGTTTGATTTTGCTAGTAAGGCAAAGGGGGATGAGTAGTTTCTAGCAAGTAATTCATGATGTCTTAGATGCTATGCTGAAAAATTGAGTTACTGGGCCATTTAGGAGGTATTCTCTGGGCAGCAAAGAACCCTGGTATCGAGGTCAAAGCTGTACAAGAAAAGATTGGAATGGTCATTACATAGCCGTAGAGGGAACCAAAGGTGATAAATCCGACACATAAGACAATGTTTAACAACAGATTATTCAGTTTGAAGGAGAAAACTGTGAGAAGTAAGAAAAACTAATATTTATTAAATTTTCCATGAGTGTTTTCACTTAATCCTCCTAGTGATTTCATGATTCTCCAAATATTAACCAGTAGTTTACCATGTGCTGGCTTCCCTGATGGCTCAGATGGTAAAGAATCTGCCTGTAGTGTATGAGACCTGGGTTCGATCTCTGGGTCGGGAAGATCCCCTGGAGAAGGAAATGGCAACCTGCTCAAGTATTCTTGCCTGGAAAATTCCATGAACAGAGGAGCCTAGCAGTCTACAGTCCATTGAGTCGCAAAGAGTCAGACATGACTGATTGCCTATCACTTTCACTTTCACCATGTGCTGAACTAGGCACTGGGATACAATGGCAAATAAAGCAGACAAACCCCTTCACTATTGAGCTTACAGGCTAGCGAAGGAAGCAAAATAACAACCAGAGAAACAAATAATGTCAGCTGCAAATAAGTGCAGTGAGGAGACATACAGTTCAACCAGGGGATGGAGAGTGATGAGAGATGTGTCTCTAGCATCACCAGGAAGCAACTTCATCATCACCACTTTTCTGCCAGGGACACTGAGGCAGGCAGGCTGGGATCCAGAGCAGCCAGGCGGTAATTGGCAGAACCTGGCCTCTGATTCAGGTCAAGCCCCGGAGCATATAGTTGGGAAGTCATCTTGCTGGGACCTGGGGAACAACTTAATGTCTGCCTCTAAGTGGAGACCAAGCATCTCATGTCAGACTCTGCATATGGGAAGAATTCAACCTCGATGGCGTCAAGCTCCTTTGAATTTTGCCAGTCCACTATATCAGGGACCAGCCACCTGGGTTTTGCTATGACTTCCTGGTCTTCACTGGCCAATAGTCATTGAAACACAGGGACTATATTCCATTCTATGAGCTGTCTGGGCCAGCACGGGTTTACAGGCAGGATGGAGAGATGGTTGAGGGGTTGTAGGCTCTAGACTCCAATGGCTTGGGTTTCAATGCTTATTCTCTCACTCATTGGTGTATAAACTTGACAAGTTAGCCTCTGTGTGTCCAAGTGTCCTCCCCTGGAAAGCAGGACCAATGCTAATTTCTGCCTTAGTGTCTTGATGTGGCGTCTCTGAGATAATACAGGTAATAGGAGCACAGAAAGCCCATAATAAATGCTCACTCTGTGTATTGGTTCTCTTGGTGTTTTTTATGGAGTCTTGGTCTCCTTTGATGTGTTCACATTGCAGAGCTAGCCTCAGAAAAGTGTATTATTTTTTTTCCACTCTGAAACCTCACATTCACACGTTTGTAAACTGAGCAGCCTGGTGGTGTGGCTGGGGAGCGTGCTCTCCCGATGGCGCGTTTCTAAAGCACAGCCTCCTCAGAAGTGTATCTTCCCCGTTTGACATGCTTTTGCAGACGGCACAGTGTGGAACTGGTCAGACTCCTAATTATGACAGTGGTCCAGACAGAATCCAGTCATCTCATTGACAGAGAACTTGGTACAGAGAACGGCAACCAGCTGTTCCCCATCTCCAGTGAGCAGAGAGTCAGAGGAAATGGGTTTAAGCTGCGTGAAGGATTTGGGTTATTTATGCCAGAATTTCCTGACAGTGAAGGTTGCTGAACATTAGGACTGGATTAGAGAAAGAGGTTGGAGAATTCCCGTCTGCGGAGATTTTGCAAACATATGTTTGTTTGTGCGATTACTACACACGCTGCCTTCTACCAACACTCTCTGCCTTGTCTCTCTCTCTGTGGTGCTTGGAACTAAATGAACTTATCTGAAGGATGGAGGAGGAGGAGGCTGGGCTGCAGAGAAGGGAAGAGGGTGCCTGGTTAACCAGTCTTTGACATTCTGGGTGAGGGCGCATGAGCATCAACAGTCTTGGGCTGGAAAGCCCACCTGGGCTGGGTGAGATGCAAAGATGGTCAGGTTTAAGACTTGGATGGACATGGAGGACACAGGCTGGCCCTGAAGAAGGCAGACTCGTAGGAGAATCAGCTGATTTTCCTCGCAGGGTTGGTGGGAAATCACACTGTTGCCACACTTTGATTCCCCAAAGGAGTATGAATTCTAGAGAGTTTAACAATTCTGGTATGCATGCATGCTAAGTCACATCAGTCATGTCCGACTCTGTGCGACCCTATGGACTAGAGCCTGCCAGCCTCCTCTATCCTTGGGATTCTCCCAGCAAGAATACTGGCTTGCCATTTCCTTCTCCAGGGGATCTTTCTGACCCAGGGATCGAATTGGCATCTCTGACATCCTGCATTGGCAGGCAGGTTCTTTACTACTAACACCACCTGGGAAAAGATTCTGACAACTAACTTAAAAAGCCAGTTACACACGGGCCAAGCCCAAGTCAGGAGGTCAGAACTCAAAGTGCAGGGCTCTCTTCTGTGACTTGGCTCTGTTGGCCTGGTCAGCAAGGAGAAGGCCACGCCTTTCTCCAAGTTCAAACGCACACTTGAAGCCACAGAATTCCTCTTTAAAATGAGGACCTCTGGGGACTTCCCTGGTAGTCCAGTGGCTTAGACTCCTCACTCTCAATGCAGGAAGCCCAGTTTCAATCCTTAGTCAGGGAATAGACCCCACATGCTGCAAATAAGAGTTTGCATGCTATAACTAAAAATCCCGCATGCTTCAATGAAGAGCGAAGATCCTGAGTGCTGCAACTAAGACCTGGTGCAGCCAATTAAATAAATAAATATTCTTTTTAAAAAATTAGTTTGTGAGCCTGTAAGACTGAACACAAAAATTAAAAAAAAAAAAAAGTTGAGATAAAATCAGAAACTGTATTCACAGGTTGAACCATAAGAACTTGCTATTTTGTACATCAAGAATGATCAAATATTGTTAATTTAATTTGCCTCAATCTAAAGTAATCATTTATTTACTACTCAAGAAAAATAATATTAAATGTAAACCATGTTTTCTCCTGCAGCATCAAAAACTGCTGCATCCCCTCGGTCATCCTTCTCTTCTCTTCCCATCTTCCATGTCATTATAGGCTGCCACCTTCATCAACTCAGTAGACATGAGTGTGACCAAACTCTGGGAGATGGTGAAGGACAGGGAAGCCTGGCATGCTGCAGTCCATGGGGTTGCAAAGAGTCTGACACAATTTAGCTACTGAATATCTTTCTAAAAATATCATTAGTTTGAAATCATCTAGGCATAGCTGAGGATAAGAAAATTGTTACTGGTAGACAGATGGCCATATTCTCAAAGCAGGAAGAGTTCTGTTTCAGCCAGGATCCATAATGCTTCTGGGAGAAATTAGATTGCTTACTGATGGTTTCAGTCTCTTGAACACAAGGCGTGTTGGGGGAGGCATGGCTGGCAGACCGCCTCATAGGAACCAGAAGGGGAGCTTTCACCTTGGATGCCATGTTCCCTGCCCCCCTCAGCCTGACCCCTGGGATGCAAGGGTGTGGGATGCCAAGTGTTGGTCATGTTAGAGGAGAAAGACAGATATTAGAAGAACTTTGATACCTCTCTGGCCTCCCAGTGTGTCCTAGAACTCCAACTCTGATGGAAGGATTTCTCCAGTCAGTTCTGAGAGCTCTCTGGATAAACAGGGTGACACATTTTAACCATTTAGTTTACTGTCTGTGTGCATAGTCGCTCTGTTGTGTTCGATTCTTTGCGATACCATGGACTGTAGCCCCACAG
Source organism: Odocoileus virginianus (assembly GCF_023699985.2). Classification (NCBI taxonomy): domain Eukaryota; kingdom Metazoa; phylum Chordata; class Mammalia; order Artiodactyla; family Cervidae; genus Odocoileus; species Odocoileus virginianus. The sequence goes on from NC_069703.1 coordinate 26,231,726, forward strand.
GCTCCTCTGTCCATGGGGATTCTCCAGTCAAGAATACTGGAATGGGTTGCCATGCCCCCCTCCAGGGTAATCTTCCCAACCCCGGGATCGAACCCAGGTCTCCCACATTGCGGGCTGATTCTTTTCTGCCTGAGCCCCTAGGGAAGCCCCCAGAATACTGGAGTGGGCAGGTAGCTTAACCCTTGTCCAGGGGATCTTCCCAACCCATGAATCGAACCAGGGTCTCTTGCATTGCAGGCAGATTCTTTACCAGCTGAGCCACCAGGGAATGTTTAGTCTCTACTGATTTAGAATTAGTAAATTTTTTTTGCATATTTTCTTTATAACATCAAAAATGTTAATTGGAGTTAATGAATTGGAGTTCATAATTATTGGGAGTAATTGGAATTAATTGATTGGAACTCATAATTAATTGGAATTCCACCCCTGCCCCAATTTCTTCACTTTTAGTAAAAAGTAGCAAATGAGTAAAAACTGTACTTAAGGGATGGGGCGGGGATGCTGAAAGCAGAGACTTAACAAAACTCACTGAAGCAATATTCCAGAAACAACTTTCAGAATACCTACAAAATCAATCATCTGGGGGCTGTTTTGAAGGAAGAGAAATGCCCTATAAAGTGACTTGTGTATTTTCTTCATGAGGCTTTAAAAAAAAGTATAATCTATTCCTCATTATGTTGATGGTGAGTATTTTGAAAGTCATAATTCTATTTCAAAAACAGCTGTGACCACACACGGCACTATCCAGCTGCCTCTTTATCTAGTTTAATAAGTATGTAAAAACTTATTTGGATGTGTCCAAGGAGTCTAAACCCTCTTCGCTGACTGTAACTGGCTCAAAATCTGCAGAATCATCTGAGGGCTGAGCCCAGGGCACAGCCACCCCTGGGTGCTTCCTTCTGTTACCAGAAGAGAAGGAATCCAGTGCTTCTTTGCTTTTCAGAGACTGTTGCTTCAGCAGCTTTGTGCCTCAGATTTTAGACTGATGGTATTGAAAAAGTCTCACTGGAAGGGTTTAGGCCGAAACTGAAGCTCCAAAATTTTGGCCACCTGATGCAAAGAGCCGACTCGTTGGAAAAGACCCTGATGCTGGTGAAGATTGAAGCCAAAAGGAGAAGGGGGCAGCAGAAGATGAGATGGTTAGACAGCATCACCAACTCAGTGGACTGAGTTTGTGCAAACTCTGGGAGACAGTGGAGGACAGAGGAGCAGCTGCAGTTCATGAGATTGAAAATAGTTGGACACGAATTAACGATTGGACAACAACAACACTGCAGTGGCACTAAAAGTAAAAGGATAATATACACTGATTTCAAAAGATGTTCTCGTGTTCGCTGAGCAGGGATGCATGGAATCTTACTGCCTCAGTTTAGTTTAGTCGCTCAGTCGTGTCCATCTCTTTGCAACCCCATGGACTGCAGCACGCCAGGCTTCCCTGTCCATTACCAACTCTCAGAGCTTGTTCAAACTCATGCCCTTCAAGTCAGTGATGCCGTCCAACCATTTCATCCTCTGTCGTCCCCTTTTTCTCCCGCCTTTGATCTTTACCAGCATCAGGATCTTTTCCAATGAGTCAGTTTTTCACATCAGGTAGCCAAAGTATTGAAATTTCAGCTTCAGCATCAGTCCTTCCAATAAATATTCAGAACTGATTTCCTTTAGGACTGATTTCTCTCAGACTGGTTGGATCTCCTTGCAGTCCAAGGGACTCTCAAGAGTCTTCTCCAACACCACAGTTCAAAAGCATCAATTCTTTGGCATTCACTTTCTTTATAGTTCAACTCTCACATCCATACATGACTACTGGAAAAACCATAGCTTTTATTAGATAGACCTTTGTTGGCAAAGTAATGTCTTTGCTTTTTAATATGCTATTAGGTTGGTCATAGCTTTTCTTCCAAGAGACAATCGTCTTTTAATTTCATGGCTGCAATCACCATCTGCAGTGATTTTGGAGCCCCCCAAAATAAAGTCTCTCACTGTTTCCTTTGTTTCCCCATCTATTTGCCATGAAGTGATGCCTTGATCTTAGTTATCTGAATGTTGAGTTTTAAGCCAACTTTTTCACACTCCTCTTTCACTTTCATCAAGAGGCTCTTTAGTTCTTTGCTTTCTGCTGTAAGGGTGGTGTCATCTGCGTATCTGAGGTTGATATTTCTCCCAGCAATCTTGATTCCAGCTTGTGCTTCATCCAGCCCGGCATTTTGCATGATGTATTCTGCAAATAAGTTAAATAAGCAGGGTGACAGTATACAGCTTTGACTTACTCCTTTCCTAATTTGGAACCAGTCTGTTGTTCCATGTCCATTTCTAACTGTTGCTTCTTGACCTGCATATATATTTCTCAGGAGGCAAGTAAGGTGGTCTGGTATTCCCATCTCTTTCAGAATTTTCCACAGTTGTGATCCACACACTCAAAGGCTTTGGTGTAGTCAATAAAGCAGAAGTAGATGTTTTTATGGAACTCTCTTGCTTTTCTCTTGGAACTTACTGCCTAGGCATGGTTGTTTAGTGCCTGATGGGGTACTGCAATTCTCTTTGTTTATTTGTTGTTTAGCTGGCTGCACCAGGTCTTAGTTGCAGTACATGGGATCTTTGATCCCTGTGGTAGCATGCATTTATTTTTTAAATTTTTATTGGAATATAGTTACTTTCCCATGCTGTGTTAGTTTCTGCAGTACAGAAAGTGAATTATCTATACATGTACATATGTCCCCCCTTTTTTTTAGATTTCCTTTCCAATCAGGTCATCACGGAGCATTGAGTAGAGTTCCCTGTGCTAGTATGTTCTCATCAGTTACCTATTTTATACATAGTAGTGTATATAATGTCACTCCCAGTCCCAATCCATCCCACCCCCATCCCACATTTGTTCTCAATGTCTGTGTCTCTATTTCTGCTTTGCAAATAGGTTCATATATAACATTTTCCTATTTTCCACATATATGCCTTGATATACGATGTTTGTTTTTCACAATGAGAGTTTTTGTTTGATTAGCTAGAAACTCAGGCAAGTCTGAGCCTGAGTTACTGCCTCTGAAAGTGAAGTGATCAGACTAAGCAGTGGAACTTCAAAAAAAACAGACCAGTTGAGCCTCCCTCCAGACCTAGTAAATCAGATTGTAAGAGTGGAGTCCAAACATGTATATTTTGCGCACCTACCTGCGTGGTCATTATGAACTTCTGCATGGTTCTAAGGCCCCTTCCATCCAGAGCCTGTGGTGATGGCAGCTCACTCTTCGTTTCTGTGTCTGTTCGTTCAACAAGTGTTTGTTGGATGCTTGCTATGTGGTGGGCAGAACATGGCCACTGTGCCGGATGTTAGGGTTCCCCCAGGAAGTCGGAGGCCAAGCTTCCTGCTTTCCAGGAGCTTGCAGTCGAGTGTAGACAGGGAAACAATCCAAAAGTAAAAAGTACTTAGTGGGGTACAAATTAGAAAGAAGATATCACAGAGTTGCACAGTGCAGCTGAGGAGAAAGTCGCCAGAGAAGGCATCTCGCAGGGGAAACCCTGAGGGGCTGGCATCTCAGAGATGAGAAGGAGCCAGCCACACAGAGACATGCTCAATAAAGAAGATGGGAACTGCTCATCATGCAGAAGGAACAAGTAGTGAACAAGGCCAGGGTGGCTGGTCCGTGAACCAAGGTGGGCGGAGACGCAGGAAAAAAGAGCAGTGGTCAGATCTCAGGCCCTTGACCACGGTCAGACATTTGGACTTTATTCTGAGTGCAGTGAGAAGCCGCGGGGGATGGAGATTGTTCAGTCTGCTTGTTTTGAGATGTGAATTGCTTTTCTTTGATTGATATTTGAATAAAGTCATTTTGGCTGTTCTGTGATACTTGACAGGTGGATTTATGAAGTTATTGCTTGATATTTGATCAATTAGGCTTTTTTTCACCTTTTTAAAATGTGGTTTTTGTTTACTCACAAAGCCGTGAAACTGTAGATTGTGCATCAGTTACTATCTGCTTTTAGAATTTAAGGATAAGTTGCTTCAAGTTGCAAACACGTGGCTATATAAGAAATCATAGTCCCAAGAACAGAGTGAGTATTGGGAGGCTTGGTGGGACTACAAGGAAAACACAGAAACTCTCTTAATTCGGCACTTCCAATAGAACTTTCTATGGAGATGGGAAGGTTCTGTATCTGTGCTTGTCCACATGGGTAGCCATTACTCACATGTGGCTGCTGAGCCCTTGAAATGCGACTAGTACGACTGAGTAACTGGAATTTTTATCTAATTACATTTACATTTAAATAGCCACATATGGCTACCATATTGGCCAGCACAACTGCAGGGCAACTTACAAATTCACAGTCTTATCTGAGATCATTCTCCCCATCTCCCCTACCACCCCAGCTTCCAAAATGTTGGAAAGTTTGAAGCATGTGCAATACAAATTGTTGTATTTCAACTTAGTCCTCACTACAAAGGAAAAATTGCTGCATTCCCACAGGGAATCCAGATGACAGGGGTTCGACATACAGGATGGGGAGCCTGTTCTGGAAATACATCTGAGCGGGAGTCTACTTGGTTGGCACCAGGCGTGGATGACATCTGTGCGCTCACAGGAGGGCAGAGTAAACTCATGAGCTTGGCCTCAGCTTCACGGCTCACACAGAATAAAAATAATTCCAATATTTTTAGAGGGCCTGATGAGTATGGTTGCTTCTCCTTCTCCCACTGGGGTCCCATGCGACACAAGAGCAAAATCACCCCTTCTAATAATCTGTCACCAAACTATCAGTTGAGAAGAATCAAAGAGCCCTGAAAGATTCTTTCAAGTCTTACTGTTCAACTCATTAAATTCCTCCTTTGCCTAAAGTTCCATTTAAGCTGTTTCTGTTATTAAAAAAAAAAAAAAAGTCTTCAGCAGCTTGTCTTTTTTTTCTTGAGAATTTGTTTTTCCGTCGGGAAAGACGGAAGACATGAGGAGAACAGAGAATGAGATGGTTGGAAGGCATCATCGACTCAACGGACTTTGGTTTGAGCAAGCTCCGGGAGATGGTGAAGGAGAGAGAAGCCTGGCGTGCTGCAGTCCACGGGGATGCAGAGTCGACACAACCAGGCAACTGAACAACAATAACAGAAGAAGAAAAGTAGCCCAAGAGGACCTTTAAGCTTTACGAATGTTGTAAAATATTCAGTGGTTTTTTTTTCATTGTTCTTTATTTCCTGTTTTTCTCTTTTTTTCAGTTATCAAGTTTTGTAAATATGAGACATACATGAAGACAAGCACAGTGAAGATGCTTTTTATCCTAAAACTTCTTATACTTTTGGAGCAAAAAAGATCCTTAGCATTCATTCTGTATGAAGCTATGAAAAGATGGGCTGGCCTTTAATGAATAATTAATATTTGCCTATAAAATATGACATGCTCAGGAGAAAACCACAAATATTCACTGACTGCTTGACAAACTTAGAAGAAAAAAATAATTGACCTCTAAAATGGTTCGTTTTTAGGACAAGTGCACAAATGGAGAAAAAGATTCCATAGGTCAAAGTAGTTTTTCAAGATATTTATCAAGCTAAAAAAGCATTACATTTTTTTTGTACTTTCATTTTCTATTTATTAATTTTAGGCTGCACTGGGTCTTTGTTGCTGTGTGCGGGCTTTTCTCTCTCTGTGTCAAGCGGGGGCTCTTCTCTCATTGCAGCGCGTGGGCTTCTCATTGTTGCGGAGCACGGGCTTTAGGGTGAGTGAGCTTCAGTAGTTGCGGCACTTGGGCTCGGTAGTCGCAACTCCTGGGCTCTAGAGCACATTCTCAGTAGTTGTGGCACACAGTCTTAGTTGCTCCGTGGCATGTAGAATCTTCCTGGATCAGGGATTGAACACGTGTGTCCTGCATTGGCAGGCAGATACTTTACCACTGAGCCATGAGGAAGCCCACAAAGCATTACATTTGATAGATTTTGTCCTCCTACCTTGACATATCTTCATGTGACTTGGAAAGCTAGGTTCATAGTTAAAATTCTCAGACCCCCGAGTTCCTCGCTGGCATGCTGTAGGGTCAGGGAGCCAGCCTGTCACTGCCTGAGGCTGTGCGATGGATTCCCGTGCCCCCAGTCTCCGTCCTCACACCAGCCAGCCCTTGGGTCTGGGGGAGTGCACACCAGCGCTCAGGCTTCCCAGCTGGCTCAATAGGTAAAGAATCTACCTGCAGTCCAGGAGACGCAGGAGACTCGAGTTCCATCCCTGGGTCGGAAAGATCCCCTGGAGGAAGGCATGGCAACCCACTCCTATATTCTTGCCTGGAGAATCCCTTGGACAGAGGAGCCTGGTGGGCTACAGTCCATGGGGTTGCACAGAGTCGGACACGACTGAAGTGACCGAGCACGCACACACACCAGCGGTCTCATTTACACTAGGAAGGACGACCCTGGGGGAGAGACCTGCAGACGCCCTGCCTGCAAGCTCTGGCATTTGGGCAGGGAATGCTGGGCCACCAGGTGTCTGGAGAAGGATCTAGCAGCCTGAGCATCTTCCCTTGCTCTGGGAAGAAGGACACAGCTGGAGGAGGATCAGAGCGGGGCGTCTGCATCACAGAGTCAAGGGCACAGACCCTGTGGCCTGGGTCTAAGGGCAGCAAGGAAGTTTTCATATTTTAAGAGCCAGTGACCTCTTCAGTGCTGCCCTGTTGGAAGAAACTCTGTTTCCTAACATGCCCCTTCAATCTCACCACCCTAGGACAATAGAGCAGTCTCTTACTGGAGGTGTCCTTCAACACCTGGTTCTACAAGTGGTCTCTTTTGCAGTGGGAATCATGAATTTTCAGTTTGATGTTTCCAAGGCTCTTGAGGGCTTTTGTGTCTACTTTTAAGTTTTCTTGAGATACAAGTCACAAAGCATGCAATGCGCCTATCTGAATGGTTTTCAGTATATGCAGAGTTGTACAACTATCACCAGAATCCATTTTTAGAGCATTTTCATCCTCCTAAAAAGAAACTCATCCACATTAGCACCCCTCCCCCTTTCCTTCCCACCTCAGCTCCAGTTGTGGGCAACCACCAATGTACTTTCTGTCTTAAAGTAGTTTTCCCCTTTCACGTATCCATAGGCCTAGAGAGCACTGTAAAATCTTAGTACATCCATCCAATCTTATTTTTCTCATCAGATGTGGATTTGTGCTTCTCCAACTTCAGTGTGTATGGGAATCAGGCTAAAATTCCCAGGGATTCCCCAGGTCTGGGGTGGGCTTGACATTCTGGACTACTATCAAGTGTTGCCCATGCTCTCGGTCTGGGGACCACATTTCAAGGGATAATGGATGATGTTGAAGTCATCATTTTAACTGGAGTAAGTTCCGTTTCCTGGGGTTTCCTGGTGGCTCAGACGATAAAGAGACTGCCTGCAATGTGGGAGACCCAGGTTCGATCCCTGGAGAAGGAAATGGCAACCCACTCTAGTATTCTTGCTATGGGAAAATCCCATGGACGGAGAAGGCTGCTGGGCTAAAGTCCATGGGATCGCAAAGAGTTGAACATGACTGATCGACTAACACACAGAAACAGCCTCCATTTCAGACAGTGTGGCAATGACTTGTGATTTTGACTGGCTTAGGATAGCTGGTGCGGGGAAGGGGAAGGAAGTGTGTGTGTGTGTGTGTGTGTGTGTGTGTGTGTGTGTGTGTATGTGTGTGTGTGTGATGCAGTGGGCATACATGGACCTCTGTCTACCATTCTGCAATGAGGCCTGTGAGGACCCCAGGCCTCCTTTCTGTCTTTTCTTTCAACCCGTGTTCACGCTGCTTTGTCAGCATCTCTGTGGAAGCAGCCAGAGACACTCGATTGTTTACTTCGGTCTGGTTCCCTTCCTCATCGGGGCTGCAAACCCACGCTTCTCTGACCATCTCTACCTCAGGGTCATCGGCTCTGGTCACACAGCGCTTTCTGGAAATAGTATTCTAGGAAAAGAAATGAGACCCACATTTTCCACACTGTGGTACTTCCAGTGAGCTCTGTGTCCTAGGGTGTAGGAGCCGCGGTCTCCACTGGAGGGGGAGGCCTCTGAAGCCTGAGTCCCTCGGTGACAGAACTGAGCTGCGGCCCACAGCCTGAGGCTTCTTTTGGGGTGGGTCTCAGCACAGCCTGTCTCATTCGGCCGCCTTCCACGGAGGAACTCACTTTCTCTGGGTTTCATCAAATTGTTTTTGTTCCTGTGGTTTCTTGCTAAATAACTGTATCCTCAGATCCCACTACCACAGAGCCAAGGCCAGAAACAGAAACCAAGCTTTCTTCGTCTTCCATGATGTCCACGGAGGCCCTGGGAGCACCGGTGGGGAACCCGGGGCCCAGAAGGCTCACCCCGGGCTGCGGGTGGCAGAGGCAGGCTGTGTGTGAGACCCTCTAAGAGCGCAGCTTGAGAAGTGGTTTCCCGGCTGTGGTGCGAGGGTGTCTGACCTCTCCTGAGACACACGTCAACCTGCAAAGATGGGGAATCACAGAGAAAGGACGAGAATGTGACACAGCGGGCCATGCAGAGCACACCTCTGATCATGTCACTTCCCTGCTCAAACACTCTCAGTGGCCCCTCATGACCCACGTGATAAACCCATCCTCCCTGTTACCGCCTTCAGGACTCCACTCTCTGGGTCTAGTCACCCCTTCCAGCCTGGCTGCCTACGATCCCTGCTATAAATGCCTGACACTCCAGGCGTGGGGACCAGGTTCCATTCCAGAGCACTGTGCCTTGCTGGATCCACACCTCTCCTCAGGCTGATCCCTTCAGCTGGAATGTCACTGTTCCCTTTCTCTTTCTGTTGCAGTTCCAGCCTCCTGGCAGGACAGCTCTCTTTTCTCCTCCTCTATAATATCTTTATTTTTTTAAACTTCTCATCTATTTTCCCTCCTCTGGGCTTTCTCCTATAACCAGACACTTCTGACACTATCCTTAGTATTTATATGTGTGTCTGTGTGTTAGTCGCTCATTCGTGACCGACTCTTTGTGACCCCGTGGACTGTAGCCTGCCAGGTTCCTCGATCCATGGGATTCTCCAGGCAAGAATATGGGACTCTGTTGCTATTCTCTTCTCCAGGGGATCTTCCTGACTCAGGGATTGAACTTGAGTCTCCCGGATCACAGGCAGATTTTTTTACCCACTGAGCCACCTGGGAAACACCTTATTATTTATAATCAAAACCATGCAAATACAGCTACCATCTCTGGAGATCACACTATGTCTGGTGTGGTGTGGTGTGGTTTACATAAGTAACTTCATTTTATCTTCTAAGGGCCTCTGCAAGGGAGCTGGTATTATATCTACTGCACAGTTAAAAAATTCAAACTTCCCCAGAGTTACCCAAGGCTGGTAATTCTTACCGACTGAACTATGAGAGAAGTCCTCATAGCTGTGGCCATTAGGCCACCTTAAACTGTATTCCTGATGCTTCTGCAAAATCTGGCAAAGAGACTTTAAGGCGCTGGAAAACGAAACAAGCAAGCCCCAGTAAGACCAAAAAATGCAGACAGGTGGTCTCAGGGAATGTTGTTGGTGTACATGGTTATTGCACGGTTATTCTTGGCAACGTTGAGGAATGAGCAAGGTGAGACAGCATCCATGGAACAGTACCTCTGCGGGCTCTAACGGAAGTGGGTGGGGAACTCCAGTAAAGAGGTTCTTGGGTGATAAGATTCTTGGTCATCCAACCTGCAGATGTGTTTGCAGTCTTGGTCTGTCCTGGGAGTTGCCATGAGAATGGGTGTGTAAGAAGGGGGAGGGGGGATCACAGTAAAGATGGAACAAACAAACTTAAACAGTTAAACCTTACCAAAATCAAGATCTAAAATAATATAGGGAAATGCTTGCAATACAATATATAATACTTAAAATTTTAAGATTCAGTAGAATCTCAATTTTGGTAAACACAGGCCACATGCTTGGGCACCAGAGAGGAGAAAGACCAATGGAAATATTCATAGGGGCTGAATCTGAGGGTTATGTTTACTGGGTAATTTTTACTTTGTACGGTTTTTGAAATCCCACATGTTCTAGAGTGAAATGTGTTCATCAGAAGTTTAACAAGTGATCATCAGATAATCAGGAAAAAAACAAATGATATAAAAAGCCCGAATGTTTAACTCAAAAAATTAAAAGTGAAAACAAAACGAAAAGCAACCCTCACGGGGCATTAGGGACAGGCTGGGCGGAGAGGACCATTGTTCTCACCCAGCGTGGCTTTCTTCTGAATGTTCTTTTATGTGTGCACGCACAATTTCAAAGCTTTTCCTAAGTTTATTTTTGTGACCAGTGGCTTTAAACTTGCTCAGAGATAGGCTTCCAGAGGGAACTGTGGTTTGAAAATGTGACGGAAATTGATGGAGCCTCCCAAGAACTTTTGGTGTAGACAGGCCCTTAGAAGCGCGCAGGGAGTGAGACCCTCTCAGCAGAATGCCCCATCCCTGCTTTACCTGCGGTGCCATCACCATGTAAGAACAGTGCCCCAGAGAGGGGCGGGGAGGGATCAGGAAAGAAAAGCTCACTGAGGTGGCTTCTCTCGTTGTGGAGCACTGGCGTTAGGGCGTGCGGGCTTCAGTAGTTGCAGCTCACTAGTTGCATCTCCTGGGCTCTAGAGCAGAAACTCAGTAGTTGTGGCACACAGGCCTAGTTGCTCCACAGCATGTGGAAAATCCCGAATCAGGGATCAAACCCATGTCCCCCGCACTGGCAGGCAGGTTCTTAACCACTGGGCCACTGGGGAACCCTTGTTTTTAAATCTCCATACATAAAAGGTCACCATGGAGAAAACTTAAGATGTATCTGAATAGTTTCTTACATTTTGGTGGTGCCTTTTAAAAAGGAAAAAAAATTTTTTTTAATTGAGGTATAATTGACAGATAACATTATATTAATTTCAGGTGTACAACAGTGATTTAATACTTGTATATATTGCAAAATGATCATCACAATAAGACTAGTTAGTGTCCATCACCACCCATAGATACAGAATTTTTTTACTTGTGGTGTAAACCTTTACGATTTACTCTCAGCAGACTTTCAAACATGCAATAGTGGTCTTATTGACTGTAGTCACCCTTGCTGAACATTAATTCCCCATGACTTATTTATTTTATAAATAGAAGTTTATATCTTTGGCCCCCTTTACCCATATTTTGGTGGTGCCTTTATAAATCTTTAGCAAATGTTTCTTGAAGGGAATTAGGAGTGGGTGAGTCCTTGCTGCCAGGTTAGAGCAGAACTGAGTCAGTCCTTCCAAGTTCTGAATTCAGAGCATGTGCATCCGGGTAGGGGGTAGAATTCCTGCATTAAAACTAAGGAACCCAAGCTTATAAGACTCCTTCTTGAACATCCTATAGCTCGTCCAAATGTCCTTTTGATAAGTTAATATAAATGAATCAGAAACATCTGCATCAAAAATCTCCCTGAACACACAAGGGCTTAACAATTAATGGAAGAATGTTTGGAACAATGTGGTTCAGGTTTTAGCAGATCCAAACTGTTTTGCAAAACAGTTAAGTTCTTAAGACATCCTGAGAATTTAAAAGGCAGCTGGTTCTCCCACCCGCTCTAAAAATGAGAGCTGTGATTTCTGTTCTTTATGTCAACTCTGGTTGCTCTTACTGACCGTGGAGAGTCTCGCAGAGGCCTTGTCTCTGGTCTCTGCCAAGTGCTGTCCTCCCCTCTCATTCTCTCTTTTCTCTCTCAATCCTACATTTGGTTCCTCAGCAAATACTCTCTGTTTCAGTTCTAACGGTGATGATGAGGCAGCATTTTGTCGAGCTGTGAGATCCAGTTCTAGGTTCAGGTAGAGCATTGCTATCACCCTGGTTCACAGAATTTAATAATCCTTGTCCCTTTCACCCTTCCTGATGGTGCCTGATATGAGAGCTGTTCTCTGGGGGAAAGAGAAATTATCAAACATTCAGAGGAGGAGCTGAAATCTGATGGATGGTCCAGAGGAAAGCAAAGCTCAAATTGTGGAAAAGGCTACAACGAAAACGTCACTGTAAATAAAAGCCACTTTCAGTTCAGTTCTCTTGAGCCTCTTGTTCTGGAACACAGACTGAGTAATCCCAGCAAATGCCAACGGAGCAGATGCAAGTGATTAGCGTGCCGTTCCCTTTCAAGCTCTTTTATTTGAAGAACTTGTTCTTCCATTTTATTGACTTTCAGTCTCGCCATCGTGAAATTTTAATCACCCAAGCACAGAGACGACATCTCAGATCACCCAACTCGTAATTCTATCTAACTGCAAAATGAAAGAGGACACCCTCATGCATTCTTGTCCCTTCTGTTTTCCCCTTCAAGGGACACTGTCAATCTTCCTTAGACCTCCTGAGTGATCATTTAATTTTCTTTGTAAGTTGCAAAGTCTTGACTTCCTAAACTTAAAAAAAACAAAGAGAGAGTAATTAAAAGTGATGGAAGCATATCAGGAAAGAGATGGAAATTCAAGAAAATGCACATCTACCTCACTGGGCAAACAATGGGACTCCACCCCCAGTGGCTTTTAAGTTTAGCATTGCTAGTTAATATTTCTCCACTAAGTTTAAGAAATTTAAAACAAAAGAATCAAAGCGTGGCTTTTTCCCTTGGCTTCAGAGCCAAAGCTTGTTTTAGCTTTGCCAGAGTTCAAATAATGAAATTCTTATTTGGAACCTTTCAGACTTGCTGTTATTCTCAGCCAAGATGCCAAACCTTGGCTTGATCTAGCTTCTGCTCTTAATTTCATCTCCTCTCTCTCTTTTCCACCTGCCACGTCCTGGCACACAGGCTTGGTTCCTCCTTTGGGGCCTTTGGCTAACTGGTCTCTCTAAGCCTGGACCCCAAAGGAACCAGCTCATCTCCTGATGCAGGGCTCAGCTGAAATGTCTCCTCTTTGGAGAGCATCCCCCAACACACACAAATCATTTGGTATCACTTGATCCTGCTTTCATTTCCTCATAGTGCTTATTGCTAAATGAAATGATCTCGCATGTTGTCATTCTTCCACCCCTAAAGTGTAAAAGGGCTCAGCAGTGAAGAATCTGCCTGTAGTGCAAGAGATGCAGGAGATGAAGGTTCAGTCCATGGGGTCGCAAAGAGTCGGACACAAGTGAAGTGACTGAGCAGAAAGTCTAAGCAGTGAATGCATGATCTGTGTAGATATGGCCTCTCTCTACAAAAGATTTTCCATTTTCAATTAAAACAAAAAGGGGGGCATTGCTTGGTTTGTACTTGGCGTGTTAACATGCTAGTTGCTGTTTTATAATAACTTGGAGTATTTATTTTACAAATGCTCCATCTCTGCAGTGTGTCCTGACATGTCCACCAAAGCTAGTCTTTCAGAGAGAGGGAGCAGGACCCAAACCTGGCAAAGTGTAGGCTCTAATGAAGAGGCGTCAAGTTCCTTAGATTTGCCCTTCCTCATCTCTAGGCTCTAGATTAGAAATTCTTACCACGTGGCTCAGTGATAAAGAATCTGCCTGTCTATGCTAGGAGCCGCAGGAAATGAGGGTTCAATTCCTGGGTTGGGAAGATCCCCTGGAGAAGGAAATGGCAACCCACAAGAGTATTCTTGCCTGGAGAATCCTATGGACAGAGGAGTCTGGTGGGCTACAGTCCATGGGGTCGCAAAGAGTTGGACATGACTGAGGATGCACCTGCAGAACGTGGGCAAGGCTAGAGTTTTAGTCCCAAATCGCCTACCTTTAGGACACCACTCCCACCATGGAAGGCGTTTCTTTGGAGGCCCCAGTCTCCATAAATGACTGTTAGATTGGAGACTAGGCTAATGTCCCTTTCCTCCCAAAACTGCAAGCACATGAAGTGGTTCCCACCTTGGAAAATGATGCCAAGATGACAACCCCTGGTGGACTGATGAAAGGAATCTGTGTGTAGGTTGAATGTATAGCAAGTGTAACAAGAAATGACAAAGGCTTTCCCAAGTTGGGTTAAAAAAGCAATTTAGAATTCCAAAAACCATTGATTTTAATGGAATACTCTCCTCTTAGTTTTTTTAAAAGATAATTGTTATTTTTGGCTGTGCTGGTTCTTCATTGCTGCGTGGGCTTTTCCCTAGTTGTTCGGGCCACTCTAGTTGCTGTGCGTGGCCTCCTCATCGCAGTGGCTTCTCTTGTTGTGGAGCATGGGCTGCAGGACACACAGGCTTCAGTAGTTGTGGAGCATGGGTGCACCATATGGGATGTTCCTGGATCAGGGATTGAACTGGCGTCCCCCGAATTGGCAGGCAGATTCTTTACCACTGAGCCACCAGGGAAATCCTCTCTCTCTTTTTTCTTTTTTTAAGATTTATTTATTTTTAACTGGAAGCTAATTGACTTGCAATATTGTTTTTTGCCATATATCAACATGAATCAGCCATAGGTATAGGTATGTGCCCATCCTCTTGAACCTCCCTCCCACCTCCCACCCCATCCTACCCCTCTAGGTGGTCACAGAGCACTGGTTTGAGCTCCCTGGTACAGCGAATTCCCACAGGCTATTTAATTTTACATATACTATTGTATGTGCTTACATGGTACTCTCTCATCTTATACCCTCTCCTTCCCCACCCCTCTTATTTGTTCCTCAAAAAATAAAAAAGTGCTGCCTCAATCTTAACAGAGAACAGAAGGACAGATACTCCTGCCTGCGGAGCCAGAGAACCTTGTCTTCAAGCCAGAATTCTGACGGTGGTGCAAGAGCTCTTTTTAGGGAAATGAGATTTCTTCTTCTGTGATGGTCTGAGAGGTTAGGAATGTTTTTCACGCTTCATGGCTCTTTGACTAATTTTGGATTTGTCATCCAGGAATTTATGCAAACCCTTCTCAGATGAAGGCAGGGAGCCCAGGACGGCTTCTTTCTTTCTGCATCATTGGTTGATCCACTGCTATTTCCGTGGGACGCCTCTTCTCGTGCCCCTCCCGTCAGGACCTCCTGTGGTTGAGGAGTGGTCCAGGGCTCAGTTCTTGCACTCAGACTGCTGTGGGGTCCTCCATGGAATTCACTAATCCCTCTGGTTTGTCACTAGCATTTTCACCTGTCACTTTGATCATGCTCTCTTACTCTCTTAAACTCCAGTTGAGGCTTCCTCTAACACTGAGAATTAAACCTAAGAACCTTCCTTCCGGGTTTAAAAACCCTTCTTTGGGAATGTCCTTGCCCCTTGCTACTCAAAGTGTGGTCCATGGGTGCGCAGCCTGGAGTATCTGCATCACCTGAGAGCGCATTAGAACTCGCAACCCTGCTGCAGGTGAACTGCATCCAAGTCAGCATTTTTAACAAGATCTGAGCTAGTCGTGTGCATGTTAGAATGGATAAATGCTTTCTGGGAAATCCTCACTGCTACCATCACCATTCCCGGCCAACAAGTAGGTCTTAGAGCGATGTTTCTCTGCCTGGCTCTGACCTGACTGCTTAGCATACAGCAGCAACACACTCCGATTTAATCTTCCCAACGTCTCCATGTGGTATGTACTATCATTATTCCCATTTGCAGAAGGGGAAACTGCATCTTTGGGAGATGCTCATAGGCGTGAGATCATTCAGGTAGTGTTGGAGCAGCCAGGGTTTAATCCAAGACACTGCCGCCGTGTTCCTAACTATCGGCTCTGCACCCTCCCCTTCCTGGACTCTTCCTCCAAGTCTGTTAACTCTGGACTCTCTTGACTCTTTCTCATTGGTCTGTAAAACTTCTCTAAAGCAAAGCCAAAGTGAAGGAAATGCTGCTGTTTGGTGTCTTCTAGAAGAGCTTTGAGTCCTATAGTTGTTTTTAAGGAAGATTGTGCTGTACTCTGTAGAGATTTGATCTCTCAGTCAAAGAGAAGGAGCTCTTTCTACCGCTTCCAATTTAATACAGGCCACTTGGAGCCTCAGATATTACCCTCCCCGGATGTGAACTTCTTCTGGCTGTGTTGAGATACAGTAGTATCTTAAACTTGACCTTTGGCAGAATCCTTACATTTACAGCTCTAATCAGAAAAAAAAAAAAATGGAGATAATTCATATGACCTTCAGTGACATTGGTGCAGAGTTTATCAAGTCCTTTGAAGACCTTAAGATCAGAATGCTTATAGCCTGTATACTCAAGGTCAGAGTTTTGTTACAGGAGGTTAGTTATATGAGGTCTGGCAGAGATTAAGGTCAGTGGTTTTCAAACTGATTGTTGAAGTGCTTTGAGGGACTATTCCAGAGAAAAACTTGGAGGCTGGGGTGTGACGTAGTGTCTTGAGTTGAAACAGAGGTTCCCTGGGCCCCACCTCACTTTCAACCAATTAGTTTCAATTTTATATCATTTTGTGTAATAGGTCCTGGGGTAACATTCTATTTAATGGGCGTTTCCCTACTTGGGGCTTCCCTGGTGGCTCAGAAGGTAAGAACCCTGGGTCAGGTTCGATCCCTGGGTCAGAAAGATTCCCTGGAAAAGGGAATGGCTACCCACTCCAGTATTCTTGCCTGGAAAATTCCATGGACAGAATTTTCTTTTTGTATATTAAAAGCCAATTAAACTAATCCTACTCCATCCTCTGCGGCTGAGGCTCTTGAGGTTCAAAACGGCAAATTGACTTCCCCAAGGTCATGCATTGTTTTGGCCAAAAGCTATTTCTTGTATTCCTCCTTTGAAAGCTCAGAAGCTGGGCCTGCTGCCAAATCTGCTGGGCATTCACTTCTTTGCTGTCTGGGTCAGCCCTTCTTACAGCCAGTGGTGCTGACCTGGCCATTTTTCCTTTGCATTTAGGACTCCTCTGTGTGTGTTTGGAAAACCAAACACCATTCAGGTGTTTTGGGGGCAGAGCTAAATCAAGAAGGCATATATTGGCAGCATTCTTTGTCTTCATCTTGGTGTGAAGCTGTGTGGCTCTCTCACTGTCCTGACTTAGTTATCCATTGAAGACAGTCTTGCAGAGAACACGGAATATTCTGGTACCTGCAAAATAGAGCAGCTGTTCTCCCCTCCAAACATTAGGTTACCAAGCCCCCCATTTTAGGAGAATGTGCATTTGAGGAATTTGTGACCAAAAGGGAAAGATGGCCTTGAAAGACTGAGATCATGTGTTTTTCCCCGCTCCTGCAAAAACATTTTTTCTTTCATTTTCAGGAGAATAAATCAATAGGTAAAACAAATAAGTGAGAATTTCAGTGACCGTTTACAGTTACTAATGATGGATATATGGGTAATTTCCATCAGATCATCTGTGGTTTACTAGAAACTTCTTTGAGGCAGATGATTGGCATACTAAGAGATGTTTTATTTCTAAAAATAACTCTCCACCCACCTGTATATTCAGTGCTTGTCCTGATCTTTTGTTTAAAAAATTGGGTGCTAATCACTGCCTCCCTCCTGAGTCTGGGCCCCAGAAATGCAGCCCCACTGGCTGGGATGTAAGCCCCTTGTGCGTGGCCAGTTATGTAGAATGTAGATGTTTCATTCTGGGACTTGATCTTCTGTCTCTCAGGTTTTCTCTCTTCTCTCTGCCATTCACTTTACCTGCTGTTTCTTTTTCTAACCCCCTTTTTCTGCTCCCTCTAATTGTTCCCAGTGGGACCAACACACATCCTGGAACTAAAATTCTTCTTTACAGAGATATATTAAAGTGAAAGACACTGAAATCTACAAAGGAAACTTAGATTCTTGTTCTGAAAAGACAAATAATTATTTATAGTATGATAATTCTAAGAATTTGGAGGCAAATATTGGCTCTCAAGCTATTTAGTCACATATAGAGATGTTACCTAAAAACTCCTTTAGCTGCCCTGTATACATGCTGGGGGCTTCCCTGATGGCTTAGTTGGTGAAGAATCCTGCAATGCAGGAGATCCCAGTTTGATTCCTGGGTTGGGAAGATCCGCTGGAGAAGGAATAGGCTACCCGCTCCAGTATTCTGGCCTAGAGAACTCCACGGACTGTATAGTCCATGGGGTCACAAAGAGTCGGACATGACTGAGCGACTTTTACTTCACTTCATATACATGTTGATATTTTTTTTTAATTTCACTTTTGCTTATTGTTTCTAAGATTTAGAGAGGATTCAGTTCTCCACCAAAAAAATAGTTCCTAAGAGATTGTAAAAAGCATGCCTAATTGGGGCTTCCCTGGTGGCTCAGAGGTTAAAGCGTCTGCCTCCAATGTGGGAAACCTGGGTTTGATCCCTGGGTTGGGGAGATCCCCTGGAGAAGGAAATGGCAAGCCACTCCAGTATTCTTGCCTGGAGAATCCGATGGTCGGAGGAGCTTGATAGGCTACAGTCCATGGGGTCGCAAAGAGTTGGAGACGACTGAACGACTTCAGTTCACTTCAAAGATATTGACTAGTTACATGTAACACTAAAGCAGTTTGCTGTCATCCTTGGCAAATTTTTCCATTTTTTAGTAAGATTAAGGTACTGAACTTGGCCTCAGATAGGTCTCTAGGGTAGGGTATGGATTTTGCTGATTGTTTATGATGTCATGTAACACTTAAGTGTACATTATTTGTTAGTCACTCACCCATTTCTGACTCTGTGACCCCATGGACTGTAGGCCTCTAGTCTCCTCTGTCTATGGAATTACACAGGAAAGAATACTGGAGTAAGTTGCCATGCCCATCTCTGGGGCATCTTCTGACCCAGGGATCGAACCCAGATCTCCTGCATTGCGGGTGACTTCTTTACCTTCTGAGCCACCAGCCAAGCCCTTGGGTACCTTGAAATGACGTGCGGGAGGGGCTTGACCCTCGTCAAAGTTTGGCAAAAGTTTTTCCTCCTAAAGCTTCAAAGCAGAAGAGAGTCCCAAGTGTACCTGGCAGCTGGTGCGTTAAAATAACTCATCTTCACATACAAAGGGTCTCTTCACAGGATTTGGCCAAAGGTCAAGCCTGTTGGATGTATGTTTATAAAACAGAGTCTGTAGAGATGAGTCCTCACTTTGAGTGACAGAAGGAGGAGGGAGGAGTTTGTCACTTAAGTATTCATCACGGTCCCTTGACTTTGTTCTGCACATCTAGCCATGGTTATCTTGGCAGAGAGGTAGAACTATATACTTCCTTATTTAATTCATTTTGTGCTTTATTGTCTTACTCTTGAGGATGGATCCATCCTCTCTCCTTTGAATTCACTTAGAAGTAAAGTTGCTCCCCAAAGAGAGATGAACTTCAGGCTTACGTTGTATGCTCCTGACTAATAACTTTCTCAAAGATAGTGCCATGTACCACTGGGCTTTGAGGCTGAAGATTTGAACTTAACCGTGACTGGTTTACACTAATCTAGAGATACCTCTGGAGCCAAGGGCCATGTCAACTCTCGCCTGAGACTCTGGGCTCTGTAGGGGTGGTAGACATGCTGGAATAAAATCAGGAACCTCAGAGAGAGGAGAAAGAAAGTGATGCATACTTGGTAGATAGCCAGCAGTGTCTAGCACAGTTAATATTCTGGCAATTTCCAAGGTAATCTTTTTTTTTTAAGTATAAAAGCACTCTTGGCCTTTTCAAGGCTTCAAATAAAATATTGGTCCTTTAAAAATTAATTTCCTCAAATTATAGATTTTGATGCCCACCCACCCCCACCAGATAAGAGCTCCTTGAAGCCAGACCTCATGCCTGGCTCATCTGAATATTCTTGGCACCCAACCCAAGTTCTGAGTCATCATAGACAATGAATATTTGCAAAATAAATGCATATAACTTATTCTCTGAATTCCCCCAGGATTCAAGGACCTCAGACATTGTGTAAAAACAAACCAAAAATTCAGACCTGCAAGACCCTTGACAGAGTCAATTCTGTGGGAGGGTTGCCTTCTTTCCTCTTCATTTTCAGTACTGGCTTTTTACTTTGATTTTATTTTTATGAAGTTCATGGCTACCTTCACTAACATTAAAACTCTATTTTTTAGATTCATTTAGCAGGGTGACTGTTTTTTTAAGTTCATTACAATTATACCATAATTTGAGGACATATATCATATTTTAAAATAGATTGTTTACTCCTGTTTTAATATCCTTAAGCTTTTTTTTTTTCTCCTCTTCTCCCTGTCTACTACCAGGATGATAGAAAATGGGAGTGCATTTTAGCAGGCCCAGGTGTACTTGCTGTCTCTTAGGCTGTCACTGTAGTGGGTTGACTTAACAAATCCCATTTAGAAGGTAAATTACAAATATTCATCAGCAAGTGATTTTTCTAAAGTCTTCATATTAGCTGGCTCTTGTTGCCGCAACAAATTAGCACAAAAGTCGTGGCTTAAAACAACATGGGTTTATTCTGTGGCTACAGAATGCATGGAAGGCAGAAGTCCAAATGGTTCTTATTTGGCTGAAATCTAGGCATCAGCAAAGGTGCCTTCCTTCAGGAGCCTCAAGCAGAGGGTCGCTCCTTTCCTTCACTTTTTCCAGCCTCTAGAGGCTGCCTGTATTCCTTGAATCATAGCTCCTTCCTGCATCTTCAGAGTCAACAATGCAGCATCTTCAGATTCTGACCGGTTTCTGACTTGACTCTTCTGCCTCCTGTTTTTTAAAGATTTTGTGATTACCTTGAATCCATCCACATAATCCAGGGTGAGCCCTCGACCTCGAGATCATTAATTACATCTGCAAACCTCCTTTTGTCATGTAACGTAACATATTTGCAGGTTCTAAGGATTAGGGTGTGGACATCTTTGGGGCCATTCTCCTGTCTACCGTAAGCATGCATGCATGCTGTCGCATTAGCTGTGTCCAACTTTGGTGATCCTGTGGACTGCAGTCTGCCAGGCTCCTCTGTCCATGAGATTCTCCAAGCAAGAACACTGGAGTGGGTTGCTGTGCGCTCCTCCAGGGGATCTTCCTGACACAGGGATCGAACCCAGGTCTCTTATGTCTCCTGCATTGGCAGGCGAGTTCTTTACCAGTAGCACCACCTGGGAAACCACCACAGTCGTAGACCCACACAGTGTTCTCATAGAGTTCCCCTCCCTTGAGTTTCTAGCTTTCTGTGTACTCAGGAGAAAGGCTTTGATTTTTTTGTGTGTGTCTTCCCCTGATATTTCTGTCTTGGATATTACTACTTTAATTTTATGAAGTGATAAAGAATCCGCCTGCCAGTGTAGGAGACATGGGTTCAATCCCTGGGTCAGGAAGATGCCCTGGAGAAGGAAATGGCAACCCACTCCAGTATTCTTGCCTGGAAAATCCCATGGACAGAGGAGCCTGATGAGCTATATAGTTCATAAATTCGCAAAAGAGTCAGATGTGACTTAGTGCCTAAACTGCAATAATATCAGCAAAACATTATCTGTGTTTGTGTGGACACATCAGGGTGGGTAGATAGATGTTCAGTAACACGGTATTTGGACAGTAATGATAATGCATTGGGTTGGCCAAAAAGTTCACTCAGCTTTTCCTATTACATATATGGAAACATGAAAAAACTTTTTGGCCAACCAGTAATTAATAATGGAAAAGGAGGCAGCAACTTGGCAATTGAAACCCCGTGAGTTGTAGACAGAGGTATTTTTTGTTGTTGTTCTCTTGTTTGTTTTTTGTTTTGGCTGCAGCATGAAGCATGAGGGATCTTAGCTTCCCTACCAGGGATGGAACCTACATCTTCAGCAGTGGAAGCACAGACTCTTAACCAGTAGATTGCCAGAGAGGCCCCCAGGCAGAGGTTTTTAAAACTCGTCTTTATAGTGACCTGTTCAGTGAACTCACAGAGCCTTCTAACTTTTGTCTTTTAGGCTTATGTGCAGAAGTACGTCGTGAAGAATTATTTCTACTATTACCTGTTCCGATTTTCAGCTGCTTTGGGACAAGAAGTGTTCTACATCACATTCCTTCCATTCACTCACTGGAATATAGATCCTTATTTGTCCAGAAGACTGACCATCATATGGGTTGTAAGTATTAATATTACTTATGGACCAGTATTTTTTCTGCAGCAGCCATCTGCTTTGGTATTCGAGTACTCTGCATATTTGCTCTTTTTTAAAAAGTCACTTAGAGCTGAATTTTTACCTGGTTTGCTTTGGGAAAATGAAAGGAAAAAATTTTTAAAGCTTTGTGTGAGTGAGACTAGGAGAGGAGAGAGATGATGTTCAGAGAAATGACCTTTCTGAGAATCCAAGTGGTGGTGGTGCAGGGGTGCATGCTCAGTCATGACCAACACTTTATGACCACGTGGACTGTAGCCCAGAACCCAAGATGGGGCATAAAATGCCTCCTCTCAAGAAGCCCCTTTTAGTAAAATTTCATCAAAAACTGAAAATGGGAGTTGTTGACTAATACCACTTGGAATTCCTAGGAGAGGAGAGACATGATGTGGTATTAAGTGTGACTTAATTCCAAGTGGTTTTAAGTGTAACTGCTCTGTACCTATTAGACTCAAAGGCATATAAGGCAGGGCAGCTTTAATTTGATGGAGTTTCTTGTATTAGGGTGACAGCTGGCCTATACATGGAAACTCATTGACAATTCCAGGTGAAACAGTGCAGCCCCTTCTGATGTTTTGTTTCAGACCCTATCATTGAACTTTGTTCAGGACTAAGTTCTGATTTTTTTCTTTTTTTTAATTGAGGGAGATAGTAGCAAAGTGTGCTGTGAGCACCAAGGCCCTGGGATCAGATTGGCCTGGGTTCAAGTGCAGCTCAGCCAATGCACTTGTCTGTGTGCCTGAGCCTGTAAAACAGTGTTAATAATGTGCATCTTAAGAATAATCCTGAAGACATTTTCGGCGTGGCCTAGCATGTGGTAGGGATCTGCAGGTTGCTATAAGCACGTAATGCATAGTGATGAGTCCACGAAGGCGAAAGTCTGAAAGATCAATTCTTAGGTCAAAGATTGTTTAGCCAGGAGAGGGTGGCTTCGGGGATGTGGCTGCCAGCACGGCTGTTTCCTTAACGCAAGATTCCACCTGAAAACTGAGCTTCGGAAGCACTTGGTCGTGGGTAAAGGGTTCTCAGGTGGCTCTGTTCTCTGTTCTGAGAAGCTGTGGCTGCTCGTCTGGGGCTTTATTTTTCTCATCTGTAGAAGTGAGAGATGGGTCTTGTTTGGAGCCATAAATGCAAATGTCACAAAAGGCAGGGGGTAGAAATAGAAGTGCTGGGTGGGGCGGGCTGGTGGGTGGGGAGGCAGCTGGGGCACTGGGAGTGGCTGCCCTCCCCCTCCACCTGTGCCCGAGAGAGGAAAAGCAGGGTGGAATTGTCAGATCTCTTTTTCCTGTGAAGTCTTTAAATGAAGGCTTACAGTTTTTCAAAGATGATTTTTATTTATTTACTTTATTTTTGGTGGCACTGGGTCTTGGTTGCTTTGTGCGGGCTTTCTCTAGTTGCAGCAAGTGGGAGCTACTCTTCATTTCAGTCCTTGGGCTTCTCATTGCGGTGACCTCTCTTGTTGCTGAGCGCAGGCCCCAGGGTGCTTGGGCTTCAGTTGTTGTGGCTCGCAGGGTCAGTGGTGGTGGCACATGGGCTTATTGGTTATTCCACAGCATGTGGGATCTTCCCAGACCAGGGATCAAACCTGTGTCCCCTGCATTAGCCCACAGATTTTTATCCACTGGGCCACCAGGGAAGTCCTAGGCTTGCATTTTAAAAGCTTTATATGCCAGCTGAAAAAAGCATCCTTGAAATGCAGACTTCCAAGGCCTGGACTGAAGTCTCTGGGCTAAAGGACAAGTAAGGTCCCTCAGGCTTGTGGTCAGGATTATTTGGCCCTTAATTCTTCCTGATTATTGGCTCCTTTTCTCTCTCACGCTACAAGTCACTGTTTCCTTTCTCCGTCTCTGTCTCCCAGCCAGCCCTCTTCTGAAATCTAGCTTATGTCTAAAAATATGATCCAATGAGAATGTGCAAAAGCATAAGAATCTTGGAAGAGATGAACATTAGTGCAGTTGTTCCCCTCCTTTCTGAAGTGCCTTCCGTTCCTACAGAGCTGATGATGTCCTCTAGAGTGGCTGGGGGAAGAAGGGGAGCTGGGAGCACTCCTGTTCTAAGGATGTGAGTGTGCACCCAAGATCCATGGTACTTGCATTCCTTCTCTTATCATTTATTTTCTGAGATTTTCATGTAGTCAATAAATTGTGTCTGACTCTACAATCCCACGGACTGTAGCCTGCCAGACTCCTCTGTCCATGGGATTTCCCAGGCAAGACAACTGGAGTGGGTTGCCATTTCCTTCTCCAGGCGATCTTCCTGACTCATATCTCCTGCATTGGCAAGCAGATTCTTTACTATTGAGTCACCAGGGAGGCCCCTTTTACTGAGATTTTTTTTTTTTAACTTTTATGGTAGTTGAGTGTGGTAAATGATGCAAAATATTTTTAATAACCCAGCAATATCTTATACTGTGTACAGTCAGTTTGAGGTCAGTTATCTTGCCCTCTGAGGGTGGAAAACTTCTTGAGGGATCGGGAAAATCTTTAGCTGTTTGCATCAGGTGGCCGAAGTATTGGAGTTTCAGCTTCAACATCAGTCCTTCCAATGAATACCCAGATCGGATCTCCTTTAGGATGGACTGGTTGGATCTCCTTGCAGTCCAAGGGACTCTCAAGAGTCTTCTCCAACACCACAGTTCAAAAGCATCAATTCTTTGGCACTCAGCTTTCTTTATAGTCCAGCTCTCACATCCACACATGACTACTGGAAAAACCATAGCCTTGACTAGATGGACCTTTGTTGGCAAAGCAATGTCTCTGGTTTTTAATATTGCTATCTAGGTTGGTCATAACTTTCCTTCCAAGGAGTAAGCATCTTTTAATTTCATGGCTGCAATCACCATCTGCAGTGATTTTGGAGCCCAGAAAAGTAAAGTCAGGCACTGTTTCCCATCTATTGCCATGAAGTGATGGGACCAGATGCCATGATCTTAGTTTTCTGAATGTTGAGCTTTAAGCCAACTTTTTCACTGTCCTCTTTCACTTGCATCAAGAGGCTTTTTAGTTCCTCTTCACTTTCTGCCATAAGGGTGGTGTCGTCTGCATTTCTGAGGTTATTGATATTTCTCCCAGCAATCTTGATTCCAGCTTGTGCTTCTTTCAGCCCAGCATTTCTCATAATGTACTCTGCATATAAATTAAATAGTTGGGTGACAATAGACAGCCTTGACGTACTCCTTTTCCTATTTGGAACCAATCTGTTGTTCCATGTCCAGTTCTAACTGTTGCTTCCTGACCTGCATACAGGTTTCTCAAGAGGCAGGTCAGGTGGTCTGGTATTCCCATCTCTTTCAGAATTTTCCACAGTTTATTGTGATCCACACAGTCAAAGGCTTTGACATAGTCAGTACAGCAAAAATAGATGTTTTTCTGGAACTCTCTTGCTTTTTCGATGATCCAGCAGATGTTGGCAATTTGATCTCTCGTTCCTCTGCCTTTTCTAAAACCAGCTTGAACATCTGGAAGTTTACAGTTCACTTACTGCTGAAGCCTGGCTTGGAGAATTTTGAGTATTACTTTACTAGCATGTGAGATGAGTGCAATTGTACAGTAGTTTGAGCATTCCTTGGCGCTGGCTTTCTTTGGGATTGGAATGAAAACTGACCTTTTCCAGTTCTGTGGCCACTGCTGAGTTTTCCAAATTTACTGACATATTGAGTGCAACACTTTCACAGCATCATCTTTCAGGATTTGAAATAGCTCAGTGGAATTCCATCACCTCCACTAGCTTGTTTGTAGTGATGCTTCCTAAGGCCCACTTGACTTCACATTCCAGGATGTCTGGCTCTAGGTGAGTGTGAGTGATCACACCCTTGTGATTATCTGGGTCGCGAAGATCTTTTTTGTACAGTTCTTCTATGTATTCTTGTCACCTCTTCTTAATATCTTCTCCTTCTGTTAGGTCCATACCATTTCTGTCCTTCATTGAGCCCATCTTTGCTTGAAATGTTCCCTTGGTCACTTTAATTTTCTTGAAGAGCTGACTCATTTGAAAAGACCCTGATGCTGGGAAAGATTGAGGGCAGGAGGAGAAGGGGACGACAGAGGATGAGATGGTTGGATGGCATCACCGACTCAATGGACATGGGTTTGAGTGGACTCTGGGAGTTGGTGATGGACAGGAAGGACTGGTGTGCTGTGGTTCATGGGGTCGCAAAGAGTCAGACACAACTGAGTGACTGAACTGAACTGAACTGAAAATCTTTAGACCCTGTAGGAGACAGTGGTTATGGGACTCTGATTGTTATCGTGGGTGGTTGTTTTTAATTTGGAGTCCTGATTTCAGAGCACTCAAAGGATTTTCGACTTGAGGTAGAATTACGAGTCTTTTGTCAGAGACTGGGCAAGTCAAGTCTTCACCTGAGAGAGGAAAGAGCAGCCTTTGAGTGTGCTATTCATCGTGAGCTTTGGCAGCCTGTATTTGCTTTTAGAGATGAGTGAATGGTCAGATCCACAAGGCATCCTTGTAGAGAGTTGTGTCATTCATATCCGTGAGGCATTCCTGGCAGTTAATGGTGGAGAGACAGTGGTGGGTCCAGGGAGGGCTGGAGGGAAGTAAAGAGAAAAGGGCAAAGGGAGGTAGCTGTTTGGAGGGGGCAGAGACTGAGCGGTGGGAAGGTGGTTGCGCTGTCCTCAGTTGTGGAGATGATAATGGGAGAGGCTTGGTTTGGCTCCACTGTTGAAACTGGGTGGAGGGAAGGAAAATTCCTGATGGTGTTACAGGGAGCTAGGAGGGGAGGTGGGCTGGACATGGGGTGGACATGCATGCTAAGTGCTTAGTCCCTTCAGTCATGTCTGAGTCCATGCGACCCCATGGATGGTAGCCCTCCAGGCTTCTCTGTCCATGGGATTCTCTAAGCAGGAATACTGGAGTGGGTTGCTATTCCCTTCTCCAGGGGATCTTTCCAATCCAGGGATCCAACCAACATCTCTTCCATCTCCTGCACTGGCAAGCGGATTCTTTACCACTAGGGCCACCTGGGATGGAGATGGGTGAGATTCTTTTGGGCAGTCAGTCTCCTGCTGTGGCGGCCTGTCTCCTGTGAGGGATAGCACTAAAGTAGTGGCTCTTTAAGGGGTGAGGGTGAAGAAATGTTTATTATATAAGGGACAGAATTTGAAGTCCCCTAACTTTAAACATCTTATCTCACTCAAAATCCTTTGGAAGGTAGCTATGTTCAAGAGTGCCAGATCTGTTGACAAATTGCATATTAATTTGACAGTTGTCATTGGATGAAGTCTCACCAGGTTTTACTGCTTTTAAAAATAACTTGTTATATTAGGAGTGACGCATATTGTCTGAAGCAGCTTAACAGAATTTGTGGTTACAAGAACAGCTTTCTTATCACAGTTATAATTGTTCCTCCTGTCTATTCCATCTCTGTTAATTGCATTTGTTGGCATCCCCATGTTCATTATCTTTTTTGATCTTCATAACAATGGGTTGGTATCAGTTTTATCATTTTATAGATTGGGATAGTAATACTTCAAATAGCAAGCCATAATTATATGTTGAGGACATTCAATGTAATAGTGCTTTACATATATTACCTAATTTAATCCTGCCGGAACCTGAAACATGACTATTGGCAATCAGGAAACTAACATGTAGAAAGAATCATTTTGGATTCAGAGGCCTTAAGGCCCTTGTGCTAGAGAGGGCCACCATTGTTTCTTAGAAAAACACTGCTGAACTACACTAACAGCCTTCACTGTTGATTTTTTTTTTCTTTTTTTTTACGAGATGTTGAAGTTGAGGCTTTAAGCATTCAGACAACTTGCCCTAGGTTCTGTTCCATTGCATATTTGCTGTAATTGCATTTCAGTTTTGCCCATATGGCATTTATTAACTTTATCTATTCCTTAAGTGTCTTTCATAGACCTTTCTTGACAAGTCCAAGGTATTTTATCCCAGGAAACTTAGATAAGCTTTTTTTTAAGTTAGCTGAGAAACATCAATGAGGCATTTTTTCCCTCTAACACTTATCAAGGTTTTTAACCTGTCCTCTGATTCAATAGAATCTTTGACTTTGGGACAGAAAAGGCCATGAATGGATTATTCATTAGATCCTCATAAGAGATGTTATCCATAGAACTTTAGGAGTCACTGCTCAGCTGAGTGATTATCTGATCTCCTGTCTTCCATTTTGGCGTGGTGACAGCCCCACCAAAGAAGAAAATAGAATATTGCTTATGTCTTTAAAAAGTTAGCTCCAATTTCATTGAAAGTGCATAGTGTTCAGCTCTGTAACATGAGGTAGCATAATGGTACCTCCATTAATTTTCATATATTTTTAATTTCACTAAAAATTTTTTTCAGATGCCACTTGTGTTAACTCTTGTAAATTTTCAGTCTGTCTTTTGAGTATATTTTAAAGGGGCTTTTCTAATCTCTTTTTATCAGTTAGCATCAAGTGAGATTGAACTATTGATTTTCCATGTCTCAAAGGCCATGTGTCTTTAAATAAGATTTTTAGAAATTTAAGATTTTGAGAAGTGGTATGTAAGTTGATGGTATCATCAATAGAAGAAAATCCCTTAAAATTGAATTTCAGTGCTCTGATGCAACGTGTTCACATTAGTTCAGGCAGAGACCTCAGCACTCTGTTGTGACCTCCATGGCCCGGATGTGTGTGCATGTGTGCTCAGTCGTGTCCCACTCTTTGCGAGCCCATGGGCTGTAGCCGGCCAGGCTCCTCTGTCCAGGGGATTTCCCAGGCAAGAGTACCGGAGTGGGTTGCTATTTCCTTCTCCAGAGGATCTTCCTGATCCGGGGATCGTAGCCGCATCTCTTACATTGGCAGGTTCTTTACCAACTGAGCCACCAGGGAAGTCCTTGACCCCCGTAAGACATTTGAATTTGGGACTCCCACCTTCAGGCACCAAATCTTTCTGACCTGGAGTTTCCCTGGCCGTGAAATAGTTTACTCGGGGGCAGCCAGCCCTTAGAAAACCTGATTCTCGCTGCCCAAACTCCAGAAAGTTTTAAATTTGTCTTGGGAGTTTTCCTTCCCCTTTTTTACCCCATTTGTAAACACTTCTTTTACATAATACCAAAAGATACAGTCCTTACCATTCTGACCCATATGTGGTTATTTTTAAGTAATTGTCATCCTATCCAAACTGTTCTTAGAGTTTTTCTGATTGTTGAAGATCTAGTTGAAGGCCCTGGTTGCTTCTGCATTTCCAGGCAGGGGTAATCTCTCTTCTAATAATTCATGGGGTTTTTTTTTGTTTTTTGTTTTTCTTTTTTTAATTCCCTCAATCTTTTTTTTTTTTTTTTTTTTTAATTTTTGGTCACACTACGCAGCATGCAGTATCTTAGCTCCTGGCCAGGGATCAAACCCACACACCCTGCAGTGGAAGTGAGAAGTCTTAACCACCGGATGGCCAGGGAAACCCCCCTCAATCCACCTGAATTTATGGCTTTTGATGAACTCTTTGAATGAAATCAAGGAGTGTTGATGTTGGGGGAGGGGGGCTGCTTCCACCTCATCAGCAGCTCTGAGGTTTGGTCAGAGGTTTCTGGCTTCCCAGGCGGCGCTAGTGTTAAAGACTCCACCTGCCAGTGCAGGAGACAGGGTTTGATCCCAGTGTCGGGAAGATCCCCTGGAGGAGGGCGTGGCAACCCACTCCAATATGCTTGCCCGGAGAATCCCACGGACAGAGGAGCCTGGCGGGCTACAGTCCATGGGGTTACAAGTACTCGGTCATGACTGAAGCAACTCGGCACACACGTGCACTCAGAGGTTCCCGGGCTTCCCAGGCGGTGCAGTGGTAAAGAATCTGCCTGCCAATGCAAAAGGTGTGAGAGACGCAGCTTCAATCCCTGGGTGGAGAAAATCCCCTGGAGGAGGAAATGACAGCTAGTGTTCTTGCCTGGGACATTCCATCGACAGAGGAGCCTGGCGGGCTACAGTCCATGGGGTTGCCAAGAGTCAGACACGACTTTGCACACACATACACACAGAGGTTCCTGATCCTAAAATATCAATACCGTGAAAGGAACACGAGGATGGTGTTTATAGGGTGTTGGTTTTGGTTTCCACTCAAAACTAGCTCCAGAAAGTGGAGATGATGTCAGGTTACAAGGAGTTCCGTAGGAACCAGAACCACACAGGGGCTGATGTCAGTGAACAGCTTGGTTTCTGCTACAGTTAAGCAGTGACTCCGCAGATCTGCCTCTTTACCTCCTGATGCCAGCTGGTAACTTCCTGTCTTTTGGTCCAGAGTTCCAAGACAATATAACCCAGCTCCCTGTGTAGCACAACTCCACCCATCTCTGGCTAATGCATATGTTGACTGTATTTGGCCCAAGCAGCTGTGTTGGGGGTGAGGATAGACAATTAATTGGGGCACAGAGCCATGGACCAGGTTAAAATATCAGGAGACTTGGACCATAATCCTAGCAGTGAGACTTTGCTCAGGGCACTCACTGCTTGATTCTGGCCTGCAGCATCCCTAGCTTCAAAATGAAAGGACTCAGCCAGAGGATCTTGGGAGGTACATTACATAGTCATGACTCTTCTTTATATCTTCACTATGTGACACTTAAGAGAGCCATCCATGGCTTGGAATAAGAAAGCAAAGACTAAATGCTGGACAGAATTACAAAAAATACCCCACAAACCTGTCAAATCTTTTGCAGACTGAATGCCAATATGGTTTTACATGCTTCATCTTCTGCTCAATGATGATACATTAGAAATGGATATCAAATCCACTACTAAATATTTGTTAGATAGTTTGCTGTTTTGTGTTCAACACAATCAAAGAAATGCTTTAAAAGGAAATGCTGAGTTGCTCGGTGACTAGAGATCCTTCTTTTTTTTGGTACTCTCAAAATCCTGGCGATAAGGAAGTCATAACAGCAATTTCCTTTTGGCAGGCCCTTCCTTTCCTCCTCTTCCAAGTCAAGTTAACTTATGCTGAAGTGCTTGATGGGTTTAAAACGATGGGTTTCACATCTCACATTTTGATTATTGAAAACTAAAGTGAAGTGAAAGGTGCCCAGTTGTGTCCAAATCTTTTGAAACTCCAGGGACTATACAGTCCATGGAATTCTCCAGGCCAGAATACTGGAGTGGGTAGCCTTTCCCTTCTCCAGGGGATGTTCCCAACCCAGGGATCAAACCCAGGTCTCCCTCATTGCACGAGGATTCTTTACCAGCTGAACCACAAGGGAAGCCTTTATTGAAAGCCAGCTGGCTGATATCTATATTACAAAGCAGACCTAACATTTTATGTTTAAATTGTGCCTGTAACCTAGTAGAGTCTTATTATAAAGGGTTCATAAATTTGTCAAAATGCAGTGGTGTCGCTTTGGATGTGGGCAGACTGCCATCTGGCTGTGTCACGGGGAGCCGGAGACATGGTAAGAGAGGAGGGCAAAACAGCCTCTCCCAGCGCTGATTCACAGCCCCCAGACTGGGGTCAATTTTAGTGCCAAAGATGACTTTTAATGTGATTATCTTCTAATCCTCTGTTTAAACCACTACCACCATTCACTTCAAAAGGTCGTCCTGCCTGTTAAGTTGGTTCTTGCTTGAGATTAATGAGTCTTGAAAAGTATTCAACACAGGCCAGATTGCAACTTGCAGTGAATGAAACGGAATTAGGCGTCAGAGGCTCTGACCAGTCCCTCTGAAGTAGAATCTTGTAATTTAGCCTTGGTTAAATATTAAGTAAATGTCTCCAGAGGATTTGTTATGCAAACTGTATTGGTTCAGTTTTCGCAATAAGGAAATGCTTTGGTTTTAGTGTAGGTTTAAAAAAAAAAAAACTTGAAAACCCGGACTTAACAGATTTGGATCTAATTATCACCGTCATTATCTGAAAAATGATCTTTCCCCCTCCCCTTTTGATGATGACTGGAGAATGTGACCACATTCTTCCAGAACTCATCTGCCACACCACCCCTGAAACAGGAGGGAAGTGGGAAGGGCACAACCTTTAAAAGAATGACATAGCCATTTTGTTGTGGATTTAATAGCTTGTCATGACTCTTGCTTCCCTATGGAGTGTAACCCTCCAGGCTCCTCTGGCCATGAGATTTCCCAGGCAAGAATACTAGTTGTTGTTCACTTGCTAGGTCGTGTCTGACTCTTTGTGACCCCATGGACTGCAGCATGCCCGGCTTCCCTGTCCTTTACCATCTTCCGGAGTTTGCTCAAACTCATGCCCATTGTGTCAATGATGCCATCCAACCATCTTGTCCTCTGTCACCCCCCTTTTCTCCTGCCTTCAATCCTTCCTAGCATCAGGGTCTTTTCCAATGAGCTGGCTCCTCGGATCAGGTGGCCAAAGTATTGGAGCTTCAGCATCAGTCTTTCCAATGAATATTCAGGGTTGATTTCCTTTAGGTTTGACTGGTTGGCTCTCCTTGCAATCCAAGCGACTCACAAAAGAGTCTTCTCCAACACCGCAGTTGAAAAGCATCAATTCTTCAGCAGGATACTGGAGTGGGCTGCCGTTTTCTTCTGTAGGGAATCTTCCCAACACAGGGATAGAATCTGTGTCTCCTGCATGGCAGGCAGATTCTTTACCACTGAGCAACCTGGGAAGCCCTGACATGGCCATAGGACATGACAAAAACTGGATAGAGCCAACTAGGTACAAGGTGGCAGGAACTTAGACCTCCAGTGGACCTTGAGTCTCATTATACTATCATTGTAATACATTAGTGTGGAGTGCTGCTGTCCATAGGGTCACAGAGAGTCGGACATGACTAAGCGACTGAACAGTGAAATATATTAGCATCTAAACAACACATCCACCAGCACCAAGACATTTCTGAGGCTAAGCATAGAAGACCAGAAAATGGGCAGTGGTCCAGTTCCTGGAAATCCCAGCCCCTTTCCTGAAATGGTTGGAATATTTCAACTATTAGCTCCCACTCGTTAGTCTATGAAATTACCTAGCCCATGAAAACTAACTGCCCCATATTTCAGGGCCTGTCTCCTTCTGAGATGGTCCACACTCTGTGGATGTCTGTGGAGTGTGTTTCTCTCTAAATAAATCCACTTCTTTCCTATCACTTTCTCTCACTGATACTGTTCTGTGACCAGACATCAAAAGCCTGAGCGTCATTAAGTCCTGAGACCAGGTGTGTGATCTCAATTAAAAGACTGTAGGTTCAAGTCCTATCTGAGTTTCACTTTTCACCTCCACTGCTGTCTCTCTTTTCAACCTCCTAAGATTTGAAATGCTGGTTTTTGGATCGGGTTTGACTGAGCAGAATTGTAATCCTGCCACAAAGGGACCAGCACCCCCTATTCTTTACCCCCAAGCACCACTTCTAAATGCTTCATTTTATCTCCTGGATGTGTGATTGCTTTGCAGCTTAGCTAGGTATGAAATTGTTTGAAACACCAGGAGCCTGGAGGGTAGGATATCTTTAAGGATGAACTTAGTTTAGATCCACTAAGACAACGCAGAAAGAATTGAAACATTTCATACAGAGTGTGGATATGCAGTTAGTCCTTCTCCCCTCCTTTTGGTTTTATAATAGCTTTAAGTGTCTTATCAAGTAAAACAGCCTTTGCCATGTTATATCCAGACCATGAACCATGGAGCCTCCAGTAGGATGGGGCCTCAGGAGGTCACCTTCTGAATTCAGCTGGCTTCTGGGACCAGGCCCAAAGCTGCCCTTCCCCACTTCCTAAGGGCCTTTACAAAGCACCGTTTTGGCTGGACCTCATCCCAGAGCCTCTCCCATTTATTTGTAAAACAAAACAAAAGAAAAATGAGCTAATCAATAGGCCACAGGGGCCTTTCTTTCAGAGGAAATTTTCAAGTAAAATCTTAACAATGCTCTCTATTTTTTTTTTTTAACCAATCAATCCCATTTGCAAAGCTGCCTCCTGGAATGGATAGGATTCTCACAGTCACTGCTCGAGAGCCTCCTCTATCTGCCAGTTACTTTACCCAGTTCACAGGTGAGAAAACTG
Organism: Odocoileus virginianus; assembly: GCF_023699985.2. Classification (NCBI taxonomy): domain Eukaryota; kingdom Metazoa; phylum Chordata; class Mammalia; order Artiodactyla; family Cervidae; genus Odocoileus; species Odocoileus virginianus. The sequence continues at coordinate 26,265,486 of NC_069703.1, forward strand.
AAACCCAAAGAGTAGTTAAGGGATTCACCCAAGGGGAACACATCCAGAAAGTGGAATACATATGTCTGTCTCCCCACCCCATTCATTCCTTTCCACTGCAGCATCTTGCCTCAAATGGCTAAATTCTACCCCCCCTCTCCTACCCCAATCTATTATTCAGAAGATGCTTGGCCTATCTGGTTGGAAGGCTCCATATATCATCGCGTTAGCAAATGCCTTCCATGTGCAGCAGATACACATCCCAGGTTCCTCAGACATTGGCCTCCCAGTTATCTGTGCAGTGATCCCTTGAGTGCTCCCCTTTCTTTTCAGATTGTGTGTCCCAGACTCTGTCCTCTCCATAAGAGGCTGGGGAATTCCAGGGGTCTGGGAGGGGAGAAGGACTTTGGGGCCTTGGCTGGGGGCAGGGAATAGAGGAGGTCTGAGGAGATGGCCTGCTGCCCCCTCAGTGCTGAGGCAAACACTCTACTTCCTGATTGTGTTTTGCACTGCAGCCAAGTGGAAAAGGAGAAATGAGGCTAAGACTGGCCTTTGTCCCACAAGGAGGTGGGGATTTGCCTCCTCTTTGCCTAGGAGCCTCTGGTGGAGGAGGGAGGAGCCCTGCACCCCTCAGCAACTCTCCACAGGATTGCAAGTGTCTTCTAGGCTGAGAAGGTGAAGAAAAGTTTTTTTCTTTTTAATCAGCCAAGTGCTATTCCAGTCTACAGCTAGAGAGGCCATACTGTATTTTGGCCTCCAGAATGTTCTGGAAGCTTGGGGTTACTAGACCAACCCAGTCTTGTTGAACATAATGGCAGTCGCCTCTCGTCTTCCGTCCCCTTTCTCCAGTGCGGCCGTGGGCTTCCCCGGGTGTACCCTTCATAGCCGCTTCTCCCCAGTGCGACCAACAGCCTTGACATCTGCTCCTTTCCTCCCAGGCCCAGCTGCCACCAGATGCCTGTCAGGCCCTGTTGTGCCAGTGGGCTCATTGGCCAGGAGGCATCGTGTCTGCGTGGCGGGTGGGGGGTGGAGTTGGGCCGCAGCTAACAGGGTTAATCTGGGAAACTGAGGCTTCCTGGCAAGACGCTGGCCCAGAGCGCCCTTTCTGGCCTCTTGCCTCCTGCAGTGGATCCTGGCCGCCACCCGAGGCCTAGCCCCAGTGCTTTCCCCACTGGACTGAGTCCAACTCCTGTGTCCTTGTTGTGTCCTCCGTGAGGCGGAGTGAATGTGCCATTTTCAAGGTGCCACAGCCTAACTGCTTATGAATAAATAGCAGTGTAGAATTCATGAACGAAAACTGCACGTGGCTGTGTGCAGAGCCTCTGCGCCGGCCTTCACGATGATGACAACTGTCTGTGAGTTGAAGTCACCTAACTGTGTCCTGTCTGGGTGCTGAACACAGGGCCGTGGGCCCTATAAATGTTAGGGAGTGAGGTATTGTAGGTGGCTCAGTGGTAAAGAATCTGCTTGCCAATGCAGGAGACACTGGAGATTCAGGTTAAATCCCTGGGTTGGGAAGATCTCCTGGACTAGGAAATGGCAGCCGTGGACAGAGGAGCCTGGTGAGCTGCAGTGCATGGGGTCGAAAAGAGTTGGACACAACTGAGTGAGCATGCACGCATAGGCACTATTTTTGTTGTTGTTCGGTCACTCAGTCATGTCCGACTCTTTGTGACTCCATAGACTGCAGCACACCAGGCTTCCCTGTCCTTCACTATCTCCCGGAGTTTGCTTGAACTCGTCCATTGAGTCAATGATAGCATCCAACCATCCCATCTTCTGTTGCCTCCTTCTCTTCCTGTCCTTGGTCTTTTCCAGTGAGTCAGCTCTTTGCATCAGGTGGCAAAGTATTGGAGCTTCAGCATCAGTCCTTGCAATGAATATCCAGGATTGATTTCTTCTAGGATTGACAGGTCTGATCTCCTTGTTGTCCAAGGGACACTCCAGCCCCACAGTTGGAAAGCATCAGTCTTTTGGTGCTCAGTCTCTTTTCTGGTCCAAAAGTGGGAACATAACATGGAAGGCCTGACAAGCTGACATAGCCAGTAGGGAGCAGACTCACGATTTGAACTCATGAATATCTTATTCCAGAATCCTGGCTATAAACCACCACTCTCACTAACCTTTTCCCTTAATTGTGTTAAAAGTAGTTGGGCTTTTCTGTTTATTAAACGTGCTCAATTAATTTGATTTTTTCATTTTACAAGTATGAACCGTACTAATAAAAAATTGAGCAAAGAAGGAAAAGTTTCCTAGATCCTCATTTATTGATTTAAGGGTGAGTCCCCCTTTCCTTCTATTTTTTCTGCCTGCTTGCCTATCTTGTTTATGCACTGTTTGATCACAGGATACAGTTGATCTGCTATTTTGTGGTAAATGGTTTGATTTTACACTAACCATGTCTTGGGGTTCATGGTGCATACCTTAAAAAAAAAAAAGAAATGAGATGGGATGACTCACTAAGCTTTTAACCTAAAAGAAATCATTCAATCTTAATTCCTTTAAGAATTAGAAAACTTGGATTTTAATCCAAGTGAGAATTGCTCCACCTTTATTTTACTTAACATACATTTTAGTAAAATAGAGGGAGATATCTTGGTTGGAGTCAAGGCCAAGCTAGAATGGGCTCATAACTACTGATTGTTCCAGATGGGCAAGTAATTAATCCAGAATTTGTTAATAATTAGCCTAGTGATGTTTATTTCTTGGTTCCGTTTGACCACCTCTGAAATGTGGAGTTGAGCAAAATGACCACAGAGTCCTTCTCCTTTTGAAAGTGTCACAATTATAGAAATAATAATGGTGATGTGTGTCTTAGTTACGATATTCTGTTTTTTTAAAATCATATGTTCTGGCTTCAACAATGCATCTGGTCCTATACAGTTTCCCCCAGGTGACTCCCACACGTGCCTTGACTGGGTTTGCTCCTAGGGTCCCTCTGAGGAGCAATAGTTAGCGATTCTCTGAAAACAGTTCTGAGACCCTTTGTTGGACCCACTGGATTTGAGTCATCAGGAATTACTTGGCCCTGAAAGCAGACCAAGTGATACTAGGGTTTGCTGGAGCTTTAGTGACCCTTGTCCAGGCACAAACAACGGCAAACATCAAGCACATGGTCTTGCTCTGAGCTTGTGCCTCTGTGTGTGTGTGTGTGTGTGTGTGTGTGTGTGTGTGTGTGTGTGAGAACACATAACAATCCATTGTTTGCATTGCATATGCTCTGATTTAACTAGAAAAAGATGTTATGTTTTTGTTCCTCTTTAAATTAAATTTCTTCTGGCATTCACAGGCACTGAAATCAGAAGGTGAAAAAAGTTTCATTCCATTTGAAAGTGTTCTTGAAATACGTAGCATTTCGACTCTAGGGAATGGGAAACAACATTCTGAAGGTTTTTCCAAAAACATGAACTTGGAAATTAGCAAGTGAGAAGCAGTAAGCTGACTTCCTTTTAAGCAAACACTGATCAACAAAGGCTAAATGAGTGGAATAAAATAACTGATTTCTTTATTAGGCCCTTGCAGAAGGTTCAGTCAAAGGAGCAAATGAAACTCTGGATTGAATACTAAGGCTAGGATTCGTGGCACACCCGTGTGCGGGCTGCCCTGCCCCCGTGGGAGCCCCTCCCAGCCCAACCACACCCCTGACCAGGACTTCTTAAACCTGGGCTATTTGAGATAAAGGTTGAGCAATTTTCTGCATTTGTCTACATAATTGGGGAAAATATTTAGAAAGAATGGATACAGGGGGGTGGATTGAATGACTCCAAAAACTTTTCTTTAGCCAGTGAAGACCCTGTGGTCGTTTCTTGAGAATTCATTTAAAAAAAAAAGGATCAGGGGCTCATTCACTTGGGTAAGCATTCCACACAAGCTGAGTGTTCTTTGAGGCTTTTGCCCTTTGGGGACCGGATTCAGAAATTTAAACCTGAACTTGTACTGTAGGAAAGCTTTTCAAGTGTATACCTCTGGGTTTTATGCTTTAAAAAAAAAAAAATATCTGCTAATCTACAAAGAATGCTAGACTTTTTCCCCTACAGGGCAATCAAAAGAGTGTGTCTTTAACGTAAAAAGGATTAAAATCACTATAAATCTGTCAAGAGCCTGAGTTTCTGAAAACTGGGTGTCTGTCTATATTTAAAACATCTCAACTGCCTAAAATGATGTTTTAAGGCTGTGCTAATCTGTTATCTAGCTCCCTTATGGATACTAATTTTGTGCAACCTTATTTGTATTCATGAAGTATATGTTTTAGGAAAATGGATAAAAGAGGCATAAAACCACCTAGAGACTTTTTGGTGTGTTACCGTTAAGATAAATATATAAAGAGCTACGTATAGGATCAGCCCTGGTTTAGAAATTATGTTTGGTAAGTAGAACAGTTTTTCTGAAGGAAACTCTCTGAGAAAACCCAAGGTGAAGGGACACCCAAATCAAACCTGTGCATGCATGCTTAGTCACTTCAGTTGTGTCCGACTCTTTGCGACCCCATGGACTGCAGGCCAGCAGGCTCCTCTGTCAATGGGATTCTCCAGGCAAGAATACTGGTGTGGGTTGCTATTTCCTTCTCCAGGGAATCTTCCCAACCCAGGGATCGAACCCAGTCTCTTTATATCTCCTGCATTAGCAGGCAAGTTCTTTACCTCCAGTGCCACCTGGGAACCCCAAAATCAAACCCAGACAAGGTTAAATACTTTTTTTGGTCACTTGGACAACTTTCATCCTTTGCAGGCTGAAATTCTGACATGTGTATTTAAACCCTGAACTTTGACCCAAGCAAGAAGACAAGTATAGTAATCTCTTGAAGGTGTTTCTTATATCATCTTATGAATCCTTTATTTTTATAGATTTAAGCTCCAGTTTTGTAGTTTTTTCTTTGGTCTTCTAACCATGAGCCTAGTTCACTAATTACCACCAGTAATGTAACATCTCATCCCTAAAATGTGTAGATGATGCTGAAAGCTCCGACTCTGCCATGGTGCTGAATGGACTTTTGGGGACAGCCTTTTGGGTGAAGTGGGAAAGAACTGCCTTCCCAGGCAGAGCTCCTGCCCCCCAAAACTATTTCCTAACCCTGGGAGGATTTGGTGAGGCCTCTTATAGCAGTGGTTTGAAGGTGGGATTGCTGATAAGAATTAGGGTGTGTGCAGGGTCTTTAATCTGGTTTTAGGTAGTCTAATGAGTTTGAGGTTGCTTTAATCTGGCCTCATGTGGTCTCTTGAAGAGCTTTTCTGGTGTCTTTAACATAGAATGAAGAATATAATATCTTTATTTGTTGGCATTTTTAGTTTTGTAGGCTCAAATATATTATTACATGTATCCCTTTAGGGGGAACCAAGACCCTGCCCCTGGTTGCATTGTATGATTATATAGTGAAAGTGAGGTATAGATTTAAGTGACAAGATCTGATAGACAGAGTGCCTGATGAACTATGGATGGAGGTTTGTGACATTGTACAGGAGACAGGGAATAAGACCATCCCCAAGAAAAAGAAATGAAAAAAGCAAAATGGCTGTCTGAGGAGGCCTTACAAATAGCTGTGAAAAGAAGAGAAGCGAAAAGCAAAGGTGAAAAGGAAAGATATACCCATTTGAATGCAGAGTTCCAAAGAATAGCAAGGAGAGATAAGAAAGTCTTCCTCAGTGATCAGTGCAAAGAAATAGAGGAAAACAATAGAATGGGAAAGACTAGAGATCTCTTCAAGAAAATTAGAGATACCAAAGGAACATTTCATGCAAAGATGGGCACAGTAAAGGACAGAAATGGTATGGACCTAACAGAAGCAGAAGACATTAAGAAGAGATGGCAAGAATACACAGAACTGTATGAAAAAGATCTTCATGACGCAGATAGTCACACTGGTGTGATCACTTACGTAGAACCAGACATCCTGGAATGTGAAGTCAAGTGGGCCTTAGGAAGCATCACTACAAACAAAGCTAGTGGAGGTGGTGGAATTCCAGTTGAACTATTTCAAATCCTAAAAGATGATGCTGTTAAAGTGCTGCATGCAATATGCCAGCAAATTTGGAAAACCAGCAGTGGCCACAGTACTGGAAAAGGTCAGTTTTCATTCCAATCCCAAAGAAAGCCAATGCCAAAGAGTGCTCAAACTACTGCACAATAGAATTCATCTCACACTCTAGTAAAGTAATGCTCAAAATTCTCCAAGCCAGGCTTCAGCAGTAAGTGAACTGTGAACTTCCAGATGTTCAAGCTGGTTTTAGAAAAGGCAGAGGAACCAGAGATCAAATTGCCAACATCCATTGGCAGTCATCGAAAAAGCAAAGAGAGTCCCAAAAAACATCTACTTCTGCTTTATTGACTATGCCAAAGCCTTTGACTGTGTGGATCACAATAAACTGTGGAAAATTCTGAAAGAGATGGGAATACCAGACCACCTGACCTTGCCTCTTGAGAAACCTGTATGCAGGTCAGGAAGCAACAGTTAGAACTGGACATGGAACAACAGACTGGTTCCAAATAGGAAAAGGAGTATGTCAAGGCTGTCTATTGTCACCCTACTTATTTAACTTATATGCAGAGTACATCATGAGAAATGCTGGGCTGGAAGAAGCACAAGCTGGAATCAAGATTGCTGGGAGAAATATCAATAACCTCAGAAATGCAGATTACACCACCCTTATGGCAGAAAGTGAAGAGGAACTAAAGAGCCTCTTGATGAAAGTGAAAGAGGATAGTAAAAAGTTGACTTAAAGCTCAACATTCAGAAAACTAAGATCATGGCATCTGGTCCCATCACCTCATGGGAAATAGATGGGGAAACAGTGGAAACAGTGCCTGACTTTACTTTTCTGGGCTCCAAAATCACTGCAGATGGTGATTGCAGCCATGAAATTAAAAGATGCTTACTCCTTTGAAGGAAAGTTATGACCAACCTAGACAGCATATTAAACAGCAGAGAAATTACTTTGCCAACAAAGGTCCATCTAGTCAAGGCTATGGTTTTTCCAGTGGTCATGTATGGATGTGAGAGTTGGACTATAAAGAAAGCTGAGCACTGAAGAATTGATGCTTTTGAACTGTGGTGTTGGAGAAGACTCTTGAGAGTCCCTTTGATTGCAAGGAGATCCAACCAGTCCATGCTAAAGGAGATCAGTCCTGAGTGTTCATTAGAAGGACTGATGCTGAAGCTGAAACTCCAATGCTTTGAGCACCTGATGCAGAGGGCTGACTCACTGGAAAAGACCCTCTTGCTGGGAGGGATTGGGGGCAGAAGGAGAAGGGGATGACAGAGGATGAGATGGTTGGATGGCATTACCGACCCAATGGACATGAGTTTGGGTAAACTCCGGGAGTTGGTGATGGACTGGAAAGTCTGGCGTGCTGCAGTCCATAGGGTCACAAAGAGTTGGACACGACTGAGCGACTGAAATGAACTGAATTGAAGGACCCTGCCCCAAGACTGCACTATTGTTCCTTGGCCACACCTCTCTTGTCTCTGTGTCCCCTCCCTTCCCTGGTTAGCAATGGTTTGAACCTACTCTATGGAGCTCAAGGAAGGTCTTGGAGGGTAAACAGAAAGGTTCCTGCACCCAGAAGCCCCATAGGGTCCTGCCTGTTTTCATAAGTGCACCACAGCCCAAGTGTGAAAAAAGTTAAATGATGTGAACATGTGCTTGGTTCTTAAAATGATGAAGTGCTATTAGAGTGTATGTGGTTTGATGCCAGCTCTCCTTTCTACTCTAAAAATAGCTGGACATAAACTCTGTAGAAGTAAGTTCTGTAGCATATCTGTATCTAAAATGTGATGTCAGGAGCATGTTAAAAAGTTCGAGTCAGTCATTGTTTCTAAAAATAATGTTTTAAAAAAGCATGCAACTCCACAGATGGCTGAGCTCTTCCAAGCATATTCTTATCTCAATGCAACAGCATTTTTGTGATATTAATGCCTACATTTACATAAAGTGAAACTGAGGATGAGATATTAATATCACCTAGATCTCATTCTCACTCCAGCCCTCTTCTTCCTTCATCATACTGTGTCAAGCTTAATATAAAGGTTCTTTAAGAAGCAAATGAAGAATCTTTGAAAAGAGCCCAACAGGCTAGAGATTAAAGGATTTAAAGACATTTAAACATTCAGTAAAGACTGGACAACGTGTGTGTGTGTGTGTGTGTGTGTGTGTGTGTGTGTGTGCTGGGGGTGGGGGTGGCAGTGTTCTTTTAATTTTAAAGGAAAGTTTGCTCCTTTCCACTCAGTCCTAGCAGTCTTGGCTGCAGTTCTGTCAGCTCCTCAGAAAGCTCCTAAAGCCCCTACTCAGCTGGCCCTTGTTGACTGGAAGAAAAAGCAAAACAAAACTCTCAATGTGAGAGTTGTGAATTAAGTTATATTTGGGGAAGAATAAGGAGCATAGTCCAGGAGATGGCATTTCAGATAGCTCTGAGAAACTGCTCCAAAAAGGCGTGAGGGGAATCAGTCTATATGTGATTTTGGTGAAGAGGGAATCCATGCAATCGAACTCATAGTTTTTACAAGTTTTTGCTAAGCTTTAGGCACGAGGAACTCCTTATTGCCAAATTCAGACATAAATTGAAGAGAGTAGGGAAAACCACTAGCCCATTCAGGTATGACCTAAATCAAATCCCTTATGACTATAAAGTAGAAGTGAGAAATAGATTTAAGGGACTAGCTCTGATAGACAGAGAGCCTGATGAACTATGGACGAAGGTTCGTGACATTGTACAGGAGACAGGGATCAAGACCATCCCCATGGAAAAGAAATGCAAAAAGGCAAAATGGTTGTCTGAGGAGGCCTTACAAATAGCTGTGAAAAGAAGAGAAGCAAAAAGCAAAGGAGAAAAGGAAAGACATTCCCATTTGAATGCAGAGTTCCAAAGAATAGCAAGGAGAGATAAGAAAGCCTTCCTCAGTGATCAGTGCAAAGAAATAGAGGAAAACAACAGAATGGGAAAGACTAGAGATCTCTTCAAGGAAATTAGAGATACCAAGGGAACATTTCATGCCAACATGGGTTCGATAAAGGACAGAAATGGTATGGACCTAACAGAAGCAGAAGATATTAAGAAAAGGTGGCAAGAATACACAGAAGAACTGTACGAAAAATATATTCATGACCCAGATAATCACGATGGTGTGATCACTTACGTAGAACCAGACATCCTGGAATGTGAAGTCAGGTGGGCCTTAGAAAGCATCACTATGAACAAAGCTAGTGGAGGTGATGGAATTCCAGTTGAGCTATTTCAAATCCCAAAAGATGATGCTGTGAAAGTGCTGCACGCAATATGCCAGCAAATTTGGAAAACTCAGCAGTGGCCACAGGACTGGAAAATGTCAGCTTTCATTCCAATTCCAAAGAAAGGCCATCCCAAAGAATGTTCAAACTACCGCACAATTGCACTCATCTCACACACTAGTAAAGTAATGCTCAAAATTCTCCAAGCCAGGCTTCAGCAGTAAGTGAACTGTGAACTTCCAGATGTTCAAGCTGGTTTTAGAAAAGGCAGAGGAACCAGAGATCAAATTGCCAACATCTGCTGGATCATCGAAAAAGCAAGAGAGTTCCAGAAAAACATCTATTTTTGCTGTACTGACTATGTCAAAGCCTTCGACTGTGTGGATCACAATAAACTGTGGAAAATTCTGAAAGAGATGGGAATACCAGACCACCTGACCTGCCTCTTGAGAAACCTGCATGCAGGTCAGGAAGCAACAGTTAGAACTGGACATGGAACAACAGATTGGTTCCAAATAGGAAAAGGAGTACGTCAAGGCTGTCTATTGTCACCCTACTTATTTAACTTATATGCAGAGTACATCATGAGAAATGCTGGGCTGAAAGAAGCACAAGCTGGAATCAAGATTGCTGGGAGAAATATCAATAACCTCAGAAATGCAGATTACACCACCCTTATGGCAGAAAGTGAAGAGGAACTAAAAAGCCTCTTGATGCAAGTGAAAGAGGACAGTGAAAAAGTTGACTTAAAGCTCAACATTCAGAAAACTAAGATCATGGCATCTGGTCCCATCACCTCATGGGAAATAGATGGGGAAACAGTGGAAACAGTGCCTGACTTTACTTTTCTGGGCTCCAAAATCACTGCAGATGGTGATTGCAGCCATGAAATTAAAAGATGCTTACTCCTTTGAAGGAAAGTTATGACCAACCTAGACAGCATATTAAAAGAAGTTACTTTGCCAACAAAGGTCCATCTAGTCAAGGCTATGGTTTTTCCAGTGGTCATATATGGATGTGAGAGTTGGACCGTGAAGAAAGCTGAGTGCCAAAAATTGATGCTTTTGACATCAATTGGAGAAGATTGGTGTTGGAGAAGATTCTTGAGAGTTCCTTGGACTGCAAGGAGATTAAACCAGTCCATGCTAAAGAGATCAGTCCTGGGTGTTCATTAGAAGGACTGATGCTGAAGCTGAAACTCCAGTACTTTGGCCACCTGATGCAAAGAGTTGACTCATTGGAAAAGACCCTGATGCTGGGAGGGATTGGGGGCAGGAGGAGAAGGGACGACAGAGGATGAGATGGCTGGATGGCATCACCGACTCGATGGACATGAGTTTGGGTAAACTCCGGGAGTCGGTGATGGACAGGGACGCCTGGCGTGCTGCAATTCATGGAGTCGCAGAGTCGGACACGACTGAGCGACTAAACTGACTGACTGAACTGAGGCATGAGGAGCAGATATCACTGGAGGATTTTAGTGCTTTTCTAGATACAAGGAGATGCAAGAACTGGGCTCATAAAGTCTTCTCTAAAAATATCTAACTCTCTGAAGACCTGTGCTGTCAGTTTTCCCAGAGCACAGAGGCCTCCATCCTGATCTCCACCCTGCATTCCTTTCAGGGATGTTGAAGGTCAGCAGCTACAGTGAAGAAGTCTATGGCAAGTGCCAATTTGCAGGTGACACCTTCAAGCTAAGAGATGCGGATGGTGTGAGAGCATAAAAGGGTTGGCCATAGTTTATCTTATAGTACTAATCTACATTTTCTTCTGCAAATAAAAACCTGATTAGATAAATCCCTCAATACACTGCTGGCTTAAACATAAAAGAATGAAGGTGATCCTATTGAATTTTACCTGAGCCCTATGCTCCTGGAAAACAGAAACCATGAAGATAATCCACTCACCCTTTTGTGTTCTAGGAATGATTTACTACAAGGAACCATCCTTCTCCAGAAGACTTAGACAAGGCTCACAGTCCCACCCCCGCCTTGTTTACCTGTGACAAGGCCAGTCATGATCCCTCCAGTTCCCATTCTTTGATTTATAAATGGTTTTAACTCCATCCCCACTGGCCCATCTGGTCAAAATTCCTGCTACCTTGACTTGATCAAACTTGAGTTAAGCTTTTCTCCATGGCTAGACCCTGAGTTTGATTCATTCACATACCAGCCAGCACACAGCCTCTCCTGAGGATAAGCTGACCTCAGGATAAACAAGGCTCTGATCTACTGCCCTGTCCACCTCCCACACCCAGAGAACACCTTTCCAGGGTTGATCATCCTTCTGTATAAAAGAAAAGCTCTTTTCTGCCTGGTCTTTGAACACTCACAGATCTTAACAATCAGAGAGATCTTCCAGTCCTTTCAAATAAAAGCTGTTCTTGCCTAAATCCAGATTTGTTTTTCATTTGATAAAGACAATAGAAAGGAGAGAATTCAACCCTGAAGTCCCTCTATGTGCTGTCCTATAGTTCTCACTTTCCAAGATCATGTTGGCAAAATGTACTTAGTGTTTACTCCCTCTTATGCAACATACAATCTTTTGTATTGCTGAATAGCTTTCAGGAAAGCATTTGAATTCTTCCTCTAACCAAAGCAGCATATAAACATTAAAGAAAATGAGAAGAAGCAGTTATTTTGCTTAGGCTAGTATTTCACATACACTTGAGACTAGATTGCTGTTCAAACACAAAGTGATTTCCTAACTTTATTATTATAGCTCCAAATCACAAACGCTAGAGATAACTACATTCAAATGTGACTACAAAAGCACCTTCCACCTCTCAGTATTAAATTATTTCTGTTGTCTCTTGCTTTATATGGGGGCTTCCTTGGTGACTCAAATGGTAGAGAATCTGCCTACAATTTGGGAGACCCAGGTTTGATCCTTGGGCCGGGAAGATCCCTTGGAGAAGGGCATGGCTACGAACTCCAGTATTCTTGCCTGGAGAATCCCATGGACAGAGGATTCGCTTTATGTGAACTTCAGGATTAACTTTCCCAGCATTAACTAGAGACATTGAGAATTTGCTGTATGATATCTCCTTCTCAACTGTGTCCAGGTAGTCAGTCACCTTGTTTTGTTACTATTTCTAAGGAATAAATACTCCACAAAAAATATAGGTTTTAAGGAATGCTATATAATTTTAAAGTAATGTATGGAAAGTCAGTTTTAATTCTATTAGGACATCTAGGCTATTGAATAACTCTTATCAAATATGTGTTCTACTTGATGTACCAGTTAATTCAACGACCTTAATTTAGCCAGTTGTATGATTAGGTCTGTAGTAAGGAGGTGTACAATGTATTTTCAGCCCTAGATATTCTAGTATATAACTTAGAAATTATATACAAGGATCTACATAGTATTAAAGAAGTTGTCACAGAATTTTTTGCTTATTTGGCTTTGTTTGTTTTTTGGCTACACCACATGGCATGCAGGATCTTAGTTCCCTGACTGAGGATTAAACTCTAGCTCCCTGCAGTGGAAACTTGGAGTCTTAACCACTGGATCACTAGAGAAGTCCCATTCTATAAAACTTTATCTAAGATCCTTGATTTTCTTCTAGAGTGCTGGCTACAAGCTGTAAAATCCTAAGTTGTTTATCAATAGAAGTGGCATTTTTTATCTTATTTTTTTTCTTGAGCTTGGTAGATCCCAAAAGCAGGACTTTTAAGCTGAAACATCTAAATGATCTTCCTTCACAGGGGAAGATAGGTATGAAACAGAAAAGCTGCAAAGTAAAGACAGTCAACTTAAAACAGTTCCTGTTCCTGAGGTCTTCGCTTCTCAGATGGGGTAGAGAGCAGAGTCTCATTCTCCAGGGAGCCCCAGCGTGTCCTTTTATTCATTTAGTAAAGATTTTGGGACTCTACTGGGCTCTTGTAATTTTACATTTCCAACAGTTCTGGAAATATTCCCTCACTTTGAGCCTGCATCATCTTTATTTTGCCTGCTCATGTTAACCATCTAATGAATCTCCTTACAGTAGTTCTTATGATCTTCAAACCCGTCCACCCCACAGCATGTCATTGATGTTGTTCAGCCACTCAGTCATGTCTGACTCTTTGCAACCCCATGGACTGTAGCTTGCCAGGCCTCCCTGTCCTTCACCACCTCCCAGAGCTTGCTGAAACTCATGTCCATCGAGTTCTTGATGCCATCTAACCATCTCATCCTCTGTTGTCCCCTTCTCCTCCTGCCTTCAATCTTTCCCAGCATCAGGGTCTTTTTCAAATGAGTCAGTTCTTCACATCAGGTGGCCAAAGTATTGGAGCTTTAGCATCAGTCCTTCCAATGAATATTCATGATTGATTTTCTTTAGGATTGACTGGTTTGATGTCCAAGGGACTCTCAAGAGCCTTCTCCAACACCACAGTTCAAAAGCATCAATTCTTTGGCACTCAGTCTTTTTTATGGTCCAACTCTTACATCCATACATGACTACTGGAAAAACCATAGCTTTGACTATACAGACCTTTGTCAGAAAAGTAACATCTACTTCTTAACGCACGGTCTAGGTTTGTTATTGCTTCTCTTCCAAGGAGCAAGCATCTTTTAATTTCATGGCTGCAGTCACTATCTGCAGTGAAGTATGTCACTGTTTCCCTTGTTTCCCCAACTAATTTGCATGAAGTGATGGGACCAGATGCTAGCATGTAGAATGACCTATCTCAGGAGCCCAGTGGTACATCAGTTAGCTCTCTGGTCTTATAGAGAGAGACCTATCTCAGTTGCAAATATGACCATGGTCCACTGTTTAGAGCATATTAATGTCCAAGCACCTTAAAATAGTTGGACTTCTGCCTAAATCTCTACCTTTAACCCTCCCCCAATCTGTTCTCTTCTCTGGAATCACAGAACTAACTGCTGATGACCCCCACGTCCACCCCAGTTCCTGCCCTGCAGACACACCCACACTTGACTTTATCCTTGCTTCTACTGTTGTCCCTGCCCTACATGCTCTCACCAGCTTCAAGTCTCACCACACACATTGACTCTAGAGAACCTTGAACCTGTATTGTACACTTGCGTGCTCAGTTGTGTCTGACCCTGCAACCCCATGGACTGTAGCCCGCCAGACTCCTCTGTCCCTGGGATTCTCCAGGCAGGGATGCTGGAGTGGGTTGCCACTTCCTCCTCCAGGGAATCTTCCCTACTGAGGGATCGAACTTGCATCTCCTGCATTAGCAGGTGGATTTTTTACCACTGTGTCATTCTCTGCTAGATGGTTCTTTATTACTCCTTGAACTTGGCATGTAGTAGCAGTTCAATACATAATTATTGAATAAAATAAAGATTCATAATCCTATGAAGAGGATTTCAGAGCTGGCCCCCTTGAGGGGATGGATGTAAAGAAGTAATTATAGTTCAGGGTACTAAAGATACATTAGAAAAATCTATAGAGTGCTAAGGGAGCATCCTAGAGATGTTTTCAAAATGAAATTATTGGACTTCCCTGGTGGTACAGTGATTAAAAATCCACCTGCCAATGCAGGGAACATGGGTTTGATCTCTGATCTGGGAAGATCCCATATGTTTTGGGGCAACTAAGCTTATATGCCACAACTACTAAACCCTTGCTCTAGAGCCTGGGCTCTGCAACAAGCAAAGCTACCGCAATGGGTGATCGCTGATCACTGCAACTAAAGGAAGCCTCTGCACAGCAATGAAGACCCAGCACAGCCAAAAATAGAAATAAAATTAATTTTTAAAAAGTAGTTGTTCCCCATCCTGAGTGATTCTGCCCGGCCCTGATGGACAATCAGGACCCAAATTTGGTCAAGATATCAAGGCCTTTTCTGTATGCAAGTAGTAATTCTGTGTTTTATGTTTCTCAAATGTGGAGGGATCTTTGAACCAGAAGCCAGATTTTATCTGCCTTTTTAAAAGAGCCTCAGATTTCTTTCTCACCTTGTGGTTGGCGGGCAAGAACTTTTAAATTTATTTAGTCGTTCATTTATTCACTTGAAAAATATCCAGCAAGATCGATTATAAAATACTATGCTAAGTCCTGAGGATTAAGCAGTGAACAAGACAAACTCCATCCTACTCTCCTGGGGTTTACTTGTAGGCAAAACAGTAACAACAAGTCAATATAGAAATTAAAGATTGTACGATTATTGTTTAGGGCACGATCAGGGTGAGAACAGAGACCTACTTTAGAAATCCTGGTCAAGAATGAGCATTTGGTGCTAGTTTCACTTAAGTCTTAAAATATGAGAAGGGGCCAGCCAGGTGAGGACCCAGGGCAGAGGGCTCCAGGCTGAGAGAGGTGGAGAGGGCAAAGGTCCAAAACTGAGTCAGAACCAGGCATGGTCCCAGACTCTGAGCCAAGCATCCCCTTGGGGTGGGAATGGAGCTGATAAATCAAAATGTATAGTCTAAGTGCAGGCAGAGTAGAGTTCTGCGAAGAAAAATAAAAGCAGGGAATGCAGACGAGTGTGCCAGGCAGCTGTCTTAGGTCAGGTGGTCAGGAAGAACCTTTCCATGGAGGTGGCTTTTGGACACAGGGCTGATTTTACTTATAATTTACTCACATTGAAATTGCTTATGGCAAATCTAGAACGTTCAAAATATATCAACAGTCTTTGTAACTAATTTCTGTTTTCATTTGGAAACCAATATCCTAAGAAGTCTAAATGGTAAACAAGCCTTCTAAAAAGACAGCTGGATTTTAAATGGAAAGACACCTTTGAGGTGGTCTTTTCTAACTTGAAAACCAAACTTTAACTGTGATTCAAATCTGGTTATTGTTGTTCAGTCACTAAGTCGCATCCTACTGTTTGTGACCTCATGAACTGCAGCACGCCAGGCTTCCCTGTTTTTTAGTATCTCCCAGAGTTTGCTCACACTCATGTCCATTGAGTCAATGATGATATCTAACCATCTCATCCTCTGCCACCCTCTTCTCTTGCCCTCAATCTTTCCCAGCATCAGGGTCTTTTCCAATGAGTCAACTCGTTGCATCAGGTGGCCAAAGTGTTAGAACTTCAGCTTCACATCAGTCTTTCCAATGAATATTCAAGGTTGATTTCCTTTAGGATTGACTAATTTGATCTCTGTCCTGTCCAAGGGACTCTCAAGAGTCTTCTCCAGCACCACTGTTTGAAAGCATCAATTCTTCAGTGCTCATTCTTTATGGTCCAACTCTGACATCCATACATGACAACTGGAAAAACCATAGCTTTGACTATACAGATCTTTGTTGGCAAAGTGATATCTCTACTTTTTAATATTCTATCTAGGTTTGTCATAGTTTTCTTCCACTTGCAAGTGTGCCTTCCACTTCTTCCACTTGCAGCTGCAAGTGCCTTTTAATTTCATGGGTGCAATCACTGTCTGCAGTGATTTTGGAGCTCAAGAAAATAAAATCTGTCACTGTTTCCTATCACTTTCTCCCTATCTGTTTGCCATGAAATGATGGGACTGGATGCCATGATCTCTGTTTTTTGAATGTTGAGTTTTAAGCTTGCTTTTCACTTTCTTCTTTCAGTCTCATTAAGAGGCTCTTTAGATTCTCTTCACTCTCTACCATTAGAGTGGTATCATCTGAATATCTGAGTCGTTTATTTCCTCCATCAATCTTGATTCCAGCTTGAGCTTCATCCAGCCCAGCATTTCACATGATATACTCTATATATAAGTTAAAAAAGCAGGGTGACAATGTAAAGCCTTGACATAGTCCTTTCCCAATTTTGAACCAGTCCATTGTTCCAATGTTCAGTTCCGTTCCTTCTTGACGTGTATACAGGTTTCTCAGGAGACAGGTAAAGTGGTCTGGTATTCTCATTTCTTGAAGAATTTCCCACAGTTTTTTGTGATCCACACAGTCAAAGGCTTTGGTATAGTCAGTGAAGCAGAAGTAGATTTATTTTTCTCTTTTTGGAATTCCCTTGCTTTTTCTATGATCGCACAAATTTTGGCAATTTGATCTCTGGTTCCTCTGCCTTCTTAAAATTCAGAATGTATATCTGGAAATTCTTTGTTCATGTACTATTGAAGACTACCTTGAAGGATTTTTGAGTATTACCTTGCTAACGTGAAATGAGCGCAATTGTACGGTAGTTTGAACATTCTTTGGCATTGCCTTTCTTTGGGATTGGAATGAAAACTGACCATTGGTACCTCATCAAAGAGTTCCGTAAAAATTCTGGCATTGCTCATCATCATAGGGACTCCAGCCTGACAGTGGAATGAAGAAATTGCAGAGGAAGAGGACTCCGAGGGGAGAGCACGGATGTGCCTGTCAGCCTGGAAGGCTGAGGCTGGCCTTCTCAAGTCGAGCTTCTCTCATTACAAAGGGTCACAGGGAGGTTATAGCCCCAGTTACAGTCCTGTTGGGGAGGTTCTGACTGTGTGATCAACAGCCCTTTTACTAGCTAGAGTTAATCACTCACTGACCGGCTGGTAAATCAATGGTGCCCTGTTCTCTCCCCCTCCGCCTCTCCTGTGCCATCCAGCCTCTTCCTTTCACTCCCTGCGGTGAACAGGCGTCAGGAAGGGAGTTCTCTGGGATGCTTGTCTAGTCCTGCTCAAAGAGTGGCTCTATAGGAGGACAGTCATCTTAACTCCAGGGGAGGAGAACCGATTCTTCTCTGCCTGGGAGAAACCTTGTGATGAAGGCATCCTGCCAAGGATGAGGAGGAAGCAGCAAAAGGAGGGGGAGGCGTGGAGGGGATGGGAGAATGGAGGATGAATGGGCTGTGTTTAAAGGGACAGAGGAGGGGAAGACAGTCTTTTGGAGGAAAGACATCATTGCAGCCAAATGAAAAACTTGATTTTTGCAGATGATGGGCTAGAGAATGTCTGCATGTCAAAGGCACTGTAATCTTAGTTCTTAGACTATTTTCATTTCAGGAGCTGGTGAAATACATTTTGAGCTCTACAAGTTAATGTCAGTAAGTTTATTCCAAGCTGTCGTAGGACTTATTAGATCAGCGGCCTCTTGGCAGAGAGGCCGAGGAACCAGGCCACTGGTGACCTGGACCAGAGCTGAGCGTGGTAAGCTCTCACCTTGGGCCTGACTAGGTGTACGTCCGAACCTTGCTTGTCGGAAAGGTATGACCAGCAAGTGGAATTAAACCTGAAGGTCAAGAGAACTGTTCATTCAGGCACTCTGACTGAGCAGTTTCAGTTGTGAGATGTGAGAGCCTTCACCTGAACTGTAGGGCCATAAAAAAAGAGACTATTCACAGGATTTGTACATGTCCCAGGAGGAAGGTTAAATCTCAGACCAGAGCCTTTTACTTTCCCAAGTAAGACCTGAAGCTGGGGCTCCTGATGGCAGTGATGGGTGTGGAGGGGAGCAGTGCCATCATCACAGCGTGTGGATCCTTAACTTTTGCCGGAATGTCCCTGATTTCCGTTCGGACAAAAGAGAGGTGATAACCAGGAGAAGTTGGGGGGCAGGACGGTGAGGACTGTTAGGGACACTGATGAACATTAGTGGATTGAGAGTGTGGTAGAGATAGTATATTCAGGTCTCTAGACTTTATTATTTTAAATTAATTATTATTATTTTGACTGCACTGGGTCTTCGTTGCCACGCTCGGGTCTTCTCTAGTTTCAGCAAGCAGGGGCTCCTCTCTGCTTGTGGTGCATGGGCTTCTCATTGTGGTGGCTTCTCTTGTGGCGCACAGGCCCTCGGGCACACCAGCTTCAGTAGCTGTGGCACACAAGCTCAGTTGGTTTGTGGCATGTGGGATCTTCCCAGACCAGGGATTGAACCTTTGTCCCCTGCATTGCAAGGCAGAGTCTTAACCACTGGACCACCAGGGAAGCCCAAGACTTCATTTTTTTTTTTTTTTTATAAATTCTGTTTAAAAATATTTATTTAGATGCACCTAGGTCTTCTAGCTGCGCAATGCAAACTCTTAGTTGTGGCACATGGGATGTAGTTCTCTGACCAGGGATCGAACCCAGGACCTCTGCGTTGGGTAGTCACTGGACCAGCAGGGTCATCCCAGGTCTCTTGACTTTGGCTCAACTGACTTTGGCACCCAGAGTTGATAGCCACTCCCTCTTCACAGTCATCATGTTGACAGTCATTCAAAATGAGTAGGAAATTGGCTTTGCCCAGTGTTGATAGCCCAGCTCATGACGTCACCCTGAGAATGGAAATAGGTGTTGTGTAAAGAAATACGAGAGTCCGCTTGGCTGCTCCCCTGGTGAGTTGAGTAGATGCATATCCAGGGCGCCTTCCCCGAAAGCGGACATCAACTGCACAGTCATAAGTGAATTTTCTTTCCTACATCCTGTGATTATGGCTCCCATAATTTTGTTAGCCTGCATATTGAGTTTTTATTCTTATGTGCTTCCTTAGCTCTCCATTTCCTCCCCAGCCTCTTAACTGGTAATTTCGTTTGCTCATGGACTGCTGTATGACAGAGCATTTCATCTTGAAATGGTGCTTCTCCACCACCGCCAACCCCCCAACCCCCCGACATGTATGCAGATGTTTCTAGCACAAGGAAATGCAGCCAGCAATACCAGCCTTTAGAGACAAAGAACAGCTAGACTGGAGAATTTGGGATGTGAAGGGGACCAAATGCAGGCAAACAGTAGGTCTGACATTGCTTTCACAATGAAAAGTGATTTTAATCCCTTAGGGTACAGCAGGCGTTGTGTATCCACAAGTTCAGATTCCTTTCTGCACAGTGCAACTGACTGGTCACAGAGAAGGCAGCCCACAGAGATGTGGTTGACGGTCATTCAGAACTCGGGTGGACACAGTTGTGTGACTTGACTCTGTAGTCTTTAAGTCCCTTCAGATATAAATCTTTTTAATTTCTTCTGAGTGACCCCCCTCCCCCCAAATCTTTTCTAAATTCTACAAGATTGTAAACTGGAAACAAAGGTGAAATGAACTCTGACAGTACATGTAAGGGAAGCCTGTGATAGCCTGAAAAACTAGGTGTGGAATGTCAATGTTGTTGTTTAGTTGCTAAGTTGTGTCTGACTCTTTTGAGATCCCATGGACTGTAACCAGCCAGGCTCCTCTGTCCGTGGGATTTCCCAGGCAGGAATATTGGAGTGGGTTGTCATTCCCTTCTCCTGGGGATCTTCCCAACCCAGGAATCGAACCCATGTCTCCTACATTGGCAGGCGGGTTCTTTATTGCTGAACCACCAGGGAAACCCAGAACGTCAATGACCATTAGCCTAGTGTTGCGTTCATGGCTCATTAGGTCATCATGATGGGTGCTCCAACCTCACACCACA
Organism: Odocoileus virginianus; assembly: GCF_023699985.2. Classification (NCBI taxonomy): domain Eukaryota; kingdom Metazoa; phylum Chordata; class Mammalia; order Artiodactyla; family Cervidae; genus Odocoileus; species Odocoileus virginianus. The sequence goes on from NC_069703.1 coordinate 26,285,908, forward strand.
TCCAGAGACTCTCATATACAGACACTTCCATAGAAAGAAAAGCGAGTGTAGTGCAGTCACATTTTCTGTTGTCTCAGGGTCATTCAAGACTAGACATTCTCTAGGGCAAGATGTGTTTCAGGGTATAATAAGCCAGAATCTCATTTTAGTGTTACCTTTGCTGGGGAAGTTTGAAGGAGAAGAGGGCAGCAGAGGATGAGATGGTTAGACAGCATCACCAACTCAATGGAGATGAATCTGAGTAAACTCCAGCAGATAGTAAAGGGCAGAGGAGCCTGGCATACTGCAGTCCATGGGATCGTAAAGAGTCGGACACAACTTCATGACTGAACAACAACATGCTTTTTCAAACAGAATTTTTTTTTTCCAGAAAATTATGAGAAGCATTACAAAAACCCGGATAGTATAGTCTATAGAGCTGTTTTTATTTTGTCATGGGTTTGGGTTTTTAATGATGGTGGAGGTGGGAAGGACATGACCAGCATTTTTAAGACAAATGCTGTCTCAGTCTTTGTGGGGAAACACAAGTTTACTTGGGTAACATTAGAATGACCCAAGCTTTAGAAAAGGTCTGGGCAGCTGTTCTTTATGTCACACTCATAAGTTTTCCCTTTGGTGAGGCACAAATAGTTTCATTCATAGAACATGGGTGATAAAATGGGGGCACATTTGTAAAATATGGATGAAATAAAGTTATTGGTCTAGAATTGCTTGATTAGGTTTTTTGTTTGTTTGTTTTTTAATCACAAGGAATCAGGATATGCACATAAAAATGTCTTGGTACAATTTCCAGGTTATAAACTTATTATTTAAATTTCACCTTCCAGTATTATCATCTTATTACATCTATGCAGAGAAATAAGAGAGCGACTTCCCAGGAAGGGTCCTTTGAAGGTGGAGAATAGTACTTTCCTGAATTACTGCCAAAACATAGCTCATATTTGCTTTATAACATGCATCATACATAGGCTGCTGTTAGCGATGTTGGTTTTTAACGTCTAAATGGCTCCCAAACTGATGTATGTATAAGCAAGCGAGGATTTAGATAAAGGGAGCAGCAGCTCATTATTAATGCATGTATGGGGAAGCTCTAGCTTGCTGTTTCTAAAGATGGGAGTGCTGGGGAGAATGATAGCTCATTGTGGAGGCTAATATTAGAAATGGTTAGTATTAAAAATGGCACCACTACTGACAAAGGATTTACTCTGTGTAAGTTCTGTCTTTTGAGATGTCTTCGATTACAGAGTTGAATTGCCTTTTACAAACATGGATAGAAGGGAGTAAAGAGTTGAAGTGCCCTGTCTTATTTTGAAGCTTGATGTGAAATGTTATATAACTGATTTATTTCTAGTTGAAAATATGCTCATTCAAGGGATAGCACTCATAGCATCCTTTTGCCCTAATCACCTGCTCTGGAACATTCTGCTTTGGGGAGACTTACAGAAATTTTGAAATTTTATGATTCTGGTAAAAAGATCTCTGTTCAGACTACATATCCCATTAAAAAAAAAAAGGCAAGTGAAAAAATAGACAAGAGAAAGGATGAGAATCAAGAGCATGGTCGATTCATGAGGGATGGTCAGGAGGTCCTTCTGTTACTGCAAAAGCTATGTAGTAAAATGATATTGAATCATACATTTTATTAAATATACATGAAATATTTCAAATGTGTTATAAGCATACTGAAATAATATAAATAATAGGACTGAAATGATATAAACAGGAGAAGCCTGGTTGTGAATTGTTGTTTCATTGTAAGTGTTAAGAGTGTAGATTTATATTGGTTCACATGCTTTCAACATTCAAGTCTGTCCACCTTCAAGAGAGATGTGGGGCCAACTTTTGAGGGGCTTTGCCCCTGGAAGGTGGCAGAGGGCTCACTCCCTAGTTGTTCAAATCAGTGGGTAAATTACAGACCACTAATGTTTTTTCTTGTTTAATTTTGGGGGATTTTGGTGATTATAATGTATGGTATTATAATGTCAGTGATTATGATGTCTATTTTATGTCCCCATTGTGCATAGTGTAGATTTTATTGTTAGTACCCGTGATGTACAACAAAGGAAGACTCTTAGGTCCCCTACTTTTCACCAGTCCTGGATGATACCTGTATGGAAAGGATGGAAGATTCTCAGGATATTGGGGGTAGAATTAGGGCAAGGATTCTGCAGTGGCTTGAGGGTCTCTCTGTGCCTGTTCCCTTTGCCAGGGAAGATAGACCAGGTTTCAGATTCCTTAGAGTCCACGTGAACCATAAAACCCCACACACAGTTGCTCTGGTCCGATTCATGGTCATAACAAAAAATGTTTGATGATGTATTTGTTGAGGACAGTACCCACCTCAGCATCCAAAGTGCGATAGTAGTTGTCACGAAGGCAACCAGTTGACCCTGCATGGGACCCAAGATGCTTTTCTGGGGCCCTGGACTTTGGCTTCATTGCCTTCCTTTTTTTTTTAATTTATTATTTATTTATTTGGGTGTACTGGGTCTTTGTTGCTGTGAGTGGGTTTTCTCTAGTCTGCAGTGGGCTTCTCACTGCAGTGGCTTCTCTTGTTGGGGACCAGGGCTGTAGGGTGCTTGAACTGCAGTAGTTGCAGCGTGCGGTCTCAGTAGTTGTGGCGCATGGGCTTAGTTGCGTGTGGGATCTTCTGGACCAGGGAAGGAACCTGTGTCTCCTGCATGGGCAGAAGAATTCTTAGCCACTGCACTACAAGGGAAGTCCTTCACTGACATCTTGATGTTACTGTACTTGGCAATACATCTCCAGTGAAAAAGTGAAAAGTGTTAGTCACTTACTTGTGTCTGACTCTTTGCAACCCCATGGGTTTTAGCCAACCAGGCTCCTCTGTCCATGGAATTCTCCAGGCAAGAATATGGCATTGGGTTGCCATTTCCTACTCCAGGGGATCTTCCCAACTCAGGGAACAAACCCAGGTCTCCTGCATTGCAGGCAGATTCTTTACCTACTGAGCCACCAGGGAAGCCCATATCTCTCCAGATAGCAAGTCAAATCCAGAACAAATAAAATCTTCCAGAAGCCTGTCACCCCAAGAGCCTCGTTCATGAAATGAGTTTTTTTCATTTTTCCTTTAAATATATACGTCTTGGTTTTAGTGTGTATCTGTAAAATATAACAATCGAATCATGTTTTCTTGAGTGTTTCACTGAAAAGGAGTGAGCCAGTTTGAAGACCAACATTAAAGTGATAATAAAATGGGTGGTCCATGGATATAGCAGAATCTAGAAAGTGGTTTATGAGTGACTATCATTTAAAAAACCCTTAGAGAGCCTGACAGAGTGTGCGGGAGCATGGAGGAGACCTCCAAACCCGGCTTGGTAGGAGGGACAGAAAAGTGTTCCATTGGCGGTCCAGCTATGTTCTAGTTAATACTGTGCTGACTTGACTTCCCTGGCAGTCCAGTGGGTAAGTCCAGTGGGTAAGACTCTGTGCTTCCTATGCAGCAGCCCCACTTACATCCTTGGCTGGGGAACTAAGATCCCACATGCCTGGTGCAGTGTAGGCCCCGCCACCCAAAAGCCAACCTCAAAAAACTATGTTGACTTGATCTTGAAAATATTACAAAGCTGGTATTTTAGGCTGTTCTTACCTCATAAACGCTAAGGATGATGCTAGTTGGTGGAGTAGATTGGCAGAGGGTTTAGATGTAGAGCTGTTGGCTCAAACTGCTTGGGGGAATTTCTTTGGGGTGATTTTCCTGAATTTGGGGGAGGGGTTCTAATTTGTCAAGAAATCCTGTTAGCAGGTTTTACTGTTTTTGATGCAAGTAACAGCAGTATTCTTGGGCTTCCCTTGTGGCTCAGCTGGGAAAGAATCCACCTGCAATGCGGGAGACCTGGGTTCGATCCCTGGGTTGGGAAGATCCCCTGGAGAAGGGAAAGGCTACCTACTCCAGTTTTCTGGCCCGGAGAATTCCATGGACTCTGTAGTCCATGGGGTTGCAAAGAGTCAGACATGACTGAGCGACTTTGACTCTCTCACTCAAGAGCAGAGTCTCAGATGAGTAGTCCATCAGTCAAGGCTGAAGACGGACTTCTCTTCAGCTTGAAAAATCTGAGACTGTATTTAATTGAAACTTGTGCTTAAATGCCTTTTTGTGTGTGTATGTGGCTGTTGCCTAGACTGGTTGGCTGGGTTACCCACAGGGATCTGTGGCAGTGTGCTTGGAGATGAGAATAGTTTGTGGGTTTTTTTTTCTTTTCTTTTTTTTTTAGTTTGTGGTTTTAATCAGATGAGAAAGTTGAGCATGGCATGCGGCTAACGTCTGTTGCATTTTTGCTTTCAGTGGTCTATAAAGTAAAGGTTTTGATCTTTCTGTATTATTTTGCAGTTTTTTTTTTCCCTATGGTCAGCAGGATTGACAATTGATATACTTAGAAATGTGAAGGAAGAGTCTAATAATGAGAAGTTTTCTTCTCAGTGATTACATTTTTATTGGAAGCAAGCCTTATTGGTTTTTGCGTGAAAACTCAGATGACACACACAAGGCACCGACTGCAGTTCTAACCCCCAGTGGATCCACCTTCCACAGTTTGCCATGTAAGCTACACGCATTTGCTTATAAATGCATTTTTAAAATTACAAATGGGATCAAAATATACTCTTGCTGCCTTCCACTGTTTTCATTTAACAGTATATCTCACAATGCTTTTTTAATATTTACATAATTTAACCAGTGTCCTGTCATGAACGTTGAGTTGTTTCCAGGTTTTGTGGTTAGTTGGCTCTCTGAAGGAAGATAGGCTTATGCATGTTTTAGCTTTTGCACACTCCACATTTCGTAAGACTGAAGACAGCCATTCCCTCAAGGGGTGCCATTTGGGATGTGACATCTGTCCAGTGGTGAATAAAGGACACTGGTCCCAGACTTCTGCTGGACGGGTCACTGTTGGAGTGGTGTGGATAAGTATTTGGCAACTGTCTCATCAGATGTGATGTCTAAGACTCTTAGCCCCCAGGGCAGTCAGGCAGCCTCTAGTGAGTGTTCCATGGATCTAGTGGGTTAGGATCATAGAATTTGGGTTCTTTAAAAATAGGTATCTGGTTTCAGTAATAACTGTCATGCCAGATTTGAGAGGGTGGGGTGAAAACACCTTAGGATTTTGAATCAGCAAAATCCAAACTGGAAAAAAAAAAAGAAAATCCAAACTCAGCCTCTCTACTCGTTGTATTATCTTTAGGGGGGTCAGTCACCTTTAAGCATTTCCTGTTTTACAATTTCCTCATCTGTAAAATAGGAATGATATAAATATTAAAACAAATTATGTCAGTGAAAATACACTTTACAATCACTGTACTAATACTAGTTATTATTTAAACCAAGTCATTCTTAATGAGGAAAAGAAGCCTCAATTGTTTTAAAGTAACTTTCCTAAAGACATGCATACATACATGACTTAATTACTTATCTTTGTACCTTTAGTGTTTGTCTTCAGAAATTTCAGAAGCAGATCTGAGCTTGAAAAATTGGAGTGTTAGAAAAAACAGGAAAGTGTTGTCACTTAATTGTTTTATTTTTCTTACCTGCCATTTGTGCTTTCTTTATTATATCTTAATTTTTATAGGACGTGGACTATGTCAAGACCAGTTTGCTGATAACCTTCTGTGATTGATGGTGTTTGCTCTGTAATTTCTTTGTTTTGGTGCTTCAGGCACGGAATGAAATTTTATTAGTTTGAAGTTCTAATTGTTTGTCCCAGTGATTCACCATTAGCCCATCCACCCCACCCCACCCAACCCCCAACAGACACACAGAAACACACTTGACACACACTAGAGAAGGGCTTTGAATTTTAAAAAGTAAATAAAAATAATGCCTCAAGCATGAGAGGACGTTCACCAGTCGAAAACAACTTTTTACACTGAATGGTAAGCAGTAGTCCCCATAACCATAACAAAGATCTGCTTTTAATCCACTCCCTGAAGCCAAATAGAAGACCACAGAGCAGTGTGTATTCCTGGGAGAAAAAAAAAGGACACTGAGAAAACAAAACTCCACAGGCTAGAGCAATCTGTCTCTCTCTCTCTCTCTCTCTCTCTCTCTCTCTCTCTCTCTCTCTCTCTCTCTCTCTCTCTCTCTCGGGTAAAACTATTGATCTAAAAAGCCTCCAGAGCTTAACATTGCTCTTAAAATGAATCCCATCCTCATGGATTTGAGTAGGTAGAACTTTCAGTTTTCTGGGTCATGGGCAGTCACCACCTCAGTGCCCTGTAGGACTGGGGTTTAGGGGCAGAGTTGGGCAGGACTTTTGAAGAAAATATCAGTAGCAGCCATAGATGCTTCTATTGAATCAATATTTGAAGGCATTGTCAATAACATTTTGAAACGAAAGACTTCAGGGACACAGGGAAGAGGTTGTTTCAGAATCCATCTTGATGTCTAGTTTCTCTTTTTTTCATTGTGATACAGTTCACATACCATAATATTAACCTTTCTAAAGAAAATAATTCAATGGCTTTGTTATATTCACAGAGTTGTGCAACCATCACCACCATCAACCTCCACAATATTTTCATCTCCCTAAAAACAAGCCCCATATTCACCAATACTCCCCATTCCACCAGCCAAACAGCCCCTACCCCCCAGATAACCACTAATCTCTATGGGTTTGCCTATTGTGAACATTTCATGTAAATGGAATCATACCATGTTTGTCATTTTCGTCTGACTTCTTTCATTTAGCACACAGTTTTCAAAGGTCATCCTTGCTGTAACATGTATCAGTACCTCATTTTTTTTCAAGGTCCAATAATACTTCATTGTACGGATGTACCCTGTTTTTTTTAATCCATTCATCAGTTGATGGACATTCGGTTTAAACTTTTAACTTTGGGGCTATTGTGAAGGATAATGCTAAGAATATTCATGTACAAATTTCGGTGAGGAGATGCATTTTCAGGGTTCTTGAATATGTACCTGTTGCAGAAACCAGTACTCAAGCACCACACTCCCGAGAGCTGGAGAACTCAGGTTTATTTCGCCTGCACTGAGCCCCAAACAAAGGGATTACAGAGTTTTTATAGACAGGCTGCAGTGGGCAACACTAGCTGTTAATAGGCTGGTTTAAACTAGGGAGTTTTGCATGTGCGGGAACAGCAGTCAGGATGGGGAGGGGATACCTGACCTGGACAGGCATGATTAAGCAGGTTTGCAGGGGCTGGGCAATTGCAAAGAGCAGAACAAGGGTGAGTGAGATAAACTCCAGTTCCTAGTATTGCCAGTCCCCACTTTCTGAGACTACATGACCTGTGTGATCTAGAGTTTGCAAGGGGCAAGCTTACAGAGGCAGAAGAAGGAGGTTATGTAACATTTTAACTTTTCCTCTTCATCCCTAGGAGTGGGATGGTTGGGTGTCTGGTCTTTCTTTATCCAAATTATTGTGTTTGTAACCTGAGGAGAAGAGGACTGAGCTTAATTTGGACAGATTAAGAAAGGGGATGAATAGAGAAGCTGTGGTCTTTGGGCTACATCTCATTGTTCTCTAGAATGAGGAATGAATTCCTGACTTTTTAAAAATAAATCTATTGGTAGACCATAAACCCTAGTGACTCACAATGTTTCTGCCCCGTGAAACCCGAGTGACATCTTGCGTGTGTGTTGTGTGTGTATGTGTGTGCTCAGTGATGTCCGACTCTTTCAGACCCTGTGAACTGTAGCCCACCAGGCTCCTCTGTCCATGGGATTCTCCAGGCAAGAATACTGGAGCGGGTTGCCATGCCCTCCTCCAGGGCATCTTCCCGACCCAGGGATCAAAAACGTGTGTCTCTTGCATCTCTGCATTGGTAGGCGAATTTTTTTTTTTTTTTAACCACTGCACCACCTGGAACAGCTTACATGCCTCTTAGTTAATTGCTTGCACTATGATTCCCCAATGGTGATGTGGACTATAGGTGAAGCCAGAGGGAAGAAAGATGTTAGAGTTTAAAAATGTGTGGTTTTGAGGGGCGTTGGGGATGTAATTTGAAAAGAGCTTCTCCGGGCTCCTTCTGCCCTGCAGAGGATTCAGCTTTATTATAACAGTGAAGCCCTCACACCATGGGGAGGGGGAGATGGATGCTTGGGGGGGAGGATGCTTTGGGAGGAGGAAGACACAGAGGGGTGGGCAGTGAGCAATCCCAGAGCATAAAAAAATCAACTTGTGGCTGTTCTTTAAAATCCTGTGGGGCTTTACTGGTCTTGTTATTTCAAAACTCTTCTGTTTTCTAAACTATCTAGGTTTTTATTTATCCTGGCTTGAAGACCAAAGTTCTGCTCATCAGAGCTGTGTTAGACATGGAAATATTGTCATTTTGGATTGTATTGGCTTGGCCAAACATTTGTTTGGGTTTTCCGTTACATCTCGTGAAAAAACCCCCAAACAAACTTACTGGCCAACCCAGTGATAAGCAGGAAGGGCCACCACACTAAGAAAAAGCACTGTTTTTTCCGCTGGCTGCAAAGAGCCCCAGACATCAGTGATGATCCCAGGTTGGAAGTTATTCCACCTTCTGAAGATACACTGCATTAGGGCAGAGTTCGTTTTTTTAGAAAAGCCTTCTGTTTGCTTGGGGACAGCAGTAGGTGATGAAGAGAAATGGATTTTCTTTGCACGGTCTGGGAGAAACAAGCAAGTATGCTAATTTCTCATGGTGAAACGCCACGGGGGCCCTAGACCCATCAGCACCAGGCAGGGGACCAGCCAGGTGGCTGAGGCTAATGAGCTGTAATTGCTTCCTGTCTCGCCTCCCCATGGATTTTTTGCTTTTACACTTAGGCCTTGGAGGCCTCAGCCCAAAGGAGCGTGATGGATGATGGAACTTAATTTAGCTCCTTTAGGTAGAAGGGCCTTTCAACAATGCAGGGCAAAGTCCTTCACGGAAGGCACGCCATAATGAGTTAATCATTGTACTCCTTCCCTGAGAACTAAATGGAGAAATAGCTCTCTTCTGCCACAGTATTCTTTTTAATAGACTTTACCTCTGAAGTGGTTTTGAGGTTCACAGCAAAATTGAGCAGGAAGTATAGAGTATTCGTAAATAGGCCCTTCACCCTCACATGCATATCCTTCGCCAGAATGGGACATTTGTTACAAACGGGGATCCCACATTGGTATCTCAAGTCCTTAGCTTATATTAGGGTTCACTCTTGGTGTTGTGCATTTTATGGGTTTGGACGAATGTATAATGATGTGTATTCACCCTTAGAGTATCATACAGGATAGTTTCAATTCCCTAAAAATTCCCTGTGCTCCACTTACCCATGTCCCCAACCCTCAGCAATCACTAGTCTTTTTGCTGTCTCCGTAGTTCGCTTTTATCAAAATGTCACATAGATGAAATCATACAGTATGGAGCCTTTCACACTGGCTTCCTTTCACTTGGTAATGTGTTTAAGAGCCTTCCATGTCTTTTCATGGCTTGAAAGCTCACTTCTTTCAAGTGCTGTGAAGATGACTGACTGTGACCCAGGAAGCAGGTCCTCGCCATTTACTACTTCTGCCAGTGCCTTGATCTTGGACTTCATCCTCCAGAACTGAGAGAAATGAATTCCTGTTTGTAAGCCACCCCATCTATGGTTGGTCGTTACAGCAGCCCAAGCTGGCTAAGACAACAACAACTTTTTATGATGTGATTGACATGCAATAAGCTGTACATACTTAGTTTTATTGGATGTAATTTACATACTATTCAATTCATTTTTAAAAAGTGTATGATTCAGTAATTTTTAGTGTATTCATGAAGTTTGTGTGTGTGTGTATTAGTCTCTCAGTTGTGTCTCTGCGACCCCATGGTCTGTAGCCCACCAGGCTCCTCTGTCTATAGGATTCTCAAGGCAAGAATATTGGAGTGGGCTGCCATTTCCTTCTCCAGGGGATCTTCCCAACCCAGGGATTGAATATGGGTCTCTTGCATTGCAGGCGCATTCTTTACTGTCTGAGCCACCAGGACAGCCCCTATTCATGAAGTTTGCACATATTTGAAATGTACCAGGTGGCACATTTTGATATGTGTACATATCCCTAAAATCATCACCATAATTTAGATACTTGTCACTGAGAAATTTCAAGCCCATTTGTAATTAATTTCCCTCTGCAGCTGTTGGATCTCCTTTCTATCCTATAAAGTCATTTCCATTTTTAAGAATTATATATTTAGGGACTTCCCTGGAGATCCAGTGGTTAAGATGCTGAGCTTCTACTGCAGAGATCATGGGTTCAGTTCCCTGGTCTGGAAACTGAGAATCCCCATGCGAGAAAACAAAAGGGGAGGGGAGAAGAATTTTATATGAACAAAATCATGTAGTGTGTACTGTTGTTTTGTTTTTGACCTGACTTCTTCATTCGGCAGAATTACTTTAAGATTCACCTGTGCTGTGGCTTGACTTCTATAGTTCATTTTTTTGTTGTTGCTGAGAAGTATTCAATTGTATGGGCTTCTGTGGTGGCTCAGTGGTAAAGAATCCAATGCAGCAGATGTGGGTTTGATCCCTGGGTGGGGAAGATCTCCTGGAGGAAGAAATGGCAACCCACTCCAGTATTCTTGCTTGGAGAATCCTATGGACAGAGAAGCCTGGTGGACTACAGCCCATGGGAATCTCAAAAGAGTCAAACACAACTTAGCGACTAAATAACAGCAATTCAATTGCATGATTATTCCACAATGGAAATCAGGATGTTTGCAGTTTAGCGCTGTTAAAGAAGCTGCCATGAACTTTCATGGACAAATCTTTGTATGACTTATGCTTTCACTCCTTGTGGGTAAATACCTAGGGTTGGCATGGCTGGGTCCTATGGCAATCATTTGTTTTAGCTTTTTAAAAAACTGCCAAAATGTTTTTCCACAGTGGTGGTATCATTTTGCACCTTCTTCAATGCCGTATGGAAGTTCCACGCTCCCCCTCCTCCCCAGCAACTCTTATGGTCAGTTCCTTTAGTCTCAGCCCTTGTAATACACAGTGTGTTTCACAGTTTAAACTCCACTGGGACTTCCCTGATGCTCCAATGGCTAAGACGTCATGCTCCCAATGCAGGGTGCCTGGGTTCAATCTCTGTCAGGGAACTGGATCCCGCAGGCTGCAACTAAGGACCCTGGTGCAGCCAAATAAATAAAAATAAATATTACCAAAAAATGCCACCGGTCCTAACCACCTAGGAGCTCCACCCAATATCACTTCTTTAAGTTTTTGCTCATGCTATTCTTGCAACCTGGATGATTCTCTGTCCATCCCTCACCTTAGTTAAACAGTCTTCCTTTTAACATTCAGCCCCAGGACTCCTGGTTCCCCAGGTTGCACCAAAGTCTATCTCTCAGTTCAGTTCAGTTCAGTCGCTCAGTCGTGTCTGACTCTTTGCGACCCCATGAATTGCAGCACGCCAGGCCTCCCTCTCTATCACCAACTTCTGGAGTTTACTGAAACTCATGCCCATAGAGTCAGTGATGCCATCCAGCCATCTCATCCTCTGTTGTCCCCTTTGCCTCCTGCCCCCAATCCCTCGACTGTGAAGTCAGGTGGGCCTTAGAAAGCATCACTACGAACAAAGCTAGTGGATGTGATGGAATTCCAGTTGAGCTATTTCAAATCCTGAAAGATGATGCTGTTAAAGTGCTGCACTCAATATGCCAGCAAATTTGGAAAACTCAGCAGTGGCCACAGGACTGGAAAATGTCAGTTTTCATTCCAATCCCTAAGAAAGGCAATCCCAAAGAATGCTCAAACTACCACACAATTGCACTCATCTCACACACTAGTAAGGTAATGCTCAAAATTCTCCAAGCCAGGCTTCAGCAATACGTGAACCGAGAAATTCCAGATGTTCAAGCTGGTTTTAGAAAAGGCAAAGGAACCAGAGTTCAAATTGCCAATATCCGCTAGATCATCAAAAAAGCAAGAGAGTTCCAGAAAAACATCTATTTCTGCTTTATTGACTATGCCAAAGCCTTTGGCTGTGTGGATCACAATAAACTGTGGAAAATTCAGAGAGAGATGGGAATACCAGACCAACTGACCTGTCTTGAGAAACCTGTATGCAGGTCAGGAAGCAACAGTTAGAACTGGACATGGAGCAACAGACTGGTTCCAAATAGGAAAAGGAGTATGTCAAGGCTGTCTATTGTCACCCTGCTTATTTAACTTATATGCAGAGTACATCATGAGAAACGCTGGGCTGAAAGACGCACAAGCTGGAATCAAGGTTGCTGGGAGAAATATCAGTAACCTCAGATATGCAGATGACACCACCCTTGTGGTAGATAGTGAAGAGGAACTAAAAAGCCTCTTGATAAAAGTGAAAGAGGAGAGTGAAAAAGTTGGCTTAAAGCTTAACATTCAGAAAACTAAGATCATGGCATCTGGTCCCATCACCTCATGGGAAATAGATGGGGAGATAGTGGAAACAGTGTCAGACTTTATTTTTTGGGGCTGCAAAGTCACTGCAGATGGTGACTGCAGCCGTGAAATTAAAAGACGCTTACTCCTTGGAAGGGAAGTGATGACAAACCTAGCTAGCATATTAAAAAGCAGAGACATTACTTTGCCAACAAATGTCCATCTGGTCAAGGCTATGGTTTTTCCAGTGGTCATGTATGGATGTGAGAGTTGGACTGTACAGAAAGCTGAGTGCTGAAGAATTGATGCTTTTGAACTATGGTGTTGGAGAAGACTCTTGAGAGTCCCTTGGACTGCAAGGAGATCCTGGGTGTTCACTGGAAGGACTGATGCTGAAGCTAAAACTCCAGTACTTTGGCCACCTCATGTGAAGAGTTGACTCATTGGAAAAGTCTACCTCTACATGTATATATACCCATAGAATTCTGTGGATGATTTTTTTTCTCAAAGCATATTTGCATTATGGTGAGATCCTCTGTGTGATGGTTTTCTCCCCTCAAGGATGGGGCCCTAGTATAGACCTGGACACCTCCTTGATTTGCTGTAATGAATGCAGTGGCAGAGACAGGATTGGTCATCCTGAGAGTGGGGATCTTTCCCTACAACTTGAAAAACATCACCTCACTTGCTCTTATTCAAAGAGGGCTGCCATTACAGTAATTGCTATTTGTGATTTATTGACCAGAAACAATTGTGTTGCTATGAGAATACTTTTAAATAAAATGAACAATTACCCTCATTCTTAAAAACAACCTTCAGACAGAGAAGGCAAAAGATAAATGAATTCAAAGAAGCTCATGAACTTCAAGGAAATTAAATTTTGTCTGAATGAGGGTAATCTAGTCTGTCTTCACTCTTAGAATTTTAATGTTTCCTCTCTGAGGATTCTAAGTATTTTTGAGTGAACTAGAGTTATTCATTATGCCTGTAATATTTTGTTGATATTGATAAGCAATAAAGGGACAGGATTGAGAAATATATTCAAGCATCTTGGGGAAATTCTTAGTAGTCAATAGTATCTGCAAGTTTTTCAACTCCCCAGAAAATAGTCTAATGCGGGTGTCGTGGGCTCACAAGAGGAAGGTAGAAGAGTAAGCTGGTTTCCAAGACAGTAGTTCCTGGTAAGAAGGGGATGGTAAAGGGGTTAAGTTGCAAAGTCTGATTAGAAATCGCAGTTACAGAATTTGGAGTGATTGTCACTGAGGCTTTAAAGCCTGTGGATTTGGCCTGCTGTGCACAGGCAGTGGTTCTTGATTTTTAACCCAGAACAAAGTGGCAGTCAAGCAAAAAAAAAATATGCAGCGCCTTCTGGAGGATACTGAGTGCATCAGAGCAATGCTCAGAATTCACCAGCAAGATGAGTTAAAAGAAAGAACCAGAATATGGGAAACTCTAAAGCAATCTGACTGACTAACCCAAAGTATTTTGAAATACTCTTTCATGGGTTTTGTTCCAAAGACAAGTAACTCCAGCCATCACGAGCTAAATAAAGCTCTAGTAAGATCAATACAGTCACGGTTAGATGAGGAAGTTTATAATTAAAGCCCATGACAAAGTGCAAGACTACAGTGAAAAGCCCTGCTGAAAGTCTCATGTGCATAGCAACCACCCAGGAGCCTTGTGAAAACGAGGGTTCTAATCCCGCAGGTGGGGAGACAGTGGAAACAGTGTCAGACTTTATTTTTTTGGGCTCCAAAATCACTGCAGATGATGACTGCAGCCATGAAATTAAAAGACACTTACTCCTTGGAAGGAAAGTGATGACCAACCTAGATAGCATTTTAAAAAGCAGAGACATTACTTTGCCAACAAAGGTCCATCTGGTCAAGGCTATGGTTTTTCCAGTGGTCGTGTATGGATGTGAGAGTTGGACTATAAAGAAAGCGGAGTGCCGAAAAATTGACACTTTTGAACTATGGTGTTGGAGAAGGCTCTTGAGAGTCCCTTGGACTGCAAGGAGATCCAACCCGTCCATCCTAAAGGAGATCAGTCCTGGGTGTTCATTGAAGGACTGATGCTGAAGCTGAAACTCCGATACTTTGGCGACCTCATGGGAAGAGCTGACTCATTGGAAAAGATGCTGATGCTGGGAAGGATTGGGGACAGGAGGAGAAGGGGACGATAGAGGATGAGATGGCTGGATGGCATCACCGACTCGATGGACATGGGTTTGAGTAAGCTCCAGGAGTTGGTGATGGACAGGGAGGCCTGGCATGCTGCGATTCATGGGGTCGCAAAGAGTCAGACATGACTGAGCGACTGAACTGAACTGAATCCCACAGGGTACGGGATGGAGCCTGTACAACAGCCCTCAGGGGGTATGGATGCTGTCTGTCCTCAGGCCGCACTTGGAGTTGCATATACAGAGACATAAGTAAGCAGGTTGTTCTTCCCTCTTTTGTAACAGATCTTGAAACTTGTGATGTGAAGCTCTCTGACAAAGTAACTGAGCCTGTTCTTAACAGTCCTGTGTGTCTTGGGAGGGTATGGAAATTGATTCTGATTTCTATGTTGTGCTTTAAGGGAGAAAGAGAAGTGGATTTTTTACATTAAGGGCATTGTGGGAAAAAAAATCAATTGAAAAAATTCCAGACTGAATCGTGTTTGTTATAGGGTTGAGAATAGTCCCACTATTTATTGTATGATGCTGTTGATTACTGGATAACATTAAATTGTATCCAGTATCTTGCCTACATATATCAGGAATAACAGTGGCACTCAAAAAATTTTAAGCGAAAAGTTCCATAAGAAGAGTCACTTTTCTGGTTAAAACTTGAAAATAAAGACTGTCTGATTTGAATGTTAGGTTATCTTCGTCCAGGATCATCCCTGAAGTATTACTGTGGTAGTTTTTTTTTTTTTGTAACCCTGTTTTTTATTTTCTACATTATTTGAAAGACTAATGTATTTCTTTTTTTTTTTCCATCATTTTTAATTTCTTTTTTTTTTTATTAGTTGGAGGCTAATTACTTTACATCATTACAGTAGTTTTTGTCATACATTGAAATGAATTAGCCATGGATTTACATGTATTCCCCATCCCAGTCCCCCCTCCCACCTCCCTCTCCACCCGATCCCTCTGGGTCTTCCCTATCCACCAGGCCCGAGCACTTGTCTCATGCACCCAACCTGGGCTGGTGATCTGTTAGACCCTAGATAATACACATGTTTCAATGCTGTTCTCTTGAAGCATCCCACCCTCGCCTTCTCCCAGAGTCCACAAGTCTGTTCTATACATCTGAGTCTCTTTTTCTGTTTTGCATATAGGGTTATCGTTACCATCTTTCTAAAGTCCATATATATGTGTTAGTATACTGTAATGGTCTTTATCTTTCTGGCTTACTTCGCTCTGTATAATGGGCTCCAGTTTCATCCATCTCATTAGAACTGATTCAAATGAATTCTTTTTAATGGCTGAGTAATATTCCATGGTGTATATGTACCTACTGTGGTAGTTTTAAGGCACATATTTTGGAGCCAAACTCCCTGGATTTCAATCCAATAAGTCTTTACCACTTACTAACTATATACAATGATTTATACCTTACCCTCTGTAAAATGGGTCTGCATTCTACAGTTGTTTTTGGATTTAATTCAGTTCAGTCGCTCAGTCGTGTCTGACTCTTTGCGACCCCATGAACCGCAGCATGCCAGGCCTCCCTGTCCATCACCAACTCCTGGAGTCCACCCAAACCCATGTCCATTGAGTCGCTGATGCCATCCAACCATTTCATCCTCTGTCATCCCCTTCTCCTCCTGCCCTCAATCTTTCTCCGCATCAGGGTCTTTTCAAATGAGTCAGCTCTTCCCATCAGGTGGCCAAAGTATTGGAGTTTCAGCTTCAACATCAGTCCTTCCAGTGAACATCCAGGACTGATCTCCTTTAGGATGGACTGGTTGGATCTCCTTGCAATCCAAGGGACTCTCAAGAGTTGGTCTTGAGAGTTGGTGTTGGTCTTCTCCAACACCACAGTTCAAAAGCATCAATTTTTCGGCACTCGGCTTTCTTTATAGTCCAACTCTCACATCCATACATGACTACTGGAAAAACCATAGCCTTGACTAGCTGTACCTTTGTTGGCAAAGTAATGTCTCTGCTTTTTAATATGCTGTCTAGGTTGGTCATAACTTTCCTTCCAAGGAGTAAGTGTCTTTTAATTTCATGGCTGCAGTCACCATCCGCATTGATTTTGGAGCCCAGAGAAATAAAGTAGGCCTCTGTTTCCCCATTTATTTGCCATGAAGTGATGGGACCAGATGCCATGATCTTAGTTTTCTGAATGTTGAGCTTTAAGCCAACTTTTTCACTCTCCTCTTTCACTTTCATCAAGAGGCTCTTTAGTTCCTCTTCACTTTCTGCCATAAGGGTGGTGTCATCTGCATATCTAAGGTTATTGATATTTCTTCCGGCAATCTTGATTCCAGCTTGTGCTTCCTCCAGCCCAGCATTTCTCATGATGTACTCTGCATGTAAGTTAAATAAGCAGCGTGACAATATACAGCCTTGACATACTCCTTTTCCTATTTGGAACCAGTCTGTTGCTCCATGTCCAGTTCTAACTGTTGCTTCCTGACCTGCATACAGGTTTCTCAAGAGACAGGTCAGGTGGTCTGGTATTCCCATCTCTCTCGGAATTTTCCACAGTTTATTGTGATTCACACAGTCAAAGGCTTTGGCATAGTCAATAAAGCAGAAATAGATGTTTTTCTGGAACTCACTTGCTTTTTTAAGTGACTTAATGTTTGTAAAGCTCTTAGACCAGTGCTTGGCTATATAAACGTTTGTTAACTATATGACCAAAGTAGGACGTGTTAGTGTCACGTCTTGGTTGCCCAGTGACCTTCTGGAATCCAGAAGGCCTGTTTCTCTCTTCAAACAATGAAAACATCATCCTACAAGAGTTTTCCAATGAGCAGCTGGTTCAGAGAGAAAGGTGATTTCAATCAAACAACAGGAAACCTCGAAATAAATTCACAGAATCCAGGACTTTATTATTTTGTTTGTTTGGTTAGACTTACTTCCATCCTTTGGTTTTGCAGCTGGTGATGTATATTGGCCAGGTAACCAAAGAGATCTTGAAGTGGCCCCGCCCCTTCTCCCCTCCTGTCGTGAAACTCGAGAAGAGAGTGATTGCTGAATATGGGATGCCGTCCACCCACGCCATGGCAGCCACGGCCATCTCCTTCACCCTCCTTATCTCTAGCATGGACAGGTACCAGGTGAGACAGTGACTCTTCCTCTCCACCACTTACCACCATCCACACAGTAAGGGAGCAAAGAGGGGTTTTGCTTCAGGACTTCAGGGCAAAGAGGTGTTTTGCTTTTTTTTTTTTTTGAAGGACGATGAAACTTATGAAGTAAAGATGGGGGAACACTTATTGAACAGTGATGATTTCTTTATAAATGAAGTGACCATATGATTTAGTGTCCAAAGCAGGTTATGCCCAACAGTGAAACTGGACACCATTTATAAAACGAGCATCACTGGGCTGTGTGGTCTCCCCCTTCTGGAAGCATTTCCACCCTGAGCTACTTGACCAGATGGCTCTTAAGTCACTGCCTGTGCCCTCTGTTTGCAAGAGATGTGAGGGGCTGATGATCCTGGTAAATGACTCTCCAGGGTGGAGATGATTTCACCAAATCCTCAAGCCTGATACCCCAGGGCCCAGGGTGAAATAGAATCTGGGCTCAAATTAGCTGCCAAAGATGCATCTGCCCTTTCTCAGGGCTCAACCAGTAGAAATAATCAGTCCACATTTTCTAGAAAGCTTTTCTAAATGACAGGAGATTAATGAGTGTTGAAAATAGAATTTCACTTATTATCTGCTTAAATGCCAATTGTAGCAAGACCTTTTCAAAGTTGTATACTATTGGGAATTTCACAGTAGTCCAGGGGTTAAGACCTTGGTGCCTGGATGCAATGCCTGATCGGGGAACTAAGATCCCAGAAGCCATGTAGCACAGCTGAAAAATAAATAAAAGTTATATGATTACGTTAATGAAGATTTATTTTTCTTATCTGAGAACTCTTGCTCTATTTTGGTGCTTAATTTCAGAAATTGTATCTTTTACCTGTTGGAAATTTTAGATTTTGTTAACACTAGCAGTCTCATGTGTAAATGACAGCATTGCTTCTCCTGCCCTGTTTACACCAAAAACCCAGAGGCATTCCATGTTTCAGGTTGTAGATAAAACAGGAGGCTTGTTTTGGGTTTGGGAGAGAACAAGATTAGTGTCAGGTCCTGACCCCACCTGGTTTTCTATCTGGTCACTTGGGATTAGACTTCAGTGGGAAAGGGACAAGTATAGGATTATATCTGACTGTGTGCTCAGTCATGTCTGACTTTTGTGACCCCATGGACTATAGCCCACCAGGCTTCTCTGTCCATGGGATTCTCCAGGCAAGAATACTGAGGTGGGTTGCCATTTTCTACTCCAGGGGATCTTCCTGACCCAGGGTTTGAAGCTGCATCTCTTGCGTCTCTTACACTGGTAGGCGAATTCTTTACCACTGTTCCACCTGGGAGGCCCCCATACCACTCTTGATCTTAGCCAACTTAAATGTCATGCCAGGATTTAAAAAAAAAAAAAAGTCTTAGCCCCCCCAGTACTGTTGGAGTTTATTGAATGCAGATTTCTGAGCTATGTTGTACTGTCCCCATGCCATCTGTCCCAGAAGGACATGGTGCTCCCACCACTCGCCCCATCACTGGAAGCTGTCAGCATCCAGAGAAGCCTGTGAACTTGCTTCTCTTAGGAAAAAAAGCAAGTGGTGCTGACTGCAGGAAAGCAACAACAGTCATTTATATGCTTATTTTAAGGCCGCCTGTATCTTCTTACTTCTTTACAGCTCATATGATATAAGGCCTGAATTGTTATGGACTTCTTTTCCTATTTAATTTTTAGTGATAAATATATTTAGCTAGTTTGGTTCTTTACTCTTTACTTTATTTAAATATGTGTTTAGGCTAATACCCAGCCTCTGAATTGTGACTGCATTAGCTCATTTGTTTTTAACACTTTTTCAATTAAAATCCGAGACCCAGTTAACGATAAGTCTTCAGAAAAGAGATACAACCCTATATCATTGTACTCAGATGTTACATTGGAAAGCACATGTTGGCTTGGACTCAGAAGATGTGGCTTCTTGTTTAGACTGTCACTGTTGGCTGTGTGACCACTGCACCTCCTTGAGCCCTGGCTTCTGTTGGGAGGACCAAATGTGATGATCGATGGGCAAGCATCTTTGTGCAAAAGTTCAGAACTAATGCAACTTATCAAGGTTAAGGGTTTCCTCATTTGTAGACTGGGGCTAACAATAGACTGTACTTCATAGGGTTCTGTGAAGATAAAATGAGAGTGACTGTAAGGTGCGTCACGTATTATAGACAGTTCTGTATCATCCTTATCCTTAGCACCGTGGAAGACCACAGACATTAGTACTTGAAGCAACTGGATTATCTCTCTACATCTAATTCATAAGCATATCTGTGTGTTCCTTATATGACTTATCATTAGCCAGATTCCTCCAACTGTTTTCATTACTCATCCTCAAATGTCAAGATTCACTGAAGTCTGGACTTTTGCCTTGACAACTGTACAAATATGCCAGTCTTAGCTTGGCCATTGTTCCCAGACTTCCCTATGAATCCAGTTGTTGCCAAGCTTTATCTTCACAGCACATCTTGGGAAGGTAGCTGGTTGGACTTTGTAAAATTATAGCACCATCCATATACCTTGCCTCTTGGAAATACTGTATATTTCACAAGTTTTAAATATAGGTAGAAATAAAAAATTGTTTACTCCACTAAAACTTTCAGTACAATAGCTATGGTCAAGTCCCAGTGTGTCTTATTTGCATGTCAGTATATTGTGAAACTTCCTTCCAGAAGTACATTCCTAGGCATTTTCTCCTTCTCTTTCCTTAGTTTTCCCATTTTTTTGAGTGATTTTAGATCATCAAACTACTGGCCTAAGGAATATGAGATTAAGACTAGGAGTTAATGGATCAGAAACCCCTTCCCTTCTACAACATCAAATTGTGTGTGTCTGAGCCTGATCTAATGCCTTGTTTTCTCTCCTTCCCCTGCAGTATCCCTTTGTTTTGGGACTGATGATGGCTGTGGTGTTTTCCACGTTGGTGGGTCTCAGCCGACTTTATACTGGGATGCACACGGTCCTGGTAAGGCTTTGTGGGCAAGTCTTGGGGTAATATCTGAATAGGAGTGTAGCCACGGTGTCAGTGTGTTCTTCATACTATATGATTATAAAGCTATTTGCATTTCATAAGAAGGCCAGTGAAGGCTATCATTTTATTTCCCATCAGGCCAATGAATTAGGAAATGATTATCTTAAGGCACCTGTATAATAATAGTAATGAATCATTAAGATACTATCAAGTAGGCTGGTCTGGGCTAGACTGGCTAGAACGGCAATGAAGATTCAGGTAATTTGTTTACATGCTGGCTTACTGATGATGAAGCAGGCAGTGCAGAAACACACCCAGGGTCAGGGATGTTGAGTGATCGATGAAGTTCTTCACTTAGGTCCTCCAGAAATGGTTCTGAAATTCAGGGGTCTTAGCTGCCCTTCATGATAGGAGTCCCACCGGATCAGAAGAGCCCAGCATCATGGGCTTGCTTCCTTCCATAGTGGGTTTGCATTTAAAGAGCTGTCTACCTTTTTTTTTTCCCCCCACCATATTAGGAATTTTTTTCAGAGCTGCCACAGTTAGCACAGTTGAAATGATTCAATTCTATTTCCTAGGGTGCCAGCCATCTGCCTAGGAGTTCCAGAGCATAACGCTGGCCATGGCTTACCATGGGCACTATTTATCATGGTAATTGGTGATAGATTTCTTTAAAAAGGACCAGGCCCTTGCTAATTGTGTTACTCTCCATATGAAGCTCAACAATTGGATTAGGCTAAGGCCTCAGAGGGAAAGGCCAGCCTTCACTGGCCTTCTTGTTTCTCCCCTTGTGCCTGACCTTGGTCATCCAGGGGTGGGGGGTGGAAGGACAGAAGCCACAGAGGGGAACAGATGTGGGGAGAGGGTTTGTCAAAATGGGCAGAAGCAGAGAATGGGAAGGAAAATAAACCCAGAGTCCAAGAGTTTATGGCTGCATGGGATGCTTTCCTCTTTAAAAAAAGAAAAAAAAATTGATTCATTTTTGACTGTGCTCGGTCTTTGTTGCTGCACATGGGATTTCTCTAGTGGCAATGAGCAGGTGGGGGGCCACTCTCTTGTTGCGGAGCACAAGGCTCTGGGGCACACGGGCTCAGCTGCTCCGCGGCAGGTGGGGTCTTCCTGGACCAGGGATCGAACCCGTGTCTCCTGCATTGGCAGGTGGATTCACAAGCACTGGACCACCAGGGAAGCCCCATGCTTTCCTCTCAAGACAAACAAACAAAACAAAACAAATTCTAACTCCAAGGAAAGTGGGGACCTGAGTGGAATTGGGACAGAACCCAGGGTGAGGCCAGGAAGGCAGGAAATCGAAGAGGTGCCAAACAACTCTGGAATCAAGAGAAATGATTTTCAGGCAATACTTTAAAAACAAAAAAAAAAAATCAAAATCAACGCTGAAATTTTCCATGATGAACAAAACATCCCAGTTTGAAATAAACTCCTGCCTGTGTGTGACCTTGCTGACTTTGCACCATGCTGGTCTTGGAGTGCACTCTAGGATGCAAGGGGTGTGAAAATATGACACAACTGTTAGGGGTCAGGCTTATTATCTACCTACCAAGACAGGTCCCTGCTGTTCCCGTCCCACCACACTGTGTGTGGCGTGGCTCCTAAGACTTCAGGGGAAAAGGGGAGGAGTGCATTCTCAATTTGCTACCCCACTGCACCTCATCATAAAGGGGTCCTCTCCAAGTGCGTCCACAGGCTGGAATATGGAACAAAGCAGAACTCTCTTGGGTGTTTGAGTATTTCTTTTATCCGGGGCAACTTTTTAATTTCCATAGGTTTTATTAAAAAGTGATCTTAGGAACTCAGGTTAAAATTAAAACCAAAGGAAACATGAGACTGTGGGGCTGCAGACATGAATAGAGGGCACAGAAAGCTCTGGATTCAATAAGAATCTAGCTACATGTCTATCTTTAGTTCTGAAAGTAGGTTAGGGGATGGAGAAGCACAAATCTGCGGGGAAGATCATTAAGGCCTCTCTTTGTTATGTGAGGAATGGATCCCCCCACCCATTTCAGAAAATCTGTCCCAGGAGAAGCTAGAACAAGGGGTATGTGTGTGTGTGTGCGTGCGCTCAGTCGCTCAGCCATGTCTAACACTGTAGTCACAGCTATTCCTCCCACCCCCATCCTGCACCACCATTGGCGTCCAGGGACATCCTTCACTTGCAAAGTGTTGTCTCATAAAGATCGGAGACCCTGGGCTTCTCTGGCAGTCCAGTGGTTAAAACCCAAGTCTACTGCCTTGCAGGTGGATTCTTTACCACTGAGCCCCCTGGAAAGCCCATGGCCCAGGGTAGGATGATACGTAATTTCTTGTAGCAAAAGCAAATGTTTTTAATAGAAAGATGGAGTTGAATTATGGATTTGCTGTCTTCTCTATTTAGCAGCAACTTAGTAAGCTTCTTGGCTCCGATGGTAAAGGGTCTGCCTGCAATGCAGGAGACCCAGGTTCAATCCCTGGATTGAGAAGATCCCCTGGAGAAGGAAATGGCAACCCACTCTAGTATTCTTGCCTGGAAAATCTCGTGGACAGAGGAGCCTGGCAGACTGTAGTCCATGGGGTTGCAAAGAGTCTGACATGACTTAGCCACTAACACTAGTAAGTTCTACAGGCTACAGGCTTGGAGCTAGATCTGGAAAATAGTTGGGTAAATAAAACCTACCAAGTCTGTTGATAGAGTCAGACACATGAGCTTCTGATTACTGGCTCTAATGAGTATTATAATTAGCTTAGAACAGCTAAATCAGGCCAGGCCAACTAGGTGGCGTGACTCCGCTTGGACCCCTCACGTTCTCCACAAACTAGTGGTTCTCAACCTTGGCTACACATTCAAATCCCATGGAAAACTTTTCAAAAATATTTGGACACCCAGATTTACAGCAGCAGCATTATTTACAATAGCCAAAAGGTAAAAGCCAGCCACGTGTCCACTGATGGATGAATGGATAAATAATATGTGATTCACACATACAATGGAATATTATTCAGCCTTGAAAAGGAAGGAAATTCTGACGCACACTACAGCATGGAAGAAACTTGAAGACATCATGCTAAGTGAAACAAACCAATCACCGAAGACAGATGCAATATGATTCTGCATATATGATGTCCTTAGAGAGTCAAATTCACAAAGTCAGAAAGTAAAGTCATGTCCAACTCTTTGCAACCCATGGACTATAGCCTGCCAGGCTCCTCTGTCCATGGGACTTTCCAGGCATGGAAGTCCCATACTGAAGTGGGTTGCCATGTCCTCCTGCATGGGAGCTTCCTGACCCAGGGATCGAACCTGGCTGTCTTATATCTCCTGCATTGGCAGGCAGATTCTTTATCACTAGTGCCACCTGGGATTCCCACAGAACATAAAAGTAGAAGGTGGTCGCCAAAACGTGAGGAAGAACAGGGAGTTATTGTTTAATGGGGTACAGAGTTTTAGTTTAGGGTGATGAAAAAGTTCTGCAGGTGGATAGCAGTGATGGTTGGGCAACAATGTAAATGTTCTTAATACCATTGAACTATACGCTTTGAAATGGTTAAGATGACAAATTTTATGTTATGAGTTATGTGTTTAACCACAGTAAAAGATACAGTCCTATGCATTGGTGTTTTTTCAGAGCTCCTTGGTTGGTCTTAAGGTACAGCCAGGGTTGACAGCCATTGACTAGACTGTCCTTTAGAACTGGGCATGGGCACAGGCCTGGACAGAAGAGGAAGGTGCGGACAGTGCTGCATGGGCACCGACTGTGTCCGCAGCCTGAATGGCTCTAATCACACCCAGCGTGGGGGCTCGCAGCACACAGATCCTCCAGGAGGCTGCCAGCCTCGTGTGAATGGCTCTCCTCCGTGCTCTGTAGTGACCTAAGTGGGCAGGAAGTCCCAAAACAAGGTGATATATGTATTCACACAGCTGAATCACTTGGCTTTAGAGCAGAAACTAACACAGCCTTGTAAAGCAACTCTACTCCAATAAAACTTAATATCAGAAAATTTGGTGACATTACATGGGACACTTTCTGTCCTTCCACTTGTAATAGTGTTTTATAGATAGTAACTTCTGAGTAGACTGGGAACAGTGTATTTTGAGCGATGGCAAGGAATCCATAAAACTACTTTTTGGTGACCAAAGACTGATTTTTTTCCTACTAAAACTACTGTTTAAGCCTTGTTTCTTGATGCCTTGTCAAATGTCTATATGTTGTGTTTCGGTGTCATATCTTTTTGCCTTTTCATACTGTTCATGGGATTCTCGAGAATACTGAAGTGGTTTCCCTTTTCCAGTGGACCACATTTCGTCAGCACCCTCCACCACGACTCATCCGTTTTGGGTGGCCCTACGTGGCATGGCTCATGGTTTCATTGAGTTAGACTCATTGGAAAAGACCCTGATGCTGGGAAAGATTGAAGGCAGGAGGAGAAGGGGATGACAGAGGATGAGATGATTGGATAGCGTCACTGACTTGATGGACATGAGTTTGAGCAAGCTCCAGGAGTTGGTGTTGGACAGGGAAGCCTGGCGTGCTGCAGTCCATGGGGTCATAAGGAGTCAGACATGACTGAGCGACTGAACTGAACTATATGTCAAGTACAGTAATTGAAACTGTTGATGATAGAAATAATTTAATATACCTTAAAAAAAAATTGGTTCTCCATGCATCAAGAGGAGGAACAGCTCATGGAGAGCAGTCATTTCCTTCTCTTGCCTATTAAGACATCCTTCCCATCAGGGATGAGTGGTCTGCTGTTATGTCAAGGCTTCTGGACGGGCTCAGCTGACTCCTGGGCAGGCCTGAGTGAAGCGTGGGGAGGGACTGAACCCACACGCGGTGTTGCCATCTGGCCAGACCAGCCCTAGCATTGCTTCCTTCTGCCAGGACGCCTGAGTAAGAAACCAGGGCACCACCCTCGCTCCTCACACCCATCAGTCAGGTAGTCACCAAGTCAAATTAGTTCTGACTCTTAAAGATGTCATAGAGCTGTCCTTACTATTTCCAAATCCGATGATGCCCTTCCATGCACGGAGACATTTCTAAAGCTCCTACTGACTGTGAAGCGTGACACGGGTAGTCCCAACAGGGGGCTCTGGGCAACCGACCTTTGAGAGCAGGCAGCATTATCTATGGGCTTCCCTCCTGGCTCAGATGGTAGAGAATCCCTCTGCAATGCAGGAGACCTGGATTCAAGCCTTGGATCAGAAAGGTCCCCGGAAAAGGGAATGGCAACCCACTCCAGCATTCTTGCCTGGAGAAGCCCATGGACAGAGGATATATACAGAGTCAGACACAACTGAGCGACTAACAGTTACTTACTTACTAGAACTATTGATGGCAAAACGTGGAAATAAAACACAGGGGCCCTGGTGACATTCTTGTCCCACACCGGGGGCCACCCTACCTCTAAGCTGGCTATTCTTTTTTGCCCAAGCTGATTTTTGTTAAAATCTTACATTTCCCATAGTAAGAAGCATCCTCACCAATGGTTTAGAGAAATAATTTTTTAGTGTATAATTTCATGTTCTCTTGGTTTACAAAGTAAATCAGTTACAGCCAGCTGAAGAGGCAGGGTAGAGGGTAGAATATTTTGGAAAGATGGGGTAGCCCGTGGAATCCAACACAGATGGGACTGAACAACCAAGCCTCACATGTGTCTTCCTCTCCCTGTAGAGTGCCTCTGTGCACAGAACCCAGCTCCCAACAGCTTTCTCTGTCAGATCCAGGCCTTCACTTGGAGAGATGAAACTGATTGAACTGGGCGTTACCCTGGGACATGGGAGCCTGGCCAGGGGGACAGGGTCACAGAGCAGAAAGAAGGCCCCAGAAGCCACCCCTGTGGGCTGCAAAGACAGTGCCCAAAGAGCAAGAACTAGAAAAACAACCCAGTAAGTTGGCCATAATTGAGAATGCCCAAACTCAAGTGGTCACCATGTGCATGAGGCAGGATGCCTTGAATACAAATAGAAACCAACTCAAACTTGTATAAGCTTGACAGGAAATGGTTTTTATAACCACAGCATATACCATAGGAAGAGCAGAGGTGCAGGTGACCACTAGGAGAGTGGGGCCCAGGGTCTAGATCTTTAGCTGGAAATGTCCCTCCCTTTTTCCCAAAGTCATCTCTGCATCTTTCCACATGGTGGATCCATCCTTTTGGGTTGCCTTCCCTCTAAGGCTAGACTCAGGGCTTAAATTCTTTCTGTTTTACTCCTGAAAGGATTGCAGTGGGAAGACTTTCAGAAAAAGTGTCTAATTGGCCTAGGCTGGATTATTAGCCTTTTGCTGCACCAAACACTGTCCAAGGGGACGCAAGGGGGTGTGATTAGACTAGTGGGTCAGGAGTCATCCTGTGTGAGCAAGGACTGTGACTGGTAGTGATGGGTAAAGTTAGCATGTCAGAGGAACCTTTCTGGTAGTGATGGGTAAAGTTAGCATGTCAGAGGAACCTTTCTCTAAAGTCTGTTGCCAGAAGATGAAAACAGGCAAAGTACCAGTGGTGTACTTTGTACATTGACATCATTGCATTTTCCTATTGTTTTAGACTCAAAAACTGGGATGTTGTATTTGTGGGAAGAGGACGAGAGAAATTCAGGAAGGCTGATTGTACTATGTTTGTAATGCCTAAAATTAATCAACTTACACAGAATTGATTTTAGGTCTTTTAACTGATAACACAATCATCCCCCAATACATTGACAGTAAAATTAGAGTTTTGTTATTGTTAGCTTAGTGAATAATTGTTTCATTATTTTGAACTTGGATTAGCTGAAAGTCTGCTCTATTTTATTGTCTCTAAACTGCTTGATCTGTGAATAATTATATAGATATTAGGTTTTGTTTGCTTACTCATTTATTTTTCCCCTAAATATTGCTTTAGTTTTGGTTGGAGTTGGAGGATGTTGAAATGGTTTCTCAAATATTAAATTATCTGCAGACCATACAAAACTATGTTCTGGCTTTGGACTAGAGCATTTGGGGTGTGTTTTTTTCAAGTTCTTTGAAATTAAAAAAAAAAAAGACTTCAAACTGCCTTACTTAATATAGAGAAAAAAGCTAATTGTAATATAAATTATACCCTACAAAGCTCTGTTTTGTTGGATGAGTTAGTTACTGAGATAAAAAAGGACTTTGGTTACGTTTCTATGCATCAGTTACTATGTTATTATGTGCATTGTTTTCTCTTTACCTTGGTGAGGAATATTTGTATGCTTTCATTAAAATAGAGGATTATTTCTGGTTTCAGAATTAATAAGTACTCCCAGTAAAACCCTCATGTCCTCTTGTTTTTAAAGTTGTTGTATATATGTGTATGTTTAAGACAAAATAGTTATTATTCAATCCACCACAGGACGAGTTTAGGCAGCCATGTTAGGATAATGCGAAAGGAAATGAAAGTATTTTATGTTTTTGTATTAAATGAAACAAAATCAGGACTTTGCACAATTTCTAGCAAGAACTGCTCTTGATACATATTCCTAACAAGAAGCATAGGGAAATTAATTTTTTACCTGCTTTCTCAGTGCTATCTAAAAGGCCACTGTTGGGTCAGCTTTTCCCAGGTATTCCATAAGTGTGAGGCTCATAGATGACTGGGGATGCCCTAAATCTAGGAGGGAGAACTGGACTGAGCCTTGAGTGAAGCCCACAGCAGATATACAGCGACAGAAGCTGGTCCAAGCACCAGAATCACGTGGAGTTCAGAGGTTCCTCAGGGCAGTGAGCCAAACCCTGAAGGTCAGGTACAGGCGCAGACTGGTCCTAGCCCAGTTTGCCTCAGACCAGAAGCCACTCTTTTCTTCCTGCTGCAATGAAAACTGGTTGACCTCTACATTCTGTGAGCTGGAGCCTCAAAAGCTGCTTCAGTAGATTGTGTTGTCAGACGTGCTGAAAAGAAAGTGAAAGTCAGTCCGACTCTTTGCGACCCCATGGCCTATATAGTCCATGGAATTCTCCAGGCTGGAATACTAGAGTGGGTAACCTTTCCCTTCTCCAGGGGATCTTCCCAACGCAGGGATCGAACCCAGGTCTCCCTCATTGTGGGCAGATTCTTTACCAGTTGAGCCACAAAGGAAGCCCAGACATGCTGGAGTGTGACAATTGCCCATTAGCCTGACAAGGGGTAGGAGGTCAGGGAACTCTGAGGCTAATGACAGGGCAGCCAAGCCAAACGGACTAGGCCTGCAGCTACAGAGATGGTCCCTTGAAGCTCGGTGGACAGGAGAGGTGGTGATGAGGAAGCCAGTAGTTTATCTCAGTAAGAAAGACCCCAGAGTGTCTATGTATCCCCGACTGCTGAAGAGGGAGTTCGGGTCAGTGCTTAAGGTCTCTATTGTATTGAGAGTGCATTCATTTTTCTCCAACACATGAAAAACAAGCACATTCAGAGACAGAGCATGGATTCCAGACGTGGCATTACTGTGGCTTGTATTTTATGATCCACGGAAGTCCAGGGTACCAGTAAAATAAGAGTAAGGGATTGGATTAAAATCCCTTGGATTTTAAATTGGATTGGATTAAATCCAGTCCCTTTCATAGAAGCCAGTCTCCATATTTCTTTCTTTTTGAATAGGAGTGTATTACAGTCTCCTTGAAAGTGAAGGTTTTCTGTAAGCTTCTAACTGTATGCCCCCCCACTTTTTTTTTTTTTTTAAAGAAAATTAAATTTATTTCTCACACCAGAAACCAGAGTGGTCCAGACTGGTGGGGCACCTGAGGATCTGGCTTCTTCCCATCTTGTAATCAGATGCCTCTCTTAATGGAAAAAGCACTGTCTTCAATATTTGTTTGTGAAGTTAACTTTTGTAAAATGAGTCAGACCTTCCCATTTTTTTATACAATATTTTAAAAAGATTCTTTGACCCTCTGGGGAATATATACATAAATGTCTGCCATTATGATCGCTATTGCTGTGACATTCCTGGAAATACTGGTATGCACTGGCCCTTTATTTTCATTGTATCTCTCTAAGTTATTACTATTTTGTCCTGCAACCAAAGAAAAGGGAGATGACATGGTTTCCTGTGATTCCTCAACTGCCCATTGAAGCCAGAGAACAAAGCTTTATTTATGAAGCAAATCCAGTCATAGGGAAAAAAAAATTAATCTAGTTTCCTAAACTGTTCACCTCCTTCAGAAAGCAGATGTACCCCTTGGAAAAGAAGAATCCGGAACTTCCATGACAGTCCAGCAGTTAAGATTCCATGCTTCCAATGCATGGGGTGCAGGTTCGATCCCTGGTCAGGGAACTAAGATCCCACATGCTGCGTGGGGCAGCCAAAAAATAACAAATTTGAAAAAGAAAAGAGGAATCCTACATATTTAATATCAGTAGTTTAAAACCATGAAGGCAGAAGCAAACCCAATGTGCTAGGGGCAAGGTAACTTTGTCTGCCTCACCTAGGAAGGCTCCCACAGTCTTCATGTTGTCTCAAAAAGCATTTGGAAAAATTAGAAAATATAAGTGAATATTTATATAAACATAAAATAGATAAAGACCTTTCTTGTCATGTATTAAATGGAATAATTCATGAAAGATTAGATGAACTGCTTACATACATTTTTTAGAAGCTTCCATATGTAACAAAATGAAACTCATTGGTAAAAACATAATGTATTAAGTGATAGACAAAGAATTAATGTAATATAAGGAATCAATGAGTAAAAGCTCAACATAAAAACAGGCAATTCCCAAAAGAAAAATGTCCAAAAAATAGAAAGAACCAATTCCACCTGTATTTATAGAGATATTTTAAAAAGTCATAAAAGAAGCACAAATATTAATAAAAGTGAGATGTCATTTAAAAATTTTTGCTTGTGAGATTGGTAAAAAAATTAAAAGATGGCAATTCATGTTGACGAGGGGTTGAGTAATGAGATATTCTCATATGAGGGACCATTTCATGAGATAGGTATCATAAGCAGTAAAATATATGATTCATACCTTTTGATTTAGGAATTCTTTGAGAATTTTTTTTCTATTATTTATTGCAGTATAGTTGCTTCACAATGTTCTGTTAGCTTCTACTGTTTAGCAAAATTGAGAATTTACCCTAAAGGACAATTGAACAAATACATACATTTGAATAAGGTTAGAGTGTTATTTAAAATAGGGAAACAGGGAAAGCAATTCAATGTGTAACAATAAGAAACTGCCAGGTTAAATTAGCTATATATCAAGATGTAGAACAATATTCAGCTATTTAACACCATGTAATTAAATATTTATTGGTTTATAGCAATTTTGTTCATAATCTCTAAAAACTGGAAACAGTGCAAATGCCCTTCAACTAGTAAATTGATTAACAAACCTTGGTACATCCATACAATGGATTTTATTCCAAAATAGTGATAGTGAAAGTCACTCAGTTGTGTCCGACTCTTTGTGACCCCCTTGGAATTCTCCAGGCTAGAATACTGGAGTGGGTAGCCTTTTCCCTCTCCAGGGGTTCTTTCAAACTCAGGTCTCCCGCATTGCAGGTGGATTCTTTACCAGCTGAGTCACAAGGGAAGCCCAAGAATACTGGAGTGGGTGGCCTATCCCTTCTCCAGGGGATCTTGCTGACTCAGGATCGAACTGGGGTCTCCTGCATTGCAGGTGGATCCTTTACCAACTGAGCTATGAGGGAAACCCCCATATTCCACAATAATGAGGAGCTAACTGCTGTTTCATGCAATATGTTGGATGGTCCTCTTTTTTTCTTATAGGTTTATTGAGATATTACTGATCATATTGAACACATGTAAATTTAAGGTGTTTAATGTAATTAGATATAGATATATATTGCAAAATGGAAATCCCATGGACAGAAGAGCGTGGCAGGCTACAGTCCATGGGGTCGCAAGAGTTGGACACAACTTAGCAATTAAATCACCAACCACAAAAGAAGTTAGTTAATACCCCTGTCCCCTCACATAATTACCTGTTTTTGTTTTTGGTAGTGATAAGATTTACCATCTGCTCTTTTACAACTTCCAAGCATGTAGTACAGTATAATACCATTTGTTAATTATAAACACCAGGCTTTTCATTAGATCCCCAGACCTTGTTCATCTTATAGTTGGAAGTTTGTACCCTTTGACTAACAACTCCGCATTTCTTCACCATCAAGCTTTAGGCAACCATGATTCTACTGTTTCTGAATTCAGTTTTTTTAGATTTCATGTATAAGTAAGATCATATAGTATTTGTCTGATGTATTTTACTTAGCATAAATGCCTGTAAAGTTTATCAAATCTGTTGCAAAAGGCAGGATTTCCTTTTTTTTTAATGGCAATATAGATGCAGATAAAGATGGGCTTTCCTCATTGTTTAGATGGTAAAGAATCTGCCTGCAATGCAGCAGAGCCAGGTTCAATCCCTGGGTTGGGAAGATCCCCTGGAGAAGGGAATGGCAACCCACTCCAGTATTCTAGCCTGGAGAATCTCATGGACAGAGGAGCCTGGCAGACTGTAGTCCCTGGGGTCACAAAGAGTTAGACACAACTGAGTGACTATCGGTTTCACTTTCAAGCAGTTTGTGACAAGTGTTCTGCCTCTCCTCAACCCAATACACAGTAGTATATAAAGATTCTTAAACATTTGAAATCAAAGAAACTAGTACTTACCCAAGGCTGTATCCCATTCAGTTCAGTCAAGGAAATTCTAAATTCTTACTTTAAAATGCATTGTAGGTCTCTGGCCAACCCTTTATAATCTCCTTGAAGATTTCTGAATCTCAAATTGTTTTCTTTTTCCTGCTTTGTGTTTCTGGACTCCTCCCTAACAACTATCGATGGGTGATTGATAAATGCTAACTAAACAACAGAATTTTATTTAGCAGTAACAAAAGCCCAAGATGCTATATTAGAGCACAAAATAGAAGCAACTCTAGGTGTTTTTAATAAAGTGAAATTTGTTTTGTCTGCACTGTGTGGCATGCAGAACTTCTCTGACTAGGGATAGAACCCACGCTCCCTGCCATGGAAGCAGAACTCTTAACCACCCGACCTCCAGGAAAGTCCTAGAAAAGTGGAATTTAATACAGGGGATGGAGTGCTTACAAAATGTCAGAAGGACTTGATGAGCAGGGAGAACCCACTGTTCTCTCTGTCACCCAGAAGTCAAAGTGCTGCTAGCGACTTGTCACCACCAGCCCCATCCATAACCTTTATTTCCAGGCACTCACCAACCAAATGAGCTGATGGCTAGGCTAGAGCCTCTAGATGGCTTTTGTTGCCTCTGAGAAGCCAGGAGCTGGAGTCCTCAGACCTGTTGCTGCAACTCACCTTCCTATGACGTTCCATCTCTTTTCCACTTTCTGTCCTGAGATGCTCCATCTCTTTGCCACTTTCCAGATTCCATAAGAGTGCATCTAAATGGTGGAACCTGATTTCCAAAGGAACCAAAGAGATGTTTTGATCTTTCCCACAGCCTGAGTTCAAGGGAAGGTGGGAGTGGACAGGGGGTGCTAGTTGACAATTTCCATTGTGCTTTGGTAGTCTGGTACATTCCTCTGAGCATCCCTGTGGGAAATACTGCTTAGGATCATTTCCTAGGAGCAGGTGTCCTAGGGAAAACTGTGATATTTTGCCAAATGAAAAGGCAAGAATGTGAATATTCTGACATTTGTTTTTTTTAACATTATATACAAATATTTCTATTCCAGTAGATAAAAGGACACATGAAAGATTTTCATTCAAAGTCCCTTAAGGTTGTCTAGCATTTTAATGCATAAATATCACTTTCACAGCAGTAACAGCAGCTATAATATAAGCATATGATTGGTTATATTCATGCCTGTCTGTCCCAGTAGATTTTGAGTCTCTTGTAGCTAAGAATCTTATTTTTCTCCCTTGGTATGCCCCACAATTCCCAACAGAGTGCCTGACCCTAAGTGCACAGTAAATGTCAAGTGAATTGTAGAAGATATCAACTGTCATCTGTTCATAAATCAGTCTCTCTTATTTCTTCATACTTTACTGACTCAGATTTGAGAAGATTCAGCCATTAGTCTGAATATTGCATTCACTGTAGATCAGATGAGAGCACGTCTAACATTCCTTTTTAAAAATTTATTTCTGGCTGCATTGGGTGTTCATTGCTGTGCATAGGCTTTCTCTAGCGGCAAACAAGGGCTACTGTTCATTGCATTGCCCAGGTCTCACCGGGCAGGGGCGTCTCTTATTGCAGAGCACAGGCTCTGGGGCACATGGGCTTCAGTAGCTGTGACTCAAAGGCTCTAGAGCTCAGGCTTAGTAGCTGTGGCTGATAGGCTTAGGTGCCCTGCAGCATGTGAGATCTTCCCGG
Organism: Odocoileus virginianus; assembly: GCF_023699985.2. NCBI lineage: Eukaryota > Metazoa > Chordata > Mammalia > Artiodactyla > Cervidae > Odocoileus > Odocoileus virginianus. The sequence continues at coordinate 26,319,763 of NC_069703.1, forward strand.
ACCAGGAATCGAACCCGTGTGCCCTGGATTGACAGGTGGATTCTTTACCCCTGACCCAGCAGGGAAGTCTCCCATATTTAATATTCTTTCTCAACATCATTTTGTTTTGCCTTTAAGAATAAACTTGTGAGAAGTTCAATAGAGGGTGGCATGCAATCGTAAATACTGTGCAGGCATGGATGCTCCATTTCAAAGATTCTAGAACTCCCAGAAGTTGAATGTGTCAGGACTCTTGACATGTAAAAAGGGTACCCTGGAACAGTGGTCAACAGCATGAAGCTTTAAGGCTCTTTGAGAGATCAATTCTCAGGAGAAGAGTATCTGAAGACATGGTCCTTCAGTGCTTCACACCTTTCATCTAATAAATGTGGTGGTGATGATATAGCCAGAGATGGAGAGAAAATTCTGCCATTCTTAGTGGACTTGAGAGTTTTATAGAGAGAAAACCTGTGTAAGTAGTTCATAGAGGATAAGAAAAGATAAGTAAGCACACCTGAGGAATCACCACCCAGGTTACTGTCGACATAGCATGACCGGTATCTCAGAAGTCCCCGTGTCCTTTACTCTGCATCTCCTCCAAGGTACCCACTCCCCATGAACCTATGAACTTCATGTAAATGGAATTGTACAGTATGCTTTCCTCAGCACTGGGCTGCTTTTGCTGTTTTGTTTGTGATCCCTGGTCAGTAAAGAATCTGCCTGCAATGCAAGACACCCAAGTTCTATCCTTGGGTCAGGAAGATCCCCTGAGAAGGGAATGGGCTGCCCATTCCAGTATTCTTGCCTGGGAAATCCCCAAAGAGAAACCTGGAGGGCTACAATCCACAGAATCGCAAGAGTTGAACACAACTTAGCAACAAAACCATCACCACCACCTACATTGTATGTCATTTCAGTTCATTGATTTTTATTCTTAGATTGTATTAAATCACAGAACTATAGCCCAGTTTACTTATCTCTTTTATCACTGATGGATGTTTGGGTTGTTCCAGTTTGATGGTATTGTGAATGATGCAAAGCTTTCTCTGATGTGCCTTTTAGAGCATAGATGTGTGTTTTAGTGTTGAATATGAAAATTGAAGTGGCTCATTAAGATAAGTTCAGCTTGCAGATGTCCAGTTGTGTTTTCTGAAGAATTGTACCAGTTTATGCCCCTACCAGTTGATGTGTAAGCTTTCCAGTTCTCCACATTCTTGCCAGTCCTTGCTAATGTAAATCATTTTCCTTCCCCTCTCTCCCCCCCGCCCCCCGCAAACTTTAAGCTTTTTATTTTGTATTGGAGTATCACTGATTAACAATGTTGTGATAGTTTCAGATGAACAGCTAAGGGACTCAGCAGATACATACATGTATCCATTCTCCCACCCAAGCTGGCACATAACATTGAGCAGAGTTCCATGTGCTATATAGTAGGTCCTTGTTGGTTATCCGTTTTAAATGTAGCAGTGTGTACATGGCCCTCCCAAACTCCGTAACTACCCCTTCCCCTGGCAACAGTAAGTTCCTTTTCTAAGTCTGTGAGTTTCTTTCTGTTCTGGAAGTAAGTTCATTTGTAGCACTGCTTTTTAGGTTCCACATATAATGGAGGTCATACGCTACTTCTCCTTCTCTGGCTGGCTGACTTCGCTCAGTATGACACTCTAGGTCCATCCATGTTGCTGCAAATGGCATTGTTTTATTCTTTATAATGGCTGGGTAGTATTCCACTGTATATATGTACCATACACTCATCCATTCTTTAGCCATGGACGTTCAGGTTGCTTCCATGTCTTGGCTATTGTAAACAGTGCTGCAATGAACACTGGAGTGCATGTATCCTTTTGGATCAGAGTTTTCTCCGAATATGCCCAGGAGTGGAACTGCAGGGTCATATGGTAGCTCTATTCTTAGTTTTTTAAGGAACCTCCATACTGTTCTCCATAGCAGCTGTACCAATTTACATTCCCACCAACTGTGTAGGAGGGTTCCATTTTCTCCACACCCTCTTCAGCATTTGTGGATTTTTTGATAGCAGCCATTCTGACTGGTGTGAGATGATAACCTCATTGTAGTTTTGAGCTGCATTTCTCTAATAACTATGTTGAATATCTTTTCATGTGCCTATCGGCCAACTGTATGTCCTTCTTGGAAAAATATCTGTTCAGGGCTTCTGCCTATTTTTTGAGTGGGTTGTTTGTTTTGATGGTGTTAAGTGTCATAAGCTGTTTGTAAATTTTGGAGGCTAATTCCTATTGCTCATTTTAATTTTAGCCATTCTAACAGGGGTGTTAACAGCACTGCTGTGTGCTTTCATTTTGTTTGTTTTTTTCTGATGAATCCGGCCCCTTTTGATGCTTTATCAGTCATTTATACATCCTCTTTGGTGGGATGCCTATTTATCTTTGACCATTTTTTAATTGGATTGTTTGTCTTTATTGATTTATTGATAAGTCACTGGTCAGATAAATGTATTGCGAATTTCTTTTCCCATTCTCTGGCTTGACTTTCTACTCTTGGTGGATTTTTTTTTTTTGGTGGGGGCTGTGCTGGGTCTTAGTTGCAGCACGCGGGATCTAGTTGCCTGACCGGGAATCAAACCCGGGCCCCCTACGTTGGGAGTGTGGAGTCTTAACCACTGGGCCCCCAGGGAAGTCCCTTGGTGGTATCTTTAAATGAACAGAAGTTATTGATTTTAACCTGCTCCAGTTATCAATCTTTACCTGTGTTTACAACTTTTTGTGTCCTGTTTTAAGATATTTTTGCCTGCCACTAGGTCATGAAAATACTCTCATAGTTTGAAAAGATTTATTAGTTTGCTTTTCTTTCTTAGATCTACAGTCTTCTTGGAATTAATTTTGTGATCCATTTTTATTCTATAGATTTACTGTATATACTCAGCATTATTTATTGAAAATTCAGATTGTCTTTTTTCCACTAGCTGAAGTATCAACTTTGTCATAAATCAAATGACCTTATACACTCTCTATATTTGTATATATACTCACTACTCTTTTCCATTAGTTTAATGGTCTGTCTTCATGCCAATACCACTCTCTCTTTTTCTTTTTTTTACATTTTATTTATTTGTTCATTTGTGGCTGCACTGGATCTTCATTGCTGCGCATGGGCTTGCTTTGTTTGTGGTGAATGGGGGCCACTGTCTAGTGTGTGGGCTTCTCACTGCACTGGCTTCTCTTGTTGCTGAGTGCGGGATCTAGTCATGAGGGCTTCAGTAGCTGCGGCTCCCAGGCTCTCTCTCTATATATATATACACATATCTATAGATGTGGCGCACAGGCCTTCTTGCCCCTCGGCACATGGGATTTCTCTGGACCAGGGATCAAACCCCTGCATTGGTAGGCAGATTCTTAACCACTGGACCACTAGGGAAGTTCCCTACTCTCTTATTTATTATTATAAATTTATAATTATTTATATATATAAATATATATTATATATATATTTATAATTGTATATATATAATTATTATATATTATTATTATAAGTCTCCTACTCTCTTATTATAAGTCTTGATGTCAGCTAGTAAAAGTCCTCAACTTTGTTCTTTCTGAAAACTATTTTTTATTATTCTTGGCTCTTTGGATTTCCATGTGGCTTTTGGAACCAGTTTGTCATTTTCTCCAATGCTAAACTTTTAATTGGGATTGTATTGACTCTAATAGATCAACTTGGGAGAATTGACTTCTTTTGTAGTAGTGAGTTTTTAAATTCATGGCCTTGTACTGGTGGTGGTGATTTAGTTGCTAAGTCATGTCTGACTCTTGTGACCCCATGGACTGAAGCCTGCCAGGCTCCTCTCTCCATGGAATTCTCTAGGCAAGAATACTGGAGTGGGTTGCCATTTCCTCCTCTGGGGGTTCTTCCCCACCCGCAGATGATCATAAGCTCAATAATGTGATTGTTTACTCTGTAGCCGTCTTGCATATTATATATTAGATTTATTGTTATGTATTAATATGTTGATGAAAATTGTATTTGTTTCACTTTCTAATTATTTATAGCCCTTTTGTATAAATACAGTTGATCCTTGTACATTGACATATCTAGTGATGTTGGTAAATTCAATTAATTCCATTAATTGCTTGAATGTTCTTTTGGATTTTCTGCTTAACACAATTATGTAATTGGTGAACAATACCAAATTTACTTTTTCTTTAATATTTACTTCTTTTGTTTGCTTTATCATGTGGGCTTAGGTTTCCAGTATGATGCTGAATAGAAATGATGATGTGGTTATTCTTGTTTCTAAACTCAGAGAGAAAGTATTTTATATTTCATCTTTAAGGATGATGTTAGCTACAGATTTTTTTGTTGGTACCATTTATCAGTGTTAGAAAGTATTCTTTTTTTTTTTTTAGAAAGTATTCTTTTAGACCTGATTTGCTATGAGTTTGAGTTTGTTTTTTTAAAATCCTAAATAGTATTGGATTTTCTTAAGTGATTTTTTGTATCTCTTAACATGATCATATTCCAAGATGATTCTCTTTTCATTTCTGAATCTGTATTCTTTTTTGATCAATTTTTTTAAAGGATCTATCCATTTTAGTAATCTTTTTAAAGAAACAACTTTTTGTTTTCTCAATTTTCTCCATTGTATATGTATTAATTTTTGTTGTTTATTATTTTCATCCTTCTTTCAGCATTACTTTGCTGTTATTTCTAGAATATTTGAAGTTGATTTTTAGCCCTCCTTTTGCAGGATATCATTTAAGGCTCTACATTTGCCTCTAAAAATATGGTTAGTTGCAACATATAAATATGAATTATTTTTTCATTGTCATTTATTTGGAAATATTTTTTAATTTACCCTATTGTCTACTTAGAAGTATGTTACTTAAATTTCCAAGTATTTGGGAATTTTCTAATTGTTGTTTTAAATTTTATTTCTCACCTAATTTCCCTCTAGTCAGAGAAGGTACTCTATATATAGACTTCCATTTCTTAAAATTTGTTGAGATTTATTTCCCCACAATTTGTTGTATTTTGTGTAGTTGCTGCATTGGGTGTTTTATATGTTAAGTCATGTTTAAAATTATTTTCAAAGTCCTGTATCCTCATTGATTATTTTTTCCTGCTTGTTCTCTGAATTGCTGAGAGAGGTGTATAACTCACTATGTTAATTATTCACTATGTTGATTACATAGGTGTATTACTCACTATGGTTGTGAGTTTGTCTCTTTCTCCTTTTAGTCTGTCCTTCTTCACATATTTTGAAATATTGTGAAGCTATATTATTTGGTACATACAGTTTTTTTAAATTGTTGTCTCTCTGATAGTTGGCCCTTTCACCATTATGAAATGTCCTTTTTGTCTCTAGTAATGTTTCCTGTCCCAAAACCTACTTTGTCTAATATTAATATAGCAACACCAGCTTTGTTTTCATGAGCATTTGCAAAGCATTTTTCATCCTTTCACTTTTTACCTTTTCTGTATCCTAATATTTGCATTGTGATTCTTATGTATGGTATGTAGTTGGGTTTTATATTTTAATTTAGCTTGACAACCTTCCTTTTTAATTGGTATATTTAGTCTATTGTCGCTTAATGTAATCTGATATATTTGGATTTAAATCTACTGCATTGCTCTTTGTTAACTTTCTCCCCCTGTTCTTCATCTCTTCTTTTGCTTTCTTGTGTATTAATCTAGTAATTTTAATTCTCCCTTTACCCTTCCTCTATTAGCCTGTTATAAAGTCTGCATAATTCTTTTAGAGGTCCCCCAAGAGATTATAATACATATCCTTGATTTATAAGCATCAAATGCAAGTACCTTTACTACTTCCTGAAAAGAATGGGTTATTAAATGACATTTAGTTCTACAAATATTTGCCCTCAAGGATTTATTTTTTATTGTTGTATATTTAATATAATTTTAAGTTTATCCACATATTTATCCTTTCTGTTGTTCCTCATTCCTTCCTACAGTTTTATTCTTCCATCTGGCATCTCATTCCTTCTGCCTAAAGTAACTCTATTTAGCATATATCTTCTGGTAGTGAGTTCTCTCAGTTTTTGTTTTTTCTGGAAATGTCTTCATTTCATTTCTATCTTGCTAGGTTTAGAGTTCTCTGAGTCATTTCCTCTAGTGTCCCTGAACTGGAATCTTACCACTCCCACTTGCCTACAGTGTACACTTAAATCAGTGAAGCCATCTTGGTCATATGGCAGTGAGTTTCCGGGTTTCATACCTGCCAAGCAAGAATGATTATTTTTAAAATTATGGATAATCCATTAGGATAAGCTTTTGGGAGGGCACTTTGTAGACTGTATAAAGATCTAAAGTGTACATTTATAGCCTTCTAAACTACTTAGCCTATTCCCCAATGCATATAATGACACAGGTGTAAAAGTAAAAATAATAGCAACCATTTATAAAGTACTTATCTGCTAGGCACCATTTAAGTGCTTTACATGTTTTAATGACTCATTAGTGTAATTAACAGTGACCCTATGAGGGTACTGTTATTATTCCAGATTTACAGATGAGATTAAGAAACCTGACCAAGATTATATAGTTGGTAAGAGATGAACCAAGGCTTCAAACTAAGCAATCTGACTTGAGAATCCATGCTTTTAATTATCATTCTGTACTGCCCCTCCGGGGTGCTCGTTAATGCATTTAATAGCAAACATGAGAATACAGTAGATGTCCACCAATCAGAGGTGGTTAAGTAAGATATTTCCATAGAGTAGAATGTGATATAGCCATTATAATATAGTTCTGTAGTAATGAAATAATGCGTATGACATCCAGTCAATGAAAAACAAGAATAGCTTGTACAGTATGGGTTCATTAGTTGTAAAATTATGTGTGTGGGAAGGGAAGCTGGTTATGGACAGAAGGCTCAGAAGTATGTCTTTAATAGTAAACCTGAATAGTTTTTGACAAAAACAGTAAAGCTATTTTTATTTAATGGACAGAGGTTATATCTTCTTCTATCTGAATATATTTCTTGGGGCATAATAACCAATTGAAAATAAAACCATGTGATAACTATTGAATGAATTAATAAAGAAATATTTGAGCTCCATTATTATTTACATAGGATTTCCTATAAGAGAAGGAAGATTCTAGACTTTGCTGTGATGAATAATAAGTCTTCATTGGTTGGATACTTGTATTTCTTATATCTTCCCTGGAACTGTCTTTTTTTTTCTTTTTTTCCTTTTTTTTTTTTCCAAACAGAACAACACTTAATGTGGATTTTGGCAATAAAACAAATACATGGATTTCAAAGTGCTTTTGTCTGTGGGCCTTTTATTGTTTGGGAATCAGTTTAAAAGTTGACAAACCATTGATTTTCAAAATTCCTCCTTGTTACTATAACCCTGTATCCCAGATTTGATTGAGAAAGGGAACCAAGTTCTCCACAGAATTAGTATCCACCCATCTTCTCTGTGTTGCTGTTTCAGGATAAAAAATTCATCTTGAAGGGTTTAGAGAGAGAAGGTGGGCCAGTTACCTGTGGAGAGAAATAGTAATATCTAGCTTGCCAAAAGGGCAGATGGATGGTTCATCCATCACAGCCGTGAAACTGCCTAAGAATTCATCTCATTACCAAAGTATGCCTGGTTGGTGATCGAATGAACACTAATTGGGACACAGCAGACAGATGTAGAGGAGTGAATTAACTGCCTTGCATCCTATACTCTGAAAATCAGCTGAAAGTCGAGTACTTAATTTTAATCGCAAAACACAACTGAGGACTGTGTTTGTGTATACCTGTGGGAATGTTCCTTAAAACATATTCACTGGGGAAAGGAAATAAACACTTCATGTATCATATTTTTAAATGCACACAGGGCTTCTTCTAAGTGCTGTAGTTTATTTTTTTCCAACCCTGAAACCTCCATAAAATTATCCCAGGTATACAGGTTTCTGGCACAGTTTGGATGCCACACCACATCCCTGAGCTCTCACCACGTGTGAAAGCAAAGGGTCATGCATGTACCTCAGCCCGGTGCTTCACTGTGTCTTGGATCTCATTTCTTCACTTTAATAATTACATGGCATTACCATCTTGACTTTGCTCACAATGACTTGGAATTGACCATCTCTGTAATTGAGATTGTCCAGCTTCCTCATAAGAGCCTCCCAGGTGATGCTAGGGGTAAAAACCCGCCTGCCAGTGCAGGAGGTATGAGATGTGGGTTCAATCCCTGGGTCGGGAAGATCCCCTGGAGGAGGGCACGGCAACCTACTCCAGTATTCTTGCCTGGAGAATCTCCATGGATAGAGGAGACTGGTGGGCTACTGTCCGGAGGGCCTCAAAGAGTCAGACACTACTGAAGTGACTTAGCACGCATACCCTCAGCCTCATCATAAACATTGTGTGGCCACATTGGGAACACCTAGAACAGTCCAGAGCAGGACTGGGGCAGAGTTAATTTTCCTCTGATGTGAGCACTCATGTCACCAAGCCTACAAAGAATTTTAAGATCTTTCTCTGGGACCGCTTTATACTCAAATGTTTCTTCATTGGCATATCACTCAAAGGCCTTCAAAATTTGTACTATCACCTTTTGAAGATATTGCATTTATATATTTGTTTGGTTTCCTAGGGTCTTAGTTGCAGCGTGCAGGATCTGGCTACAACACTGGCCCAGTAGTTGCAGCATGTGGGCTCTCTAGTTGTGCGAATCAAACCCATGTCCCTTGCATTGGAAGGCGGATTCTTAACCACTGGACCACCGGGGAGGTCCTGTGCTATCACTTTTTTACAGTACTCACTGAAGTACTGTATGGAATATACTATATGGTACTCCTATAATTCAGAAGGTTTTTTATTTTTTTTTAATGTGTACTTCAAGAAAGCACTCGGGGCTCCGACTATACCATGTTTGCCTTGAGGAGTCCGTGTTGGCCTCTGGAATTTAGCAAGGTAAGATAGTCTTCGCCGTTCCCAGTGTGATCCCCTAGGCAGGAGCCTCAGCATCTTCTGGGACCTTCTTAGAAATGCAGACCCTGTGGCCCCACCTGGACCTGCTGATTTAGATTCTGCATTTTAACATGTTCCCAGTGGGCTCCAAGGCAAGATGCAGTTAGAAAAACCCTGAAGCAATTTTTACACAGCGTCCTAGCCTATATGGTGACAATGCCAATTACATTTCAACTTGCATGGGCCTGTTCAACAATCATATTACATCTGAACATGAGTTTCGTCTGTTCTCTTGTTGCTCAGAGGCCCCTCTGCCCACCCAGATCTGAGGAAAGTCGCTTAAATGTTTGGCAGTGTCTTTTGTGTCTTCTAGCAGATTGCCCTTCCCTATACTTGTCATTCCTGCAAGCTGCTTAGCAGTTGTCAAAGACAATGTTATAACCTGCCTGGGAAGCTTGTTTGATCTGATGTCATAATCCTGTTGACCTGCCAAGCCCTGTGATTCGTTATAGTTAGAGCTGTTCATATTAATGTGAAGTACGGGTGGGGAAGCTTTGTTTCATGAAGATCTACTGTTTGGGCTTGTTAGATTCTGTGGAACTGAGACAAGGAAGTGATTATTTCCTAAATCATACTGAGTATGGAGTTTAGAAATATATCGTCTACCTGAATCCTTTTTAGTTGATATTATAAAAAGCACGCAATAATTTCTTACTATATTACCATGTCAAGACGTGTTAACACCTGCCTTATTTACTTTTTGAGCAAACCAGTGCCATTTAAAGATAGTATACACAGGAAAACAAGATAAAAAATGCTATATTGTTACATGGATTATGCATATTCAATCATTCAAGACAATTAGGATATGGATAAACAATTGAAAAATTATCTACTTCTTAGAATATAATTTTTAAATGGTAAAATCATAATGCTTGTCCAAATATAAAATGAATGTGTCAAAGATTTTATTCCACTGATTAATTAATCAAGGAAGCAGTCAAATATAAAGAGGGGCTAAATATTTACAGACAACTTGATAAATGTTACATTGTGATTGCTGGGTTATATACAAAACTAGTTACTGTTCTACAGGCCAACAAACTGTTACCTTTGAAGTTAACAATAATTATTTGTATCTCTAAGCAACGCCCCACCCCCCCACCCCGCCCCTGCCAAATCTATCACTTAGCCTGTTCTTTCACAAACTCTGAGAATTTTAATCAATATTAAAGAATGGAGTGAGCAAAGTATTATTCCTTCTATTATCCTTGAGTGGTCTGTGCCCCCAGAAGACATTGAAATGAGGTTTTCTGTCTTATCTTACATCCAAATTTTATATAATTTTTCTTACACTTATAGAAAACCATTTTCTGTTAAAAATGTCAACATCATTTCTAATGAAGGGTTGCATATGCTCACTTTCCAAGTGGGCATTTATTCTAAAACAGCAGAAGGTGAAAGTTGGCATACTTTTTTCTACATCCCATAGCTACTGCGGAATGCCAGTAGGTTTTTGGAATAACTGTAGATTTCCACACTTAGTGATCCTGACCACTCAACTTGTGCTTGGAAATCTGAGGTGGCTCAGAGAACAGTCATGACAGAGTGCCCACTCAAAGAGGTGTGAACATCAGGAGGTTCTACTGTTTACACTCACACCACGTGGCAAGGTAAATCTGCTTCCTGCTTTTGATTCTCTATGGACGCTGGTGTGTTTCAGTAGGAAATTAATATTTTTGAAATTAAGCACTCCTTCTCCTCTATACATATGCTAATTACATAACATGTAGGCTTCTCTCTGTAATCATTTATATTCATATTCATGAACAGTGCTTCCTCCCTCTTGCCATTTGGCTTCCATTGAATCTCATCTGCATTATTCTCAGAAATTGAATTAATTGTGAGCTAGCATGGAAGAAGATAAGTATTCTGAGTGTATTAACTAGGAAACATTGATCTATAACTAAAAGTTATTTTCTAAAATAATTGTAGGGTGTGTGGGTTTTTTTTTTTTTTTTTAAGTTTGTTTTAATGTCAGGGTCCGCTTGCATTCAGAGCATTCACTGCATCTACAAAGAAGAGGGTCGTGGCTTTTTACGCCGCTCCTGACTTCAGCTTGCTCTCCAAAGGCAGCCAAGGGCAGAGAGGGCCCTTCACGTTCTCAGCAGGGGACCTGGCAGAGGGGAAGATGCCAGAATCATAGAGTTCTCAGCATAAATAGTTCCAAGATCTGAATGCATTCTTTCCTAACAATTGAATGAATGGGTTTGTTCTCCCCTTCTTTCTGGTGAGCTAACCTTGTGTTGTGTTGGTCTGTTCAAGAGCATTCTTCAGTGAAGATATTTGGGGTAGAATATAAATGTGCCCCAGTAAACCGCATATGGGAATGTGATGTAGGGTTAGAATTCACAACTGCGGGGAGTTCGCAAGGCCTGCCTGTTGAAATGTCTGGAGATGTTTACCAAAAGGAAGAGTGTTTCTGTTTGGCTCAGAATAAAAGCACTGTTTTATGTGTTTGTGTGAGCGTTCACTAAAATTTGTTCTGATGCATGGGACAGCTCCGTTAGGATTCTTTCCTAAACACTTTAGATTGCCTGTCATTATTATTGTTTTCTGTAATGAGGTATAATAAAACCCAAGCTTTTATCTGTATATTAACTTTTATAACTGAAAATGAGAATAGATACAAAAATCAAAGGCGTTAAGATAGATCTTCCTGCACTTTACCTTTAAAAATGTTAGGTTTATGTAATCATTTCTTTTTTCCCCAAATAATTTAAAAGGCTTCATTTGAGCCTTGATGGTAAATTGAATTAAAGATTTATTAAATTTCAATGTGATCTTTAGGATAACATTGGCCATACAATTTATATGCCTTTATTTTTTTATGCCTTTAATTTTAAATGTTACCTACATCATGGAAGGATGGTATCTTTTTATCATATAGATTCTTGGGGGCATGTCATTATTTTGGAAAATATTTCCAAATATTCTTTCCAAATATTTCGGAAAAGTAAAAATTTATAAGCATCAGTTAATTATTTCCATTTTTGTCTATTTTGAAAGTCTGATTTTAACATCCTGACTTTTTGCATTGATTATATTTTTATCATAATAAAGGTGTTTACTAGATGACTTAGAAAATATTTGCAAAGCCTGGAGAAGGTAATCATCATCTGTGATATCCAAAGAGAAGAAAACTACTCTTAATATATTCATCTGTTTCCTGATATTTTATCCTTCCTTGAAAATGTAGATTTATCTAAAATTAGGATCATCCTTTATGTAGAGTTTGTATTCTGCTTGATATTCTCACTTACAGATACTTTGAAACTATTTTTTTAAAAAAGCAGAGGGTGCAGAAATGTATCTTTTCAAATGGAAATATTCCTGCTATGTTATTAAATAAGAAAGCAGTCTGCAATTTTATCTCCTTTTTGGTGTAAACAACATTATACCATGCTTGATTTATGTTTTTCCAGATTCTTTCTTGCTACGACATAGGCTCCATTCTTTATCATCTTTTTGCTTATTTGTGTTTTCTGATTGTTCTATGGTGGAGCACTCTTAACTTTTTGGACTTCATCAGTATAGACTGAAATAACAAGAAGCATTCCTATCTAAGAGCCTTTGTGAGCAGCTTTTTCTCGGATCATTTTCTTAGGATAAATTCCTAGGAGTGCCATCATTGGGTCTAAGTGGTGAATATTTTGTGTATTTTGTACTCTTTGTAGTCTAATTGCGTTCTTCTTGAAAGTGAGTTTTAAATGTGTTTTCTACAAAGTAAAACACATTTATTCAGCCAATTTTGCCTTCATGTCTTTGCTTTATCAGGCTTCATTGCATCATTATCTTTTCCCATCTTCCTTAGAGTTCCTATCTCCTTATAAACCACACATGCTTTTTTTCTCTTCCCCCACCCCCAAATCCACATTTTTTTGGACAGCATTATCCCAGTGCTGTCCTGTGGCTCCCACTTCTGTGTTCACCGACTCATTGGAAAAGACCCTGGTGCTGGGAAAGATTGAAGGCAGAAGGAAAAGGGGTTAACCATATATATATATGTATGGTTGGACAGCACTGCTGACTCAGTGGGCATGAGTTCGAGCAAACTCTGGGAGACAGTGAAGGACAGAGGAGCTTGGTGTGCTGCAGTTCTTGGGCTCACAAAGAGTTGGACACGACTTAGCGACTGAACAGGAGCACACTGTCCTCCGCGTCACCGCTCCCCTTTGCCGTCCCAGAGAAGAGTGGCCTCTTGTCCCTCTGGCCCACGTACCATGCCAAACACATGAAGATCACCTCCTCACTGAGAATCTCAAAATCAAAACATCAGCTACTATCCTCAGATGAAGGTTTTGTGAGTTTTCTGCTTCGATGAATTTAGTAGCTTGAAAAAATTAGTAAAAAAAAAAAAAAGTTGTCCTTGAATTTTCAAGCATTATTTTTTAGAAGCTGTTTAGAAGAAGTTTATTATCAGAAACGTAGAGACCCCAATATTAGAAAGTTCATTAGAAATGGTTCAAGTATTTTTCATAGAAAAATATCTAAATTGCCTTTATACAGCACCACCTTTTATGGCCTAATACCGAGCTGTGTGGATAAGAGGAAAGAAGCTCCACAGTAGCAGGCATGTTGGCCAAAATTACTTTCACCTCAAGTGCTAGGGCTGTGGACCAAAAATAGTGTCATTTCCTGATACACTGAAGAAGAACAGAAATGGTTTATGAAAAATATTCCAACCAGATGTCCAGGCATTTGGAAGCTGCAGGTACAAAGGGAGGGAGGAAAGGAAGGCAGATTGTCTTCTATGTATTAAAACAGTGTGAGTGTTACTCAATCATGCCTGACTCTTTGTGACCCCATGGACTGTAGCCTGCCAGGATCCTCTGTCCATGGGATTCTTCAGACAAGAATACTGGAGTGGATAGCCATTTCCTTCTCCAGGAGCTCTTCCCAACCCAGGGATCAAATCCAGGTCTCCCCACTGGGGGCAGATTCTTTACCATCTGAGGCACCAGAGAAGCCCATTAAGTAACTGTGTGTTTCTTAAAAAATTATGTGTTATTTCTCTTTGGCGTCTTCATCGACGCATGTGGGCATTCTCTAGTTGTGACAGGTGGGGGCTACTCTCTAGTGGGATGCCTGGGCTTTCCATCATGGTCACTTCTCTTGTTGCAGAGCCCTAGGGCTTGGGCTTCAGTCGTTGTGGCATATGAGCTTAGTTGCCCTGCAGCATGTGGAATCTTCCCAGACCAGGGATCAAACCCATGTCCCCTCCAATGGCAGCTGGGTTCCCAACCACTGAAGCACAAAGGGAAGTCCTAACAATGGGTTTTAAATAGTATGGATAGTCCATTGAGAGAAAGGCATTACATTCTGCAGATCTCTGTAGCTGAATGTCTGTGACATGTTAGGCACTGTGCTGGGAGCTTTGAGGAATAAGGTCAAGTTGCAGGAGAACTTCCTCTTTGCCAATCAATGTTACAATCAACTCAGGAGAAAGGTATGTGAACAGAGAACCACAGCGAAGGCAATTTAAGAGGGGGGCTTTTTGAGTGCTGTTAAGCTGGTGCCTTTACATTCAGTTCAGGGACAGGCTATTTCCAACTGTGGAGGCAGAGGAAGATGTTCTGCAAAGGAAGTAGCTTTTGAGCTGAGCCTTAGATGAGCTGATAATATCTTGAGAGATAAAGATGGTTAAAATATACATGAAAGGGATGCAAAATTCTGATAAAATTGTGCCTGGTGTTTTGGGAAAAGCAAGTAGATCTATCTGACTGGTGTGGAAAGTTCAAATGGAAAAGGAATGAGAGAAAACCCTGATATGATAGGTTAATTAAATCCATATCATGCAGGACTCGGACTCTCAATTGAGAGGTTGGTATTTCTCAGAGTTGTTTCTGTTTTGACTCACTACATGAGCATTATGTTGGGATGTAAAAATGCAGACTCCTGGGCCACGCTGCAAGTCAGAATCAGAAGGAAGATCCCTGGGTTGGGAAGATCCCCTGGAGAAGGAAATGACTACCTACTCCAGTACTCTGGCCTGGAGAATTTCATGGACTGTATAGTCCATGGGGTCACAAAGAGTTGGACACAACTGAGCAACTTTCACTTTCACTTTTCCAGTGCACACTAACTCTAAAACTGGTGAACATTTGCATTGAAACGGCAAGCAGGAAGGCAGTCAGTGAGTGCTGTGGGCAGGTGAATGGCCAGCAGGCAGGGAAATTCAGCCGTGGCAGCAGGTGAAGGAGCTTGTGAATCAAGTAGGAGGGGAGTCTGTGGAAGTGACTGGTGGCCAGAGGTAGTAATAGAGAGGAGCAATCATTAGGACTCATAGGGGTGCACCAACAGAAATATGTATAATAAATGAATTTCCCTGAACACCTCCAGGGTCACTGTGAACTTCTCGCCCTCTGCAAAGCTGTGTTTAACCCCCACCGCTAACAGAAATGCTCTCACACACACACACACACAAAATGCCTGGACTTTCCTGAGGGTGCCTCACATGTGCTCATGAACCCATCTGAATCCCGAGCACCACTATTGTCCTGTTAGGTGTCATGATGTGAAGACTGATCTGCTGGGTCCCTTGCTCTCTGCCCAGGCTGTGATCCGTGAGCACTTTGGTCTTGCTTACTGCCCTCCAGGCCCAGTAGCTTTCTGATACTGTCCCATCAGCTGGTCTGGGAGATGCCGTTGTTTCTGTGAGTTCTGTGGTCCCTGCCCCATCAGCATCCTTTCCTGCTGATCTGCGTGTCACCAGCATCTCTTCACCCACCTCACCAGGCCAAACAGATAGAGTGGATGATCTGGATGATCCAGTTTTGTCCTGCCAGGTGGTATCGTAAAGTATCCACATGGGGCACTGTGGCCTGGAGGGATGAGGAAGACTGGATTCTTCTCTCTGGATAGCCCTCTGCCAGAAGGATCTCCAAGCAGCCTTCTTTAGCTCTGTGTTTTGTAGATGGAGGCAAAATGCTCTTCCATCCACTCCAACTTCTTCAGGGCTCAGACATCAGTTCATTGGGGCTGCCAGGACACACCTGGAGAGGCAGAACCTCCTCTTCCCACTGAGAGAGTAGAGGCTTATGTTGGGGTATCGAGTTCATTGTGCCTGGCCCTCCTCTTCCCCTCAAAATGTTTGTTCCTCTAAAATACAGATGAGACACCCTCAGTTCCCAGCAGGTGATACTTTGGCAGGCCAGCTGCACCCTCCCCCCATCACCGTATCTGACCAGTCCCCTGTGAAGGATACCATGAGATCACCTGAGATCCCCACTTCATATGGGGATTGAAAGGCAAATTGTGTTTGGAAGAAAAGACACGAAAATTATTTCCCTTAATTTTTTAACAGAGGCAGTCTATGCTAAGTTGCTTCAGTCATGTCCAACTCTTTGTGACCCTATGGACTGCAGTCCGCCAGGCTCCTCTGTCCGTGGGATTTTCCAGGCAAGAATATGGAGTGGGTTGCCATGCCCTTCTCCAGGGATCTTCCCCACCCAGAGATCAAACCCACGTCTCTCTTTTCTCCTGTATTGGCAGGCGGGTTCTTTACTGCTAGCATCACCTGGGAAACCCAGAGGCAGTACATTTATAGAATTCAAAAGGTACACGGGGTACCCTGTGAAAAGTCTTCCCACCTCCATCCCCTGCCCTTCAAGTGAACCTATTTGCGTTTCAAGTAAAGATGTACCGTATAGTCTACCAGCTTTTTAAAAATGGAAAATGTTAGCATGCTGTACATGTTCTATACCATGCTTTTTACAATTCCATATGAGAGCTTCCTCATTCTTTCTCCAGCTGTGGAGTATTTGTCTGTAGGCTTATATTTAACTGCTCCCTACAGGTAGAACTTGGCATTTTCCCAGGCTTTTGCTGTTACAGATGATGCTACAATGGACAATTTGTAAAGAGTTTATTACAGATATAGGCAGGTGTGTATCTCCGTGGTCAAGTCCTAGTGTGAGATTGCAAGACAGGTTAAATGAATGTGTAATTTTTAAAAACACATCGCTAGGTTCCTCCTCATAAGTGTTCCGCCATTTTGCATTCGTACAATTAAGAGACAAGAGTCCCTTTGCCCCCACCTACTGTTTCATCAACAGAATGCTGTCAGACTTCTGGATTTTTGTTAAAGCTGATAGGTGAGGGGTGCCTTATCGGCAGTTTGTCGGCCGGAGGGGAGAGAGCTGGGCTGGGAACCTCCGGATGGCCAGGGCACTGCTTCACACATGGCTCACGGAACACTGTTATTGAGTAAAAACAAAAGAGCCCACCAGCTTTCTTATTTTTATCTAAAATGTCATTTTTCATTTTCTGTGTTAAATGAACACACTGTAAAATTGATTTTGCCTTGGGTGTATGGTTCTCTGGATATTTTAAAAAATATTTATTTGTTTGACTATGCCTGGTCCTTGCTGCAGCCTGTGGGATCTAGCTCCCTGACCAGGCTCCCCCCGCATTGGGAGTGTGGAGTCTTAGCCACAGAGTCACCAGGAAGTCCCCGGTCTCTGGATTTGAATACCAGGATCGATTCGAGTAACTGCCACCATAACAGGGGACAGCTCTGTGGCCCCAAAGAGCCCCCTATGCTCCCTCTTTGTAGTTGCACCCTCCCTGTCCCCCAGACCCTGGCAACCACTGATCTGTTCCCCAGTCCTGTAGCTCTGTCTTTCAGAGAATGTCATAAAAATAGAACCATACAGTATGTTACCCTTGGAGACTGCTTTTTCCATTCAGCGTGATTTCCTGGAGATTTCATCCAAGCTGTTGCCTGCATTAGTATTTTGTCGCTTTTTATTGCCGAGAAATAGTCCATTGTATGAACATAGCACAGTTTGTTTACCCCTTGAGTGACATGGAGGTTGTTCCCAGTTTGGGGACATTATTAATAGAACGGCTGTAAACATTTGCATACTGGTTTTTGTGTGAATGTAAATTTTAATTTCTCCTCAGCTTAGTTTGATTTCCACTTATTATTATGAGTAAGTTTAGGTATATTTTCATGTGTTTATAAGGCATTCATAGTTCCTTTTCTATAAAGTGTTCATTTCCTTTACTTATTTTTCTTTTTGGGTGTTGATGACTTTTAGACAAGTTGGTTAGGGGAGTTGACAGGCATCTGAATGAAAATAGCTGTTAGTTTAAAAAGGTAGGACCAAAGTTTGAGAGAAAAACAAAATTTGAAAACAAAAGATTTTAGAGTTACGCTGGCAGAGAAATGGAGAGATGGGGCCATGGACCTACGCGAGCTCTACAATGGAGGAACAAAAGACAGCCTGAAGACAGAATCTGTGGAAATGCCCTGTTTAGGATCTGAAGGAGGAAACTAAGCAAGAGACTTCTTGGAGGTCAGAGAAAAGCCATGACTGGTGCAGGGTCTCATTAACAAAAGCTGAATATTGAAGGTCTGCTAAGTAAAGGGTGTAAACCCACAGGGCCCTGTGTTCAGAAAAAAACATCTCTTTCCGAGAGTCCCAAGCAAAAACCCCAGTTTTGTCTGATTGGACTGGTGCAGGTGACATGACCATCCCTGCACCAGTCATGATAACCAGGAGATACAGCGCCCTGATTGTCCCACCTGGGTCATGGTGCTCCAACTCCAGTATTTTCCAGAAACTCATGGATCCCCAAGGAAAGGTATGAGGCTATTGGGTCAAAGACAGATGCTGAGGAAACAGCCAGCAAATGACTAGTAAGTGGGCTTTGAGAATTGTGTATCAACACAATTTAGTTTAGTCAGCAGTTGTGTTTCAAGGCAAAGAAGTCGAGGCAACAGGTGGAGAAAAACTCAGTTCAAGAGTTTGCCTCAAGTTTTGGTAACCAGGAAGCTTAAGTGAAGGACTGTTCTCCCTGCCGCCTGCCCGAATAAGACAACATCCATGCATGATCACGGCACAGGGGACGGTCGTGGGGACCGTGATCGTGGAGGTCACGCAGCCCGGGGGTCACTGAGGAGAAGGACGGCAGGAGTAACAGCAGGTGAAGCCCAGGGCTCACGTGGAGGACACGCAGAGCACAAGGCTTCCCCTGAGGAGGCAGTGGCCTCCCCGTCCCCATACTCTTGCCTTCCTTCTATTCATTCTCCCCGCTGCAGTCGTAAAATCTTGTCGTGTTGGTGCCCAGTGAGAGCTGTGTCCGTGGCTTCGTGTTGTTCCCTCGATGTAAGCTTTAGGAAGGGGACTGGATTTTAGGATCCTGTGGACTTCCGGTCTGCGTTTACCCTCTCCTCTTCAGTGCCCTAAAACCATCACGATCCACCAGCTGACCACTCTTCCTCTTCAACAGTGGCAATCCTCTGTCTCTTCTCTAGACTGTAAGCTCCCCACAGTCATGGACTGTGATGGGTAGCTCAGACTGGATCCTCTAGCAATGAGGCATGCAGCAGGGGCTCACACATGTGGACATTGGAAGGATGAATGGGTACCCTCTAATCTGAAAAATGCTCTAGCCTCAGTGTTTACTTCTAAGGTCTGTCTCACGCATTGTTTACCCGAATCAGATGTCATTTTATTAGAAACTAAACGAGAGCAATAATGAGTGAAGAACTGGCGAGGGGGGGGGGGGGAGACCAACTCTTTAGAATTCCATTTTATATTTATGGGGAAAAAAAGAGTGGGAGGGCAACATGCCAAAATACAGACGCAGTTGACACTAGGTATTGGAAATAAGAATCTGTTTTTTCTTACACTTTTTGGTCCTTCCCAGATTTTCTACAATGCATATGTTTTACTTTTTGTTGTTTTCCAGATTTTCCAATGCATTGAAGGAAGTGTTTCAGTTTTTCAATTATAAACTTTCAAAATAACCCACATGAAACTCTGTAACAAAACCATAGCAAGCTCCTCATTCTCTGACTTAAATGTATTAATCTATTGGTTACATTGAGACTTCACCTAATGAATTTTGCTGTAAAAACACTGAAGGAAGAAGAAAATGGAGAATATTAAGGAGTTAAAAATATTTTAAACAGGCCTTTAAGGAAGGAAGCAAAGGAGGGAGAAAGAGAGAAAATAGGGAAAGAAGGAGAGAAGGACCTAGGAACAGAGAAAGAAAACCACAGTCTAAAGTGTCCTGAAGAAGGATTGATTAAGCATCGTGCATGCACCCAGTGAAATATGTACACTATCTGAAGTTCTGTCTGTGAAGACAGTGGTAATGCCCAGATGGGCACGGTGGAGCTTCGATACCACCACATCTAAAATATCTTCCCAGACCGCCCCAAATAAACGCACTCCGTAAATCATGATGGTGCGCTTGCTTTTAACATGGCTCCTGCAGAAGGTAACTCCTCCTCCACCCTCTGCCTGCCAAGAAAGGATGACACCGTCTTTGTGAAGATCATGACAATCCTTGTGACTTAAGGTGTGGGTGTTGCTCAGGGGTGTCCAACTCTTTGCCACCCCTGTGGACTGTAGCCTGCCAGGCTCCTCTGTCCATAGAATTCTCCAGGCAAGAATACTGGAGTGGGTTGCCATTCACTTCTCCAGGGGATCTTCCCGACCCAGGGATTGAAGCCGCGTCTCTTGCACTGCCGGCGAATTCTCTACCATCTGAACCACCGGGGAAGCCCTGTGACATAATATTAAATAAAAAATAAGAGATTGAAGGGAATTCCCTGGTGGTCCAGTGGTTAGGACTCAGCACTTTCACTGCACTGGCCTGGGTTCAGTCCCTGGTAGGGGAACTGAGATCCTGCAAACCACATGGTATATGGCCAAAAAGCAAATGTTTTAGAAGTATAGAATGAATAATAATAATAATAGATTTAAGAAAGTATGGTTATAGCCATGCATTAAGAAAATAAATATAAAATTTATTCCAAAAGATGGAAAAACTGAAAGACGTATATGAATAGCAATACAATCATGAATAGCATGATTGTGTTTTTCCTACTTTTCAAATGTTTACAGCCATACATTTTTTAAAATATATGTATTATAAGGGACTTCCCTGGTGGCTCAGTAGTTAAGACTTCACCTTCCAATGCCAGGGGTGCGGGTTTGATCCCTTGGTCAGAGAGGTAAGATCCCATATGCCTTGAGGCCAAAAAACTAAAACATAAAAGTAGAAACAATATTGTAGCACATTTAGGAAAGACTTAAAAAATGGTCCATATAAAAAAAAAAATCTTAAAAAGCAAATAGCATTATAAAATAAAGCAATGTAAACATTGTGTGTTAAACATCAAATCTGTTTTACCTGACTTGAAATCAGTACAGGAAGAGCTCTCACGGTTCTTTGCTCTGCTTCCCGCAGGATGTGCTGGGCGGCATCCTGATCACCGCCGTCCTCATTGTCCTCACGTACCCCGCCTGGACCCTTATCGATCGCCTGGACTCGGCCAGCCCCCTCCTCCCCGTGTGTGTCCTGGTGGTGCCATTCTTGCTCTGTTATAACTACCCTGTGTCTGATTACTACAGCCCGACCAGAGCGGACACCACCACCATCCTGGCTGCTGGGGCTGGGGTGACCATAGGCTTCTGGATCAACCATTTTTTCCAGCTCGTGTCTGAGCCCACGGAATCTCTCCCTGTTATTCAGAACATCCCGCCGCTCACCACTGAGCTGTTAGCTGTGGGCCTGGCCAAATTCACTGTGGGAATTGTGCTGATCCTCCTGGTCCGTCAGCTTGTACAGAAGCTCTCGCTGCAAGTCTTGTACTCCTGGTTCAAGGTGGTCACCAGAAACACGGAGGCCAGGCGGAGACTGGAAATCGAAGTGCCTTACAAGTTTGTCACCTACACGTCTGTTGGCATCTGTGCTACCACCTTCGTGCCGATGCTCCACAGGTTTCTGGGACTACTCTGAGCCTCAAACAGTCATTGGACCAGACATCAAAAAGTTGTGTGGGGAAGTCTTGATGACACGTTTTTCTTTTAAAAAATTTCCTTAAGTCACATGTCTGTTTTGCTAGTATCTGAGATAAATGTTGCTGCTCTATGGCCGGAAAAGTTGTCTCTCAGGAACCACTTGCCTGTAAGGGTCATGTCACGGATGAAGCCGGGCTAAACCCACAGCTGACCTCTTTAAGGATCCCCCACCCTGTCTGTTACATGGACTTTGGGCCAGCCCTGGGCTGGCAGGAACTGCAGCCTGGCTTAGGAGTGGCCACAAACACCCTGGGTTCTGGAGAGCAAGACCCAGAAAGCTGGACGTCGGGTTTTCTTTTCAATTATGACCCTGCCCATCACCGAGTCTCAGTGTTGATCCGAGAGAAAGGGTGACATTCCTTGGACAGGGTGACTTTCTGTCGTTACGATCACATGAGACCATGCCAACTCACAGGGAAAGAGTGCTAAACCTCCCCGGGAAGCATGAAAGGTGGGGCAGAGCCCTGAGGTCCCAGGCGAGAGCCTGCTTTCCTTTCGTGTCCTGGTCTCTGCCCGGTGCCCACTGGACAGGGAGGGATCTGCTCCTCCCTGTCGTACACTTCGCAGGATTCGGGTACCACTTATTCCTATTCTCTTCTGAACATGAACCCAGCCGGCTGCTCCCAACTCACTTCATCTGATTTGCTCTGGGTGTCTGGCTCTCTCCTGCATCAGAGTGACTTGGGACAAGCCCTCTGCCCTTCTTCAGCTTTTTTCGCTTTCTTACAAACTGGGAAGGCACTGTCGTGGGCCTGTTAAAGTGGATCAGTAGAACAGATGAATGTAATCCTTCTTAGGGCCCTAGACCTCCCTCCTGGCCACTGTTTCTTCATTACTTTTCCTAAATCCATTTTCTCATCTGCTAAATAGAATCAGGGGCTCCCTTTCCATCCCCAACCCCCCCCCCCCACCTCTTATCTCTTGGCAATTTTAAGGGTAATTAAATGTCAGAACAATGTCAGCCTCTCTTTGGAACAAGCCAACCCAACCCAGCATCCTTTAGACCCCAGGCAAGTCCTTATTAGACTTAGGAAGGCGATCATTATGCAAACCCCCTCCTGCAGGGGCTCCTTGAGGAGGAGGACCAAGAATGAAGAGGAAGAGCTGAACAGTGCTCTTAAAAGCGAGCGTCAATGGACAGTTAACGAAGTGTCTTGTGGTGGAGCTGCTGAAGCCAATGCTTTATAACCTCCTGCGTCCTCACCACTCACACACTTTAAGGGCAAATCTGCCTGCCTGGATTAAGTTCTTACCTCTGCATCCAGTGTGAAAACTGAACACCCGTTTGTCCTGCTTTCAAAGACACACCCTGGCCTTTTGGTTGCGATCACCTCTGATGTTTGACTTCATGCTTCTGACACTTTTCATAGTTAGAAGGCAGGGGTCAAAATGACTTGCCATTTGCCGGTTTTTACATCATCCTCTGACCAGCCTCTGCGGCACTCTGGCAGGGGAATGCCCCCGGTCACGGGCACCCCCACCCGAGACCACCCCACATTGCCGTGCACGCGGCACTCTCTGTACCCCCGTCCCCATGGGCTGCCAGACCTGAGATCACAGCCCGGGGTAATATTTACACAAAATGATTTTAGTTGATTTCTCTGAAGCCAACAGGCAAAAGGATCAGCTTTTTCCACTTGTATCCTTTGAGAAGGGTGGTAATTATTGTCATAGCGGTGGGTGTGAGCAATTTATTTGTGTGTGTTTATAAATTTTACTGCCATCTCTTTACTTTTAAGCCCCAATCACAGAATTACAGTCAGCTGTATTGATGTATTCAAAGCGGTATTTATACAATTTGGATTGAGGATGAATGTGGTAGCCATAGCTCAGTAAAGAAAGACTCACAGATTGGTCACTTTTTAAGTCTCTTGTTCCATCAACTGAAGAATAAAAAGTGCATATTGGTGAGGCCAAGCTTAGTTTTTGAGCACAACGGCTCTGTGGCCTAGAATCAGGCAGAAACTGTTCAGAAAAACTTTTCTACCTGCTTCAAACTGCAGCTTGGTCATCCCTCCTCATTCACTTTACCCAGCCCATCACCGTTATACACACACACACACACCACCACCCCCTGCCACAGCCCCCAAGACTACGCTGTCCATCGCTGACCTCTGGATTTTCTCTCTGGGGATAGACTGCCCCCTGCTGGCATAACCCCTGTCTTGGTCCAGAGCCTCTGTTGAGCAGAAGTCTTAAGAGATGAAGTTTCAAAATCCAGCTCATCTTGATGTGTCCAGTCTTAGCTTAGAAGCTGTGGTCTGGCCAGCTCTCCATCTAGACATGGTGACAGCAAAGTGCCCAGCGTCATTGGCCACTCCATGTAGAACAGTGTGGGCTTTTCCTGACTGCCCTCCTGCCCCTAACCCACCACCACTCTGGACCAGGGCATTTCCTCCTGTGAGTGTCATTCTAAACAGCCGTCATTCCAGGCCAATTTTGCCCAGACTCCCACCCTAACAGATCATGCAGTAGAAAACACCGCAGAAGAGACAATGAACAAAAAACCCTCAACGACTGAAATCACCCCTCAACGTGCCTGCAGATCACACGATACAGGATTTTCTTGCCCAAATAGGCAACTCATGCTTCCTGAGTGTAACCAAAGCATGTGGTGTTTCAGGGCCATATGCTCTGGTTTTCTATTTTGGAAACCTTCAGCTGTCTTACTTATGTACTGTATGTAAATTTGTTCTTTTTAAAATCATTTCTCTTTGATGATGATTTATTAAATGCTTTAAAAGCCAGTGTTCTGCTTCCTTGCAGTTTTTTTTTTCCCCCTAGATCCTCAGGGTTCATGGGACCTGAGTTGAAAAGAGATGACAAAAATAAACAGCGGCTATACAGTTCTCTGGGGCTTCCCAGGTGGTTCAGTGGTACAGAATCTGCCTGCCAACGCAGGAGATGTGGGTTCAACCCCTGGGTCAGAAAGATCTCCTAGAGAAGGAAATGGCAATCCACTCCAGTGTTCTTGCCCGGAGTATCCCATGGACAGAGGAGCCTGGTGGGCTACAGTCCTTGGAGTTGCAAAGTGACTAAACAACGACGATACAGTTCTCTAGCGCTGTCATGATTCAGCCACATGCAGATGTTGGTGAGCACCACGGCAGCCACAGGTATAATGAAAAGAAAGTAAGTGGTATGATTGCACATCTAATTACCCTCCTGTAGCTCCTCGATACTGAAGAGCATCCTCTTACCATATTTGGACATAAATGGCACTATATATTGAAGATAAGCAAAATGTTCTCTGTTTTTAACTTGATGTATGGCTGCGCTGGTCTTTGTGGCTGCATGTGGGCTTTCTCTAGTTGCAGAGAGGGCGGTCCTCTCCAGTCGTGTGTGGACTTCTCACTGTGGCTTCTCCTGTTGCAGAAGCCGGAAGCCGTGGTGCCTGTGCTTAGCTGCCTCTCGGAATGTAGGATCCTCCCAGCCCCAGGGGTCAAACCCATGTCCCCTGTGTTTGGGCAGGCAGACTCTTTTTTTTTTCCATTTATTTTTATTAGTTGGAGGCTAATTACAGTATTATAGTGGTTTTTGCCATAGATTGACATGAATCAGCCATGGATTTACATGTGTTCCCCATCCTGATCCCCCCTCCCACCTCTTTCCCCATCCCATCCCTCTGGGTCTTCCCAGTGTACCAGCCCTGAGCACTTGTCTCATGCATCCAACCTGGACTGGTGATCTGTTTCACACTTGATAATATACATGTTTCGATGCTGTTCTCTCAAATCATCCCACCCTCGCCTTCTCCCACAGAGTCCAAAAGTCTGTTCTATATATCTGAGTCTCTTTTTCTGTTTTGCATATAGGGTTATCGTTACCATCTTTCTAAATTCCATATATATGTGTTAGTATACTGTATTGGTGTTTATCTTTCTGGCTTACTTCACTCTGTATAATGGGCTCCAGTTTTATCCATCTCATTAGAACTGATTCAAATGTATTCTTTTTAATGGCTGAGTAATATCCCATTGTGTATGTACCACAGCTTTCTTATCCATTCATCTGCTGATGGGCATCTAGGTTGCTTCCATGTCCTGGCTATTATAAACAGTGCTTGGCAGGCAGACTCTTAACCACTGGACCACTAGGGAACCCCAAGAAAAGGTTTCCACAGGTGACTGCACTGTCTGCTGAACGAAATGGACATGACTCCACTTTACAATCACATCATTGCAATGATATGCTATCCCCTTAAGGGTCCCTTGCTTTTTGAAATGGTACTGAAAGCTGACTTTCTTATTTGCAAGGCTGTTAGGATCCTCTTTGTACCTTAAACATTATTTCATAATACCTAATTTGCTGCCTCCCATGGGCACGTGAGGCTAGATGAGACCTCGTTTGCCAAGTGGGGGTCTCTCCAGAGAGAGGACTCGGGCTCAAAAAATTACAAACCAAGACCCAAAGTTGTTAAGGCTGTAGGGTAAAGATAAGCACCCAGTGGGAATTGAGTTCTGCGACTCAACAGGGGCTCATGGGAGAGGTAATGTGTGAGCCAGGCTTAAAGAACAGATGGCATTTGCATGGAGACGTGATGCAAAGTAGGTAGAAGATGATGCTCTATGGTGAGGGCACAGCTTGTGAGAGACACTTCTCCAACACCTCGAGCTCTTACAAGGAGACAGACCGCACCCGTGGTGGTGTGCCTGTGTGTGGGAGTTAACAGTGATGGCAGGGCTGGGATAAAGAGTGAGCAAGGGGCTTTGGTGGGGCAGAACCCAGTCACAAGAACAGGAAGGGAGCCTAAGCAGCTCCTTAATCCTTTGCTTGCCTCCACATGGGATAATCCAGAGGAGGTGACATCTCCAGGTGATTTCAGTCTCTTCACTCAAATATTCACCCTTGGCTGCCTTTCCCTCTGCTGTCAATGAACCTCCCCACATCCTTTGTTCATCTCTCGGCAGATATGACAGCAGCAAGGGACTCAATCTGTGTCCTTGGTGTCCACACCTCCTCCCACCTGTCTTTGCTCAGTTCCTTCCTTGAGCTAAGTCCCATGAAACTTAATTTTTAAAATATTTTGCCATGATTCTGTCTCTTTGCTGCTGCTGCTAAGTCGCTTCAGTCGTGTCCGACTCTGTGCGACCTCATAGATGGCAGCCTGCCAGGCTCCCGTTCCTGGGATTCTCCAGGCAAGAACAATGGAGTGGGTTGCCATTTCCTTCTCCAATCATGCAAGTGAAAAGTGAAAGTGAAGTCGCTCAGTCTTGGACTCTTAGCAACCCCATGGACTGCAGCCTACCAGGCTCCTCTGTCCATGGGATTTTCCAGGCAAGAGTACTGGAGTGGGGTCCTGTCTCTTTGAGGGACCTGTAAATATTCATGTTGTTCTTTAATGATTACAAATCATACCCAGTGGCTTCCCAAGTGGCACTAGTGGTAAAGAACCCACCTGACAATGAAGAGGATGTGAGAGACACGAGTTCAATCCCAGGGTTAGGAAAATGCTCTAGAGGAGGGCGTAGCAGCCCACTCCAGTATTCTTGCCTGGAGACTCCCATGGACAGAGGAGTCTGGTGATGTACAGTCCATAAGGTCACAAAGAGTTGGACACGACTGAAGTGACTTAGCACATACCAAGTGGAAATAAATGATTACAAATAAAGCCTTGGTTCTCTAGTAAGAGGTTAACCAGAACCAAGTGGAATGAGGGTGCAGACATATCTTGTTTTAGGGAATAGATCTTTTCCTAAAAGCTGCCTCTGTTTTGATCGTTTAAACTTGAATTTTAAGTGCACTAAGAAGTTTGCTGCTTAAAAACCATATGGCAGCTCTTCATTTCTGTAAACATAAGGCTCCTTAATGGATTCTTTAGGATTAGCATGCATGCATTGTTCTCTGCAAGTGGGGCACCCCTGTAGTGCAGACTTGACTGTTTACAGGATGCATGTTAAGGAGAATGAGAGCTGAATGTGGACCGTGAATAGAAGGTTAAGTTCTTAAAACTGGAGCCTTGTGAGACAAGGGAAAGCCATACAAAGCCAAACCCCTTTTTCCTTTTCCACACCTGTCTGCATGGCCTGCAAAAGCCAGCAAGACAAGTGAGGATGTAGCCGGAGTTTCAGCTGGGACGTTTCTTCCTGCACCCACTCAACACATTTGCTGGTCCTCCTCTCTTGCTATATCATCAGGGTCCCCTCGGTAGGAGCTCAAGCCAGATTCTTTCCCACTGGAGAGTTTCAAAGAATGTCAGTGCCTCCTCAGCACACACAAAGCCAGCCTTAACATGTTGGGGGTGGGGTAGGGTGACAGCTGGAACTACTGCCATGCCATCAACCTGCATCTGTGAGCCTCAACAGGAGCAGAGCCTCCTGGGCTTCCAGTCCATACTAACCCAGATCATCTTATCATCTAAATTAGGTACCAATAAAAATATTTGGCTGGAAAACTTTTTGTTGGGGGGGGGATTAAAACCACAGCTTAATATAAATTTCTTACAGAGCCAATCAATTCTACTGCTATTCAATCGGTATTAGTGTTTTCATCAGGGTATTTCTATTTTATCTCAGACATCATAGTTTTTCCACTGATATTAATTTAAAATCCCCATCTTCCATGTCTCTACCTGTCCAGTCTTTTCTCTGGCTTCTTAAACATATGGAAGACAGTTATCTTTTTCTATTAATTTTATCAGCCATGTCATTTTTAACTCTTAAAATTCACTTTCCTCCTTATTGGTTGTATTGGAGACTTCATCTGCCTCATAATTTTTTGTTGGATGCCAGATACTGTGAAGTTGAGATTCTTGGGTGCTGGGTATCTTGTCTGACTATACATATTCTTAAGCTTTGTTCCAGGATGCAGTTCATCCCTTGAAAATAGTTTTGATTCTTCTGGGTCTTGTTTTTAAGACTTTTCAGGTGGAAGCAGAGTGACATTTAGCCTAGAGTTGTTCTCCCCACTCTTGAGGCAAAGCCCTTCTGGGTACTCTCCCCATCATGGTTTCTGAAGTTTGCTAGCTCTGTCCCGCCTTGCAATGTGGTATTCAGGCACCTAAGATGATACCAAATGTGGTGTATAGTTTTGTGTACTTTAGGGTTGGTTTCTTGTGGTCCCTAAGCGTGCTGTTTTAGGGGCAAGTATATGGAAGTCGGCTGGAGCACTGCTCACCACTGCAGAGCTGCAAACAACAGAGGATTCCTCACCAAGAAGAGCTGGCCAGACTGTGGGACATCCACACAGGAGACTTCTGCATCATGTAAAAGGATGGGGTAGGTCTAAAGGAAGGTGCTGGCCTGGAAAAATGGGGCATATTAAGTGAAATGCCATGAGATAACACTATGGAAAGCAGAAGCCAAAACTTGTTGCAAACCAGTAGGCATAGCATGACCCCAGAACTGTGAATGTGTACGTGGATCTGACTGTCCAAACTAAGGAAAATGTCAGGAACATAAACTAAATTGTTAACAATGATTAGTTAGAGGATTGCAGGAGGAAGGATAAATTAGCTTACCCTTACTTGGATGGCCTTACTTGGTACAGTTTTTTAATTAACTTTTTGTCTTTTTTAGTATTTTATATATAAAAAACAAAACTTGCTTAAAGAAAAAACAGTTGGGTAAACAGGTAAATGACACAACACTCAGATGTGGGCACCACGCCCCTCTTACCAGGTGTCACGAATCCACTTATTGCCTTGTGAATTCTGGGCACATTATTAATCTCTCTGAATGTCGGCTGTTCTCTTCCTGTAAGTCAGGGAGAATCCCTAGTCTAACTCCCACCTATAATTGTTAAACCAAAGAATTAATATGTTGAGATAAATATCACATGTGAAAATACTCAATAAACTAGAATAATGCAGGAAATGTATCTGTAAGCTAGAACAAGAATCAATTATATCTAACTTTCCCTTTAATATGAGGGCTCCCAGTTTTTACGAGGCAGGTGTGTCTTCTCCAGTGAAAGCTTTCTGGCAGGCAGTGCCCAGACTGCTCTGGCTCCAGTTCGAAACACTCACAGGCACAAGAGTAAGACCATCTTGCTGTGGAGCCCAGACCTGTAAGTGAAGGTTCTTCATCTAATGTACCCAATACTGTTTCTCTTCCTACTCTAGAGGGCAGGAATGCCACATGATGGATGCAATTGACTGTTCCTCTTTCCTGCTGGGATACAGTTAGGTATCAGTGGCTGCCAACAGAATTAATGGCTCCGCCCACTTCAACAATGGCTATCCTGACTCACAAACCCTGATTTCAATACGTGAACTTGAAACTGGGAAAGAAAGTCTCACTAATGGTCGTGGAGCAGTAAGCCATCGCGAGCTGACATGCTGATTCTGAAATTCATGCTCTTCTACCCTAAGCGTTCATGTCAAAATACAAAAGTTGCACTAACTTTTGTCTCCTAGCTTTAATGAGGTATAACCTACTTCTTAACTACTAATACCACCTTATTTAAGGTACAGATATTCCGATCACCCAAAAGAGTTAACTCTTAATTCTTTGCAGTCAATTTCCCTTCCACAGGCTCCAGCCAATCAATCTGCCTTTGACTTTTCTAGCTCTTCATATAAATGCAATCACATGTAGTCTTGTGTCTGGCTTCTTTCACTCAATGTAGTGCTTAGAGATTCATTCATGTTTTGAGTATCATTAGTTCATCCCTTTAAAAAAGGAAGGTGATGTATTTTGGGGCTGTGATGTATTCCATAGTATAAATATACTGTATTTATCCATTCATCTGTTTGTATCCAGTCATCTGAATAACGCTGTGAACAGCTGCATAACACTCTCTGTATGGCCATGAGTAAGCCTAGGAGTAGAACGGCTAGATGGCAGATGTTATGTTTCACGATGTAACACATTGCCAAACTATTTTCCAAAGTGGCTGTATCTCTATACATTCCCACCAGCCACACGTGACAGTTCCAGTTGCTCCAGTCATACCAACACTTGCTACAGTCAGTTTTTAAAAATTTTAGCCATTTTAATTACTAGTTTGTTTTATATTTGCATTTCCCTGATGACTAATGATGTTAAGCATCTTCTCATGTGCTTATTTACCTTCTTTAGGAAAATGTATGTTCAGATCTCGTCTATATAATTTCTTCCTAGATACAAACTCTCTGAAGAGCATTATTCCTTATGGTTGTACCTCACTTCATTACTGAAATGTGAGGATATGCTTACAACAGGATTGGGAAGGAACCGATGACGGTCTGTGTGTTCATAAATCTTGCTAAGTTGGACACTGCTGCCCTGATTCAAGGCAGGAATATGGTCTTAGTGTTAGGTGCAGTAAAAGCTCCATAAACATAATTTCTGTCTATCCTTGTTAGCTATTTCTACAGGGACTTTTAGAGTTTTACATTTCATTTCATATCTCATCTTGGTGGTAATTAAGAACTTTTCTCAAACATTTCATCAAGCTTTTGAAATACATGGTACCTACTGGAGGATTCTAGATCAAAATATTAAAGTAAGTTAGGGGGTAAGACAAGGCAGTCTGGCAGAAGCTTAGCTTCAGAAGAGAGATCTAATACCTCCCCATAAAATACGACAGAAACTAGTAGCTCTACTGAGTATTTAAAACCATGACTTTATAACGCTGACCACAATAAAATGTGGGGCCTAGGGCAAAAGTAAGCGTCATATTGTTTAACGGTCACAGGGCCCTGGTACCAGCGTCTCCCTTTAAACTCTTCTAGATGTCTCCAAGTATCTGCTCTCAAATATTTTGAATATGTGTGCATTTTTCTTTTACTTTAAATGACTCCAAAGGCTATAACTACTAGACCATCACCGATTCTTAAAGGTTTTCTAAAAATGCTGTTATATTATTGTTTCCCAATGATGAACACACATCAAATGTCAAAAAATAAAAAACCTGAGTTAACCTCAAACATGTGCTCTAATCAGTTCTCTTGTTTCATTAGGGCAAAGAACGGGATCCTGGATTGCAGAAGTGATGGCGATGGTGGAAGCTCTGACATGTGAGGAGCATCTCTGATTCTCTGGACTGGCTCTCCCCTGGCCTTCACGGACAAGGCAGCTTCACACAGACACCCCATGTGTGTGGTACAAGCTGGCTGGACGTGGGGGAGGTAGTATCACCCACGGAGCCAGACACTGCTTTCTACTTTATTCAACATCAATGCACAAGTGGACTTCTGTGGGGACGACTAAAGGGCATCCAGGAGAAGAGAAAGACCCTCGGGTAGACAACCCCGCAGCAGAGACTCATCTTCACAAAAATGGCTCAATGTTGATTTCCACACAGGAGCAGGGCATGGTCAGCTCGAACTTGGTGATAACGTCGGGATGAAGGACCCCCAGCTTCCCGATGCTCTGACCCCGGGCAAAGATCTCCGCACATCGGCCAGGGAAGAACGCAGAGCCTGAAAGACAGAGAGAGAAGAATCTGTGCTTCTCCAGGCAAAAATGTCAATAGACATTTAACACTGAAAGCTTGCTAGTCGCCTTTAAAAAATAACTATTCTTTAAACTCCAGGCTGTGAAACCAGCGTGCTTCCTGGAACTTTCTTTCTGGTCTTAAAAATCATTTTCTTCAAGACACTCTTATAAGGAAAAGGTTAGGGGCAAACATGACAATGGGGACCGTGTTTTTTATCGCAGTGGTCCAGACAGGATGAAGAGGAAGAGACTGAAGGAGTGGAGCTGGGAGGAGACTTGGGGGAATGTGCAGACGCGGAACTGTTCTGAAAGAGCACAAAGGGAAAATGAAATGTAAAACCAACCCACTGTGCCTGCGAAGAACCTGTTCTGAAACAGGTTCTTCATAGTAACACTTGCTGGATGCAGAGTCTACACTGAATTCACGTCCTGTTCAGGACAGCACTCTTTTCTACCTCATTCCACAGAGAAACACAGGCTGCGCTGTCCTCAGTGGGCACGGGCCTTGGACAAGAATCTGACCCGCATTCCTGTGGGCAAGAGAACCTTCTGAGCAGTTCTGGCACATCTACTGTAAACCGCGGCAAAGGCCAGCCCCAACACAGGGCTGGCCTGACCCCTGATTTACTTGAGACCGGC
Source organism: Odocoileus virginianus (assembly GCF_023699985.2). NCBI lineage: Eukaryota > Metazoa > Chordata > Mammalia > Artiodactyla > Cervidae > Odocoileus > Odocoileus virginianus. Next base: position 26,352,525 of record NC_069703.1, read on the forward strand.
ACAAAGTCCCCTCTTCATTCGGGTGCCACTGACACAGAGATGGCTGACTAACCCAGAAACAGTTCTTGAGGTTTAAACAGCTAAAAGACGAGCAGAGAGACACCCAGGCCCCCACACAGTCCTGCCGCAACGCTCCACGCTCTGCTGAGGGAAAGCAAACGCTGACTCATTTCTCTCCCCACCAGCTTGAAAATGGATCAGGTCCGCAGCTCCCCACTGACTCAACCAAAACGTCTACTTGTGTGACAAGCCTACAGCCTGCCGTTTCTGAGCGAGTGCATTATTTATGAAAGAGTAGACGGCCGAGTCTCTGCTAATGGCTCCAAGGTCAGGACAATGAAGAAACACAGAACTGGAGTGTGTGTGGGGGGGTAGTTACCATCAAATCAGAGTCAGCTAGAGACTTGGGAAGGAAGGATGTTTGTTTACATTCCTGAAAAACATTTTTAACTATCATTCTTAAAGAACCCCAAAGCAACCCAGCTGAAATATAAGGTGGTCTGCATCTCATATCTCCCCAAACTAAGTAATTCTGCTTTACTATTAAAAGCAAGAAATTCAATGAACTGCATTTGAAGTTCATAATGGTTTGGCTGTGTGCATTAATCCACACTTGGAGAGAGGAGTCAAATGAAATAATACAGAAAGCATACTCATTGATAATGTATGGTCTTAGTGAGATACGAACACTGTTAAATCTGACAAAGATCCATGTTTTAATTCTGTCAAAATAAAAACCTAACTTAAAAGACAAAACCAGGCCAAACAAACTTAAGTTTGACTTTGCTGGCAGTCCAGTGGTTAAGAATCAGTGCTCCCAATGCAGGGGACATGGGTTCAGTTCCTGGTTGGGGAACTAAGATTCCGCATGCCATACAATGAGACCAAAAAAAAAAAAAGACAAGACCACCCCCTCTCACACCAAATAAATCTTCAAATGATAAGTTTTTAAAAGTGGTGGTGGTGAGCAGTATAACCAAGAATTGCAGAGTTACAACCTTTACATAAAATTCTATGAATAAACTACAGTATCTAAAAAAGCCTATTTTAAAAGGCCATTTGGAGAGGAAGTTTTGAAGAACTTTCCTGATAACCCTGCTATGTTTAAGAATCCTCACTGTACCAAAATCCTTCCTTTTTATCTGTCTTCCAATTCCAATTTGATTGGATTCATTTTAACTGAAGCATAAAACCAAACTATTTTAGAATCTAAGACAGATGTGCTGGTTCTACAATGTTAGCAAAATAAAGCCCAAGAGATAAGAACTTTGGATTTTTAGTTCATAAAACAACTTTTCGAATCAGCGCTTTTTAAAGCAAAATCCAGTGACGTTCTTCTTTAGCTAGCAAGCATGACAATGCCAGCTGGCCCTCTCTCCAGAAGTTGGCACCGAACTCTACGGGAGCTCACTAACTGCTTAAAAACTTGATCAAACAAAAACGTTCGCATCACCAGATAGAATGTTCCTCCTTTCCAAAGAAAAGGCAAAAAGAACTGAAAATCATATCATGCATTACTTCAAACATATCCAAGTGTGGGAACGTTGTCAATGACACCAATAGCAAAAGTCTCGGCCTCCTCAACTGCCCGGGGTCAGAGTACCTCCCTGCAGAGGAGCTGCTGCCCAGTGCGGGGTGGGGGGCTCCCAAGGGGGTCCTCCGCCCTCTCATCCAATGCTCGCCGGTCCTCCCCTGCCCAACCACACATAAAAACTAAACCCAATGGTGGAGTTTCCATATAACTTCACTGGGCCAAAAACCATTTAACCCATGATGGCAATTTTCACTTTTCTTGCCCTTTCTCATGTTTAACAAAGTCCTATGATTTTTTGATTGATGCCTCTGTTAAGTTAGCAGAAGGCTGAAGGTCTCTCTTCTTCAGACATTAAGTTGAGAGGCACACAAAAGTGCCTTCAAGTTTGTAAGGGGTACAGAGAGACACTGTACCGCTTGACTGATGTTGTATGTGAACTCGACATACTGAAAGAAGATTTCAAGTTACTAGAACATAAGCATTTCTTAGAGCTTTAAAAAAAAATCTTTATGGTTCAAACCAAACTTTGCAGGCAGAAGTGAATGGCTTCAAAGAAGGGCGGATGAAAGAGAGAACTGCTTCACTAACAACAACAAAAAAGTGAACACACCCCCGCTAAGGCAGCAGTTAGGGCCGAGTTCAAAGATGGGCGCGCCTCCTCCATCAGCAGGAGGGGAGCTCAGCACTTCAGTGCGCTCCCAGCGCTCCAAGCGCTCCAGCCAGGACCCAGGCAACCTGAGTCAGTCTTTCCAGAAGTAAAAGAAATCACATCTGAATGGAACCTAAACACGGGTCTAAGCTTATGAAAAATCAGACCTGGGTGATAGCCGAAGACCCCTTTAATCTCACTGGCAAACAAAATTATTTCTGGAGAAAGAGAAGCCTCCTATGTCTAGAATCATAAAGTTGTTAATTCAAGGGAAACCACGCTGCCTTGTGAATGGGAATTCTGAAACACAAATTCTACAAACTGCCTTCTTTTAAGCATTCATTCAAGCCCAGAGTTCCTGGTTCACTGTTGAACCAAGGTACATAAATACTACAGTTTTCAACCTGTGCCCAAAACCTCTCCAGTATTCTACCCAGTTCTTTGTACTGAGTAAACCCTCGGCTCTGAGAGGATCCATCACAGCAAAATGGCTTCCAACGGAAAAGCAGATTTGGGGAAAATAGGTGTTCTCTGTGGAAGTCCATGTGGAAAACCAGACAAAAGACACATCAGTGAGGCACAGACAGGAATTTAATCTCCAGAACTCAGTGGGGTGTGAGTCAGGCCCTTAATTAAAGCTTTTGTAGCATCTCCCCCAGGTCTGCAATCGGCTGCCTGTGCTGAGCCGGCAGGACCACTCAGAGGACCTTGGGGGAATTCCTCGGCCAGTAATCCGCACAGCACCCAGTCTTCAGCACATTTTCTGGCTAATTGACCTTCAAAGAGTTTGTGAGCTGCCTCTCTTGCCCGTTGCCAAACACCTTTCACAGTTTCTTTTTGCCCTCGTCTTTCTTTCAGAGTAATATTATAGGCCCGGAGTTTGGATAAGCTCGATGCATAGACTTTACTCCTGTAATTGTGCGAAACACCGGAAGCAGAAGCTTAAGGTGGTAACTGAGCAGACCCCTAATCTGAAAGCCCCTTGGTGTTATCAAGCATGAGGCTCATAATTCCTTAATCTTTAACACCCCAACCCCTCCCCCATCGACTGTTCTCAACTAATTCATTTGGTACTTCATTTAATCCATTTCTAAAATCACCCACAGTATAGATTTACTTTTCCCTTTCTTCACATTACTAGTAGATGCTTTGGGGTTCACACCCACATACTGTAACTGCCAGCAATCTGGTACTTTATCATTCAAATTTCCCATAATAAAAAGAACAAAATTAAAAGGAGGGTGAAGAACACTGGAGAAGGAATGTCAGCATATCATATACATCACAGCAAGTAACAGAAGCTATCATCATGAGCTTTAATAAAGATAACCATCCATAAGCCCCCGAATTCAGGGACAAAACACAAAATGCAAAGTTATACAGATAGAGTAAGCCACTGGGCCAAGAGAAAGTGTTTTAAATCTGTTCTAAATGACTATGTAAATAATATGGGGTGGGAGGAAGGAAAAATCACTTAACAGGCTGACTCTTGGGCCAGCACCCACCCAAACCCAATCTTTTCCATCTACCAAGTCCCTAATTCTAATACAACTAGATCTATATAAAATTATCCAGTCTGTGGTCCAATAACCCGGCCTAGGAAATCACACGAAAGAAAAAAAAAGAAAACCCAGTGTTCCATTTCTGGAGTGAAACTGACAGAGTGGGTGACAGGCCAAGAGCAGAATGGGGCTCTGATCATAATTTTCCATGAAGGACTTTTTCCTGGTGTCCCCTCCCTTTTTGATAAGGTAGTAACTATGACTAATTATGTTGCCAGCACATCAACCTCACTTTCCTTTTCTAAATAATTTAAAGGAAAAAAGAAGACAAAATATAGGGCTTAAGAAAACTGACCACACACTTATGTGAGCAAGGTATCATTCTTAAGGGTGGTGGTTCTCAAAGTTTTAGAACCAGGAGTTTTTTTTATTGTTTTTTGAAGTGCCCAATGCAATGAGGGAGCACCCAAGGGGGAAAAGGCACAATATAGGTAAGACATTAACTTAGAAAAAGGTTTAGAAACATCAGGAGGAAAAATTGCCATAACTACCGTGATATAAACACATACGTTTTTTTCATATCTTGGTATACTCCAGATTGGAATAAAAGTTCTCTGCAAAGACCATTTAATTTGTAAGTGGAGACTAAATAATTTCCAACTGGTAATATAAAACACCCACTTTCCCCAGAAATACAGAAGTCTTCACCTTACATCTGATGTGAAATATTTATGGCACCTAAAGTCTTTAAAGAGAGGAGGCCTAATCCCTTGAGTGTAATGGCTATCTTTCATCCCTTTCTGAAGATCAAAAGAAAGAAAAGCCCCTTACACAACTTTACAGTGCTAATCCCAACACACCTGCAGACATCATTAACCCTTAAATTGGAGGCAACTGGACGGGAGAGGAGTGCTGGGCCCACCTACCCCTACCGAACGGGCTCAGAGAGGGAGCCTGTACTCACAGTGACACTCATCAGTTCAGTTTAGTCACTCAGTCATGTCTGACTCTTTGCAACCCAAAGGACTGCAGCACACCAGGCTTTCCTGTCCATCACCAACTCCTGGAGTCCACCCAAACCCATGTCCATCGAGTCGGTGATGCCATCCAACCATCTCATCCTCTGTCATCCCTTTCTCCCCCTGCCTTCAATCTTTCCCAGCATCAGGGTTTTTTCCAATGAGTCAGTTCTTAGCATCAAGTGGCCAAAGTATTGGAGTTGCAGCTTCAGCATCAGTCCTTCCAATGAATATTCAGGACTGATTTCCTTAGGGATTGACTGGCTGGGTCTCCTTGCAGTCCAAGGGACTCTCAAGAGTCTTGGTGCTCAGCTTTCTTCATAGTCCAACTCTCACATCCATACATGACTACTGGAAAAACCATAGCTTTGACTAAATAGACCTTTGTTGGCAAAGTAATGTCTCTGCTTTTTAATATGCTGTCTAGGTTGGTCATAACTTTCCTTCCAAGGAGTAAGCGTCTTTTAATTTCATGGCTGCAATCACCATCTGCAGTGATTTTGGAGCCCCCCAAAATAAAGTCTGTCACTGTTTCCATTGTTTCCCCATCTATTTGCCATGAAGTGATGGGACCGGATGCCATGATCTTAGTTTTCTGAATGCTGAGTTTTAAGCCAACTTTTTCACTTTCCTCTTTCACTTTCATCAAGAGACTCTTTAGTTCTTATTCACTTTCTGCCATAAGGGTGGTGTCATCTGCATATCTGAGGTTACTGATATTTCTCCCGGCAATCTTGATTCCAGCTTGTGCTTCATCCAGCCCAGTATTTCACATGATGTACTCTGCATACAAGTTAAGTAAGCAGGGTGACAATATACAGCCTTGACATACTCCTTTCCTAATTTGGAACCAGTCTGTTGTTCCATGTCCAGTTCTAACCGTTGCTTCTTGACTTGCAGACAGATTTCTCAGGAGGCAGGTCAGGTGGTCTGGTATTCCCACTTCTTTAACAGTTTGTTGTGATCAACACAGTCAAAAACTTTGGCGAAGTCAATAAAGCAGAAGTAGATGTTTTTCTGGAACTCTTGCTTTTTTGATGATCCAATGGATGTTGGCAATTTGATCTCTGGGTCCTCTGCCTTTGCTAAATCCAGCTTGAACATCTGGAAGTTCATGGTTCACGTACTGTTGAAGCCTGGCTTGGAGAATTTTAAGCATTACTTTGCTAACATGTGAGATGAGTGCAATTCTATCAACAGGGCAGGGCAAAATCTGTCCTGCAAATAAGCACTGGGTCCTGTAGGGCTTTATGCTTAAAATGGAAATCAGTAAAGTCTAGACTATCTAGCTTCTAACTAATGGAGAAATGTCTTCAACAAGGAACCATTTTTTTTTAAGAGATCACCACAATCGCCTTATGACTAAACATTTAGAATCATGAGTGCAAAATTTCCCAGTTTTACTTAGTACAAGGAAATTTATAATTTATTTCCATGGCTATCACCTTTTGATATCTGTCATTTTATTTACTTATTATTTTTTTTATTACAGTGTAACTGACCTACAACACCGTGTTAGTTCCAGGGGTACAGCATGGTGACTCAATGTTTCTGTACATCACAAAACGATCACCATTCTTAGGATCTATTTTAAAGTCTAATCTTAACTATGTTTCTCTCATACACACCAAGGAAAGACTGGCGGCTGGAGGAGAAGGGGGTGACAGAGGATGAGATGGTTGGATGGCATCACCCACTCAATGGACATGAGTTTGAGCAAGCTCCAGCAGATTGTGAAGGACAGGGAAGCCTGGCGCACTGCAGTCCATGGGGTCACAAAGAGTCAGACACGACTGAACAACGACAACGAAGTCAAAGAAACAGATCCAACGTGGAGTCAGGTTTCAGTCTTCCCTGTTACAGCCTTACTGCTGAGCGCCCACAGGGGAGGAATAAAGCAGACAGACACAGAGAAGTCAGGCGATGCAGGCAATGAATCTGGAAAGACAGCTCCATGCGGGCACCTTGTTCCGGTCCTCGTGAAGGTCCTCCTAGCCTGGCTTCCCGAACTGCCCCTGGATCCTTGGTAGCAAATCCCCCATATCTTTTACTTATGACCTGAGCGACTGAACAACAATTCTAAAATAACGCCCTCATCCTACATCTGTCTTGCACTTAAACCACTTCCCCCCAAATTTTCACATTTCTTAAGTGTTCATAGGACAGATACGGAATCACAACCTCAAAAATAAAAGGTATAGATCATCCTGCTTTCCAGGGTCAATAAAATGGGTCTTTCCAACTCTTTCATCTGATAAAAACCTTTAAAGCACATCAAAATGTGCAGAATTTATTACTTTCCCCACAGTTATAGTGAAATAATAAAAACAACAACAGAGACTATTCTACGGCTAATTAAGGAAAGCCTGGAAATGTTGTGTATTTGAGATTGTATCTATAACTTAACAATTAGTTAACTTTTCAACTGAGACTTTTGGTTAACATGGAATAAACCTAACTTCAAGCATGCCATTAGGATAGATGTGCTGTAGTTTCAGAATTAAATTTCAGCTGATAAGTAGGGCGTGTTAGAAGAGAAAGAAGAGAATAATAATGAGATTGTGAAAACAGAGTACCCTACTTTCGACTCATCTTCCCCCCAGTAGAGGGAGTGACTTGATCCCAGTGCAGCCCTGGCCAAGCCCCCAAGGACAGGCAAGTTACAGATGGAAAAAGCAGAGCACAAGAAGATTAGCGGACTGCCCGAGGCAGGCAACGGTACAGGCCCAAGAGTGACGCCTCTGTGTGGCCCGAGGCACAGAAGGCCCACGAACAGTGCTTTCAAACCTTTGGTCAAGCTGTCCACTTCATGTGTGCAAACTTCTTCTGGTTTAAAATTAAAGAAACAAACAACACTTAAATAAAAGACCGACAGCCACTAGCCTTAGGACATAATAACATAAGCTCTGCAATATTAACATAATATAATACAGACAAACCTAGACCTTTTCCAAGGAAAAAGGCACCACATTAAAAAAAAATCCCATATAACACAGGCATCCTTAAAGAATAAGTTTCAGATTCCTGAAACAAGGCTGGAATAATCTGAGTGGATAAAGAAGCACCATAGTAACACCATCTAAAAAGGGGAAGAAAGTGTGCTGTTACGCTAGACCCTGGGGCAGAGGCTGCTTCTGAAACATTTAAACTCCTGCAGAATCTTAAAACTGGAAATGACCCTGGTGGTGATTTTGTCCATGCTTTACCTCAGATATGAGAAAATGGATACCAAAGAGGTTAAGAAAACCAGCCAGCCAGGTAACAGTCAAGCTGAGGACCCAGTTCCTTCTTGAGTCTGTGACTTTTAGCCAAAGATGCCTTTCTGAAGGGCAGCTCTGACATCTACCCTGAGGGAACTCTGGGCAGTGATCAGCCATTCCAAAATGCTTTCCCAAGTTCTTAGTCTGCCTCTCCCCGTACAGACAGGACAGATACTATCATTCCCATTTTACGATGAAGAAACTGGCACAAAGGGATTAAGTCCTAAATCACATGGGCTAACACTACAGAAGAACCTGACCCAACACACAGGAGTTACTGTTACTATAACTCATCAAGGTCGATACTTCACAGGCGATCATGCCCCTTAGGGCCCAATAAAGTGAATTCTTCCCTTGCATTTCAGTAAGAGATTGTATCATCTTAACATCTGCTTTCTCAGCTTAGTTTATATTTACATGTTTGTCACATTCCATTAATTTATATGTCATTTGCCAAATTGTTTTTCAAGTATTTAATGTTGGCGGTGTTTCCAGTTATTCACTATTACAAACAGGCTTCCTGTAACATATATGTTATTAATACTTTCTGCTTTCTTTGCTTCTTGCCTTTGCCAAAGGTAGCACCACACAAGTAAACCAATGCTAATTATTATATAGTTCATTACATATCAAAATGTTAAACAATGGACTTCCAGCAACAGTAGGACCAACAAACCACAAACTAAATATAAGATTATACTGATGGTTGGATGGCATCACTGATTCAATGGACATGAGTTTTAGTAAGCTCCGGGAGTTGGTGATGGACAGGGAAGCCTGGCGTGCTGCAGTCCATGCAGTCACAAAGAGTCGGCTACAACTGAGCTACCACACTGATCTTGTTTTGTACAACATTGATTTAAAAAAAAAAAAACTGTCCCTTGTATAGTACCAATTATTTCTTTTTTTATTCAGTTCCACTGGTGGAACTGAAAAAAAAAAAAAAGGCATCAAAGCAGTCCAGGAAAATAATTCCAAGAGAAAATCTTTGTTCAGAGAATACAATTCATAAACAAAAGCCTTTGGGAATTAACAGAATGAGCAGAAACCCTTGTCTTCTGGAAGGAGAATACCAAGGTATAGTGGCTGCAATAACAACACTGATAAAACATTTAACAGCTACTGATGAATACTGGGCACATCAACACTGGTCTCACAGAACAGGAAATAGGAAGTTCTCGAGACATTCAGAGCAAGGCATTTTACCTGCTATTTTTGCTCAACTGTTTACTCTTTATGGCTGGCTTCAACATCACTCAAAATAAAAATACTGTAACTACCGTAATAGTCACAGTTTACTGTTTAAAGAAAGACATATAATTAATTAATGTCTATTTGCTGATGCTTCCCTAGAGGCTCAGATGGTAAAGCGTCTGCCTGCAATGAGGGAGACCTGGGTTCGATCCCTGGATCAGAAAATCCCATGGACAGAGGAGCCTGCGGGCTACAGTCCATGGGGTTGCAGAGAGTCAGATATGACTTGGCAACTAAACATCTGCCGATATACTGGGCTGTGTTGCTGTTTCCCATGTTTTCTCCTTTCCTCTTTCCTAAATATAAGGAAGTGTGTGTGTGGCTGTCAAACAGGTGTAGTTTCAGAAGGTGGAGAGAGTTTTTCTATTCCACTAAATTTGCCCCACCCTTTTTAAAGCTAATAGCCTGACATTTTCATAGAGGGACCAAAATTTCTCCTTTCACAATGAGAAAGGGCTAAAAATTAAAGCAAGTTCACACTAGTATGTATCAACTGAACCTTAAGTCAGATCCTTTCTTGAAATGAAATTTTCTTTAAAAAAAAAAAAAAAAAAAAAAAAGGCAGAATGTTTACAGTGAGAGTCCTGGAGGGGTAGGAGGGAATGGAAGAAGGAAAAACTAAGACACAGGCAGGTCACCAAGGCTCTAAGCGCTGGGGTCTGGGGTCTGAAGACAAACTGCCCACTCCACATGCCGCCTATCTGGCCCCAAAGAACCGGCAGGGTGATGACATTCCCGACCTGACCCATGACCAACCAGGGTGGGTGCTTGGAGATGCTTCTAGGAGGGGAACAGGTTGTCTAAGTCACCCAAGTGACTATTACAATTTATTTCTCAAGAGCGGGAGACTAGACCACAGCCAATGAACACTACGGCAAAGCAAACTAATTCATCAAGATCAAAACCACAACAGGGCCCTGCCTGGATGAAGTCAGATCGTCTGCCTGTCATTCATAGAAAATTATCAGGGATGCTTTACATGAGTGTCAATCTGTGGGATTCCTACAATGATGTAATATACAGAAGGCTCTCTCTCTAAAGGCAGCCTAACAGGGGGACAGAAGAAATGTGCTGACAGATGAAGGAAACTCCAAAGAAGACAGATATTAACAGATGTCTGATTAAGGTTCTGCTTCCGTACTGCCCCAAAGTCCACAGTAAAATATGTATTTCTCATTTTTAAATGAAGCAGACTCTGAATTAATATGAGATTTACAAAATACCAGTGCAAGCATTGTTTAAGGCTTCTACAGTCTTGCCTGTTAATACTGGGAAAATAATGGTCAAAATGTACTTTATTGTAGGCTATGCTCTAAGTACAAAAAGAACTGAAGATAAAGCTTTAAACTGTTTCTAACAATTATATATTAGTAATAATAACTGATATTATTCTGAATAAAGATGGATAGAGTAATAATATAAATTCATCAGGAACCAAGATTTTCAATGTAAAAAAAAAAAAAAAACCTTATAAAGATAAAGCCCAACATGTTAAGTAAAAATCCTCTAATCCTAAATATAAATTGAAACTGTCCATATGAAATCAATGCTTTTCTTTAAAAAACAGAATTTTTTCTTACAAAAAGGTTTTCTTCAGCTCTGAATTTTAAAAAGTCCTAGAAACAAAGACTCACTCAGTAGCAATGAACAACCTTAGCACCTAGACTGTGATCTAAATTTGATTTCCCACTAAAGGGAACCAGGGCTACTTGGCAAGATAGCGGATTCCAGGTCTGAGGCAAACTATATAAGATGAGCCCAGAAATATATCTCCTATATTATAAACCACTTTCAAAAAAGCACCACCATATATGACTACTTTCTCCCTTTCACTTTAGTAACAGCCTCCCTGTCAAGAACAGTTTCTCAAGGCTTACAAAGTCCTCTCCCCGCTTCCAGAATAATCTAGCCCTAAAGGGGCCAAGGAAGGCAGAAACCCCACACTTGGGGTGGGCACTGGGTGTCAGAGCTACAGGGGGCGGGGAGGGCACCCACAGATGAGAGGGCACAGCCACAAGTGGGCAGGCAAGGGGCCACTCAAGTCTGAGAATGAGTGATGAGCCAGGCAGACCCTCAGGCTACAAGACAGGGTTCAGTTACGAATCGGGGCAATGAGCAAGTCAGTGAAAACATTGCAAATCATGGGAACCGGGTTTTTCACTGTTGGAGTAGTGAGGTATAAATACGAAAGGGAGAAAACTGTAATGAACCCTAAGATGTTGAACCGGAATGGAGGTATTAATATGGGCTTATGGTTTTCAAAACACATAGATATAGGAGTAAATTAGTAGATACAGGTATGTCTGAGTGCACCTAAAGCCTAACTTGGCTTTCAGACACCACTCCCCACCAAAAGGAACCAGTACGGAGAAATGGGACAATGGAAAGTTCAAGATAAGCCTGGAATATCCTCTCATGCCCAAAGTAAGAGAGTGCTAATAATAATAAAGAATAATAGGAACATGTTAAAAGGACACAGAACCCAGCTTGAAGGGATTCCCACTGGCCAAAGTGAGGACAACATAAGCATCAGAATAAGTAACCAATTAAAAGACACTGCTCCTTGGAAGAAAAGGTAATGCAAACCCACACAGCATATTAAAAAGCAGAGACAGAGACATCACTTTGCTGACAAAGGTCCATCTAGTCAAAGCTATGGTTTTTCCAGTAGTCATGTACGGATGTGAGAGTTGGACCATTAAGAAGGCTGACTGCTGGATTAACTGATGCTTCTGAGCTGTGGTGCTGGAGAAGACTCTTGAGAGTCCCTGGGACAGCAAGGAGATCCAACCAGTCAATCCTAAAGGAAATAAATCCTGAATATTCATTAGAAGGACTGTTGCTGAAGCTGAAGCTCCAATACTTTGGCCACCTGATGCGAAGAGCTGACTTGCTGGAAAAGACCCTGGTGCTGGGAAAGACTGAAGGTAGGAGAAGGGGGTGACAAAGGATGAGATGGTTGCATGCAACTCAACGGAAATGAGTTTAAGCAAACTCCAGGAGATAGTGAAGGACAGGGAAGCCTGGCATGTTGCAGTACATGTGGTTGCAAAGAGGCAGACAGGACTGAGCAACTGAACAACAAGAACAAAATATATTGAATAAAACAGGAAATAACGAATCTGTACTGAGATAGATAAACAAATAGGAAGACTGATTAGGAATAACATTTACATAATTTCAATACTCTTCTCCTCAAAATGCTTATTAATGATAAGGGAGAGAGGAATAAGCTGACAGTAAATAAGCTCAGTAGACACAAGCTTGATCGTGATTAAAGTTAACTGCCTCAGCTGTCAGATAAATAGACCCTGGGTGCCACTGACAGGATGCACTGAGAAGACACCGTTATTTCTAAAACATCCTTTCAAAGATGCTGAACTTCAATCTACTGGGAAGAAAACATCTGACAACCCCAAACTGAGGGACACACTATGAAATAAGTGTCAAGGTCATGAAAGTCAAGGAGAGACTATTCTAGAACTCTCCAGGAGGAGGCTAATGACATGACATTACAGCTAAAGGCAACAAGTGATTCTTTGATATAAAGGATAACTGATAAAACTTGCACAAGGTGTAAGGATTAAATGGAGTTAACATTAACATAAAAGATATTTTTCTGGTTTTGGTGACTATATTTTGGTTATGGAGTTACACAATGTTCTTGTTTGTAAGAAATACACACTAATGTATTAAGGGGTATAGGTTGGCAATTTACTCTCAAACAGTTCAGAAAAAAGTTTTTGTCTTGCATCTGCTTTTTTTTTAAAATAAGCTTGTAACTGTTTCAAAACTTTTACAGAAGCTTTTGCACAGCAAAGGAAACCATGAACAAAATGGAAAGGCAACCTACCCACTGAGAGAAAATATTTACAAACAATGTGACTAACAAGGAATTAATGTTGAATATATACAAAAGATCATGCAACTCAGTAACAACAACAAAAAAATGAATAACCCAATAAAATTGGGCAGAAGACCTAAACAGACATTTCTCCAAAAACATACAGATAGCCAAGAGGCACATGAAAATATGTTCAACCCTGCTAACTAGCAGAGAAATGCAAATCAAAGCTACAATGAGGTATCACATCACACTGGTCAGAAGGGCCATCAAAAGGTCTATGAATAATAAATGTTGGAGAAGGTGTGATGGAAAACAAACAGGTACATCACTATGGAGCACAGTATGGAAGTTCCTTAAAAAACTAAAAGTAGAATTACCATATAATCCAGCAATCCCACTTCTAGGCATATATCTGAACAAAACTCTAATTAAAATAGATACATGCACCTCAATGTTCATAGCAGCACTATTTACAATAGCCAAGACATGGAATCAACCTATGTGCCCATCAACAGGTAAAATGGACAAAGAATATGTGGCATATGAAGTCAATGGAATACTACTCAGCCATAAAAAAGAATGAAATAATGCCACCTGCAGCAACATGGATGGACCTAGAGAATATCACACCAAGAGAAGACAGAGAAAGACAAATATTCTATCCCATGTGTAATCTAAAAAACAGTACAAATGAACTGATTCACAAAACCAACTCAGAGAGAAAGAAAACAATCTTATGACTACCAAAGGGGAAGGTGGTGGGATAAATTGGGAGTATGGGATTAACAGATGCAAACTACCATGTATAAAATAAACAACAAGGATTTACTGTATAGCGCTGAGAACTATATTCAGTATCTTGTAATAAGCTATAATGGGAAAAGAATCAGAAAAAGAAAAAAAAAAATCCTGAGTAGTACAAACCACCCTAAAAACCCTTTCAACTTTTGGGATTTGGGTCCCTGAAACTGCAGAATGAATTTCTTTTGTAGCTCTTTGTATTTGGGCCATAGCCTTTTCTACAGAACAGTGGAGGCCAAGGCCTAAGAAGCAGGAAAAAAAGGAGAACACGGTGTTAAACAAAAATACCTTTCTCTCTTTTTTGCCCAGCACATACAGTCAAACTGAAGTAACTCCAAAGTACACTGTAAGTCACAGGACACACTTTCAATGGGGGATGAAAACTGGTTCTTGGTGGGGGAGGTAGGTATGAAAACAATCTTACATTATGATGGTTTAGAGACCCCCCAAAGCTGAACCCTACTTAACAAAACTATTCTCCTTGGTATTCAGTTCGTCTCACTGGCTTGTCATGGGCTTCACGCGAGCAGCACTGGTGTGGAAAACATAGCTAACGTGTGCAAGACCAGTGCTCATAACCATGGTGACAGATGGCTCAGGTCCTGTCACTGGAAGAGTGTATCAAGTGCTCAATTTGGAGGTCATGTTAAGAGGTGACCTGCATGTGCCAGGAGTCACCATGGGCTGCCTTGTATGTTGTTTATGTATGATCCTGAGAGGTTCTGTACATAGCTCAGGCTTTGAGAATTAAATAAAAACAGTTTCTAATTGAAAGAGTTATTATGCAACACATCATTAAGTACATCAAGTGCTGGACTGAAAAAACATGAACATACCTGACTACCAGGGGCTTCCCTGATAGCTCAGAGGGTGAAGAATCTGCCTGCAAGGTGGGAGACCTGGGTTCGATCCCTGGGTTGGGAAGATCCCGTAGAGAGGGGAATGGCTATCCACTCCAGTATTCTGGCCTGGAGAATTCCATGGACAGAGAAGCCAGGCGGGCGGGCTACAGTCCATGGGACCGCAGAGTTGGACATGACTGAGCAACTAACACTTTCACCTGACTACCAGCTAATTAAAAGTTATCTTTTCTTATCAAGGAAAAGCTAAATTCACTGAAAATACTTTTTAAGAAATTTTTCAAGTGTTGCACTTTCACTGGAAAAGTGAGTTTTTAATGTTTTTTTTTAAAAAAAATTTTGGTTACAGTTATGTATTTAAATGAACTGCCAACTGGCATATGTAATTTGATACACTACAATTTATACAAGAATATAACATTAAAAGCTATGCAGCAGATACAAAGTTAAAGGTTAGTAGTTTTTTCATGCAAGCTGCTAGGCTTGAAGGATCTCAGTTCCCCGACCAGGGGCTGAACCTGGGTCGCAGCAGTGAAAGCCCGGAGTCCTAACTACTAGGTCACCAGAATTTTCTAATTTAACTCTTGACTTCGAAGTACTTACTTATTCTTAACCCTGAACTGAATTTTAAAAATAAGGTTTATACTTTTTTTATGTATGAAGCCCAGATATTCATATAGTACATAATAAATATGCAGTATACCAGCAGTATTAACATTTTCAGTTCAGTTCAGTCACTCAGTCATGTCCAACTCTGTGACCCCATGGACTGCAGCACACCAGTCCACATGTCTGGGCTGAGGCTTTTATGAGCACCTTGGCCCCATGTCATCCCGCTGCTTGGATGTGAGGTGATCCCTGCTGATGCATTTAATACTACTCTTAAGAAAGCCCACAATGATAACAAAAACTGCAGTATTTGAAAGCCTAAGTCCAACACCAAAAAAGTAGAGAATCAGAGGATGCAAAAAAGTAGAGAATCAGAGGACGAAGGACAAGTTTTTACACAGAGTAACAAGGTCAGAAGCTTACAAACTTCCAAACCTTTTTTCATTTAAACTTAGTGCCTTAACAGTCTTTGCTGACAGTAACTAAAAATTTGGAGATGCCATAAAGATCACTCCTTCTTCCAGCCTAGACATCTTGTATAAATTGGACTATAAATGGAACACTTTTATTCCAACAAACTGTTCGATATATACGATTCTCATGTATTTCCAAGCTCATGTTACACTAAAAACCAGTGTGAAGACCGGGGAGACATCACAATTTCACCCATTATTTTTTAGCATCTGCAATCTTTCCCAGGTGTCCTGCAAGAGGGAAAAGGTCATGACCTACAGGTCAAGTCAAGGATCATTAGGTGACACTAACAGAAGGTATCTAAATATCCTAAGTACATATGGTGCAGGATTAAATGTGCCTATTACTTGCAAGGTTATTTTTCATTTCACAAAATGGATTCTGAGCAGCATGAAAATTAGAACTGTCAAAACTAAAAGTACTAAAACTTCTGTTTTTCCATCTTTTCTCAGGTTAAACTGATGTTTTCCATAGATTTGTGAATAAACAAAACTGAAAAAGTAACAAATTAAAGGGGAAAAAATACACACACACACTCGAGTCAATGCAGCCAATCACACACAAAGCCCACTATCTTCTATAAGAAGTGATTTTCACCATAATTTGCCCAGGGACCACATAACTGTTGTAAACACAAAAATGCTGGGAATTTTCCTTGCCCAGAAGTGGTTTTTGAAAAGGATAAATGCATCTTAACATACATAATTTAGTTTGCAACAAACCACAGAGGGGAAGAAGTTTGAGAAAATAAAAGCATATACATATGCTGTAATGACCTGATCTAATGCCAGTGGAACACTGTGAGATGTCTGAAGCACTCACAACGCTCTACTGTTCAGTCATTCAGTCGTGTCTGACTCTTTCTAACCCCATGGACTGTAGCCCACCACGCTCCTCTGTCCATGGGATTTTTTTCAGCCAAGAATACAGGAGTGGGTTGCCCTTTCCTTCTACAGGGGATCTTCCTGACCCAGGGATCGAACCCACGTCTCTTGCATTGGCAGGCGGATTCAAAAGGTTGAAGGTTTGCTTTCTTTTTTCCCACTCAATGGTTGTCTTTATTTTACTGGCAGTTTGACATCCTAGCTCCTTTTGTGTTCTTAACTGCCATGGTGCTCAGCAAATAAAATCTATGTGAGACTAAGCACGCATGGCTTCTAACTGTGGCTGCAGTCACAGGCCTCAAGAGTGCTTCTCAGAGACTCCGGGGAGGCAGAGGTCTGCTGCCTGCATCAAGCAAGGTTACATGCAGTGTCACCGGAACTCCCTGGGATCAATGTGATGATCCATGAAATGAGTCTCCAGATTTCTCTCACAATGGACAGGGCCAAGTTTCTCAGAGGGGAATAAAGTCTGTTCCCCCCTGCCACCCAACAGAGCGGCACGAAAGGCAGTCAGTGATGCTCGCTAGAATGGACAGAGAGACTGCGTACACCTGCCGATGAACTGACATTAGCATGGCTCTCTGGTGACCAGACTTTGCTCAATTATAATGGCAGGACCACCAGGGACTTTTAATTATTAAAAGGTAAACCATATGCCAGAGTAACAGAAGACAGCACAGTGATCAAGAATGGCAGGAAACGGTAGCTCTTCATCTGTTTCTACTTGACATTTTGATACTCAGAAGACCTTTTCTTGAAGCAGAAAAAACTATATGCAATTAACAATAAACCTGAGGAAACAATACAGCTAAACATGCCTCAGCAACCAAACTCCTGTGTAGAAATTTACTCAGGAGATAAATATATATGAAATTTTAGAAGAACTTGTACCAACTTTACTGCTGACTTACTTTGACAATGGCACTTCTTTAGGTCGGTTTCTTTAACCGTTATTAAAAAAGAAAAGGCAATCAGAAAAAAAGATTAAAAAAACAAAAAAAGGTAATCATGCTTATTATTAGATAATCAAAATGTAATAAAATATAATATTCTGAGAGCCAAAGTAAATTCAAAAGAAAAACACGTATGGCCTCTGTCCTCATACAAAATCAAACAGCAATAACAACTTGGCTAAAACACTCAACATGAAGATCTACAACCACATCATAAGTGGTTACAGTTTATGAATGCAACTTCTAAGACATACTCTCCAAACCAAAACAGATATCTATACGTTAAAAAAATTAAGTATTATATTGTTTTGGTGCTAAAAAATGTAAGGATTAAAATTATAATTTCACAGCTTTAGAATATTAAAAATAGAACTTAAAAAAAGATTAACATACATAGGCTGTATCATAAGAGTTCTGAGTGGCACAAAAGGTTCCCAGAGGAAATTGTCCGAATGCTGTAGCTTCTACCTTCATAAAGTTTCTTAAATTAGGCTTCTCCTTGGTATAGCCTTGGCCAACATTCAAGTTCAAGTCTTATTTTCACTGCTTTAAAACACACTATAACACCTTTCCACCACTCTCTTCCCCTCTACTCTCTATGCCATCCAACTTACATACTGCTGCCAGATTAATCCCTTCAAAGTACAGATCTAATCATCTCACTCACTTAAGGGCAGGGAGGGGAAGCAGCAGCAGCTTCAATATTTTCCAATTAATTAGCTGACATTCCATATCCTAGCACTCAGGACACTGCGGTCCCAAGCTTCTTCCTTACCCTATAGTCGAATAGAACTGCACTAGGCCTTGTTTCCCATCATTTCTGGCTTAGCTCTAATGGTCTGCCTTGCTTCCCAACTCTCACCTATTCGTTCAAAGGCTCATGTGACCTCCCAGAAACTCACTAATGTTTTCCCAGATACCCTGAAGAAGCCACACCATATCCCTCTCTGAAAACGTCAAGGCACTGGCCTTAGTAGCAAGGTGTGAGAGCTGCTGGGCAATGGTCATTCCCCCTGTAGGTCCCTTGACAGCAGGACCCGTATCCTACTTACTCGGTCTTCATGTAGCCTGTCTCACGACTGGGAGCTCAGATTCTTCTGAGAAATACGTCTAAGGAACTGACTGAGGCTGGAGAGTCATTATATTAAGACACTGGTTTATGGCTTACAGAAACGTCATTAGTCTAAAAGTTACACATAAAAGTGTCATAGGCACAACAAATTAAGCTCCAATTTTCCATGCAGATCTTTGCAACCTTTCAAGCAAGAAAAAAAATTAATCTCATGTAATGGTACAATCTGTTTCAGAGAAGATTTTTATCCAGCTCATCTCTATATGAAATAGAAAATTTCTGAGAAGAGATTGTATAGAGGGTTAAAAAAAAAAAAGTGTTACATCAGCTCTTGGGTTGCTGTTAACATGGATGACCAGAACTTCAAGCAGAATTCTAGAAGCGTCAACTGGTGAATGAGTGCGGAAAGCCACTATAAAGGTAGGCATCCTGGCCCTGTGGACAGAACACTGGGAGGCAGGAGCCCTGGGTTCTACACGTGTGACCCAGCACAACCCATTTAACCTGCCTGTCCTCAGCTCCTGCACTTGTCCAACTAAGGAACTGGACCTGATGAACTCCAAGACCCAGCTCCAACACTTTAAAATTCTATAAGCGTAATACATATCTTCACTGGATGACTGCTAATGAGAGGAGTGGCAGAAAGCCATAACTCCCTGCAATATGTAATCTTTCAATTTTGTTTAAAAAAATTTATGTAACTCCACAAAACTTCAACTGAAAAAGGCTCAGATATTTATGTCTATTGCATTTTCAAATAAGTTTCCAAATTAAACATAAATAAACAATAGTGAAAAACTATCTTTGAGGACTAAGAAAAATAAATCTAAGGGGAAAACAAAAATATGTCCCCCCAAATCTCAGACCACTACAAGTACTGCTAAATAACACTTCAAGAAAAAGTGAATTTTCCAACAGAAATTTAAAATGCCAAACAGAGTTATAAGATTGTCAGGTAAACAGTAGAAATAAAGTGGTAAAACGTTTCTTTCAAGCTTTTCTGAATCTCTTGTCTAACAAAATATACCGATTCAAGATATAGGGATATGAAAAGCAAAACATTCAGAATTCCTCAGACAAGAAACTAGCATGTTAGGAGTCTATATTCCATTTAGCTAGCCTAACTTCAACTCTCTCTCCCTTTTCTCCATTTGCCTTAAAGGCTTCACATAGGCGGCTGTGAGCTAAGTCATGAGTTGAGACTGTCTCAGTTTCCAGTTAGGACTGTGGGTTGGCCATGGCTTGACGGTGCCAGTAACTAGAGGTTACCGGCACTCAGCTGGAACAAAAGTATACTGTGTGGTGCTGGAAGAGCTCTGAAAAGCATTTTCTCAAAATGCTGGAGGCAAAAAAGGTTTTTCTAGAAAATATGGACAATTAATTGATTTAAGGAACTAAAGAGCCTCTTGATGAAAGTGAAAGAGGAGAGTGAAAAAGTAGGCTTAAAACTCAACATTCAAAAAACGAAGATCATGGCATCCGGTCCCATCACTTCATGGCAAGAAGATGGAGAAACAGTGGAAGCAGTGACAGACTTATTTTCTTGGGCTCCAAAATCACTGCAGATGGCAGCTGCAGCCATGAAAAGAAAAGACTCCTTGGAAAAGGCTCCTTGGAAGAAAAGCTATGACCAACCTAGACAGCATATTAAAAAGCAGAGACACTACTTTGCCAACAAAGGTCTGTCTAGTCAAAGCTACAGTTTTTCCAGTAATCATGTTTGGATGTGAGAGTTGGACCATAAAGAAAGCTGAGCACCAAAGCATTGATGCTTTTGACTGTGGAGCTGGAGAAGACTCCTTAAAGTCCCTTGGACTGCAAGGAAATCCAACCATTGAATCCTAAAGGAAATCAGTCCTGAATATTCACTGGAAGGACTGATGCTGAAGCTCCAATACTTCAGCCACCTGATGCAAAGAGCTGACTCATTAGCAAAGACCCTGATGCTGGGAAAGATTGAAGGCAAGAGGAGGAGGAGACAACAGAGGATGAGATGGTTGGATGGCATCACCTACTCCATGGACAAGGGTTTGGTGATGGACAGGGAAGCCTGGCGTGTTGTAGTCCATGGGGTTGCAAAGAGTTGGACACAACTGAGCGACTGAACTGGACTGAACTGATACGAAGCTCTATCTCCTACTTCCCTGTTGTTCCCCCCATCAAGCCAAAAAGTTTTATTACAAATAGGGCTTGGGCTCCTTGTTATGGCATCGCTGACTCTAAACTCAATGGATCTGTCTCACCTTCTGATGCTTTGATTGCATATCCTCCCTTCTTTTCACCAGGAGGCACGTCAAGCAGCTGCATGATTCTATCCAGAAGTCCATGGATTATCTCAAACCCAGGATTCTTGTTGTAATAAACAGCACAGAGATGCCTGTAGTTTCTTGCACCCACATCTGAAAAAAATAAAAGAAATGGTCACAAGGATACACTGAGGTCACCTAAGAAGCTGATTTACCCCAACACAAACTTGGGCAAAATCAACAAAAAAGGACACCGATTAGTAAACATTGGAGAGCCAATCAACCTCAGAAAGACAAGATGGTTTTTCAACCATCAAGTTTCCTGAAGTGTTTTTACTCTGGGGGAGGTATGGAAAACCCTCAAGGCTGGCCCAGGAACAATAGGCTTCATTGTGGTAAGAACTGGTAAAGGATTTAGCAACATTTTTCAGAGCCTTAAAACTTCATACTCTTTAAGGCAGAAAACTATCCAAAAGAAATAATCTTAAATACAAAAAAAGGATTCATACAGAAAGCTATTACTTCTACATAAAGCATTAGTTCCAACAGTGAAATTAGAAACAACCCAAATTAGGAAATGGCTACAGAGAGTTACACACAATCACTCATCAGAATATTATGCAGCTAAAAGGCATCTTTGAAAGTGAAAGTGTTAGTCACTCAGTTGTGTCCAACTCTTTGTGACCCCATAGACTGCAGCCCACCAAGTTTCTCTGTCCATGAGATTTTCCAGACAAGAATACTGGAATGGGCTGCCATTTCCTTCTCCAAAAAGCATCTTTATGAAGATTCATTATAGTAGAGCTAGAGCAAATACTTAAAATAGTAAATGAAACAAAAAAAGAGGCCACAAAGTTCAAAAAGAAACAAAGCCAAATCACATTGTCTAAAGAGTATATGCAGGTTGGAAAACTATGAAACAAATAAGGGAGTGAAAGTGTTAGTTGCTCAGTCCTGCCCTACTCTTTGTGACCCCACGGACTGCAGCCCACCAGGCTCCTCTGTTCATGGATTTTCCAGGAAAGGATACTGGAGTGGGTTGTCATTTCTTTCTCCAGGGGATCTTCCCGACCCAGGGATGGAACCCGGGTCTCTTGTGCTGCAGGCAGATTCTTTACTGACTGAGCTACCAGGGAAGTGACTGTCATCAAAGTCAGGACAGTGACTGTTGCAGGTAAAGGGAAGGTGATAACGACAGAGACGGGTCTTACGAGCAGCTTAGGACACTGGCAACATTTCACTTCTTAACTTGGAGGGTTAAACCAGTGTCTGCTTTATAACCTTTTTAAACTATGTCACATGTACACATCACAATTAAAGTATGAAAAAAATAGCAATTTATGAAGGATACAACTATGTGAATGTAACCACAAGCCAAAAAATTCCATTCACAGGAAAAAGTATGTAAAGAAATATACCTGAATGTTAACAGAGGTAATGTTTGGGTAGGATTAGTTTTTAAGTTTATCTATTTTCCAAGCTTCCTTGATTAGTATATTTTTTTCTACTTTGAAAATCAGAACTTATGAAATGTGATATTTTTAAAAGTTATTTATTTGGTTTTGCCAGGTCTTAGTTACAGCATGTGAGATCTAGTTCACTAACCAGAGATGGATTGAACCTGGGCCCCCTGCACTGGAATGTGGAGTCTTAGCCACCAGGCCACAAGGGAAGTCCCACAAATGCAATATTTTTAAAAGAATTGCAAAAACACAAATGACTAGATAACAAACTGGTTCACCCTTACAATGGAATACTACGCAGCAATAAGGTAGTCTTGATAACTTAGATGTATCTCAAGGGTACTAAGATGAATGAAAAGAAGCCAGTTTTATACAGCAATGTAAGTGGACAATGTAAGTCCATTTATGTGACAAGCTGGAAAAGGGAAAACTAAGGCAACAGAAAGGGCTTCCCAGGTGGCATGAGCGGTAAAGAACCTGCCTGCCAATGCTGAAGATTTACCAGATGCAGGTTCGATCCCTGGGTCAGGAAGACCCCCTAGAGGAGGGCATGGCCACCCACTCCAGTATTCATGCCTGGAGAATCCAATGGACAGAGGAACCTGGAGGGCTACAATCCATAGGGTCGCAAAGAGTTGAACATGAGTGAAGTGACTTAGCATGCACGTACTCAAGGTTACAGAGAACAAGGTAGCAGTCACCAGGGTTAGATGCGGGGGAAAATGTGACTACAGTGGGACAACTTGTGGGTCTTGGGGCGTGACAGAACTGTTTTGTATCTGTAGTGATGATTAGAAAAATTTAAAACAAATTTATTAATAAAGAAATGCATAGCATGCAAAGACAGACTCAAATTCACTGAGATCATTTAACTTTCTAACAGATAAACACACTTGTGGCCCTTTAATAAATTCTGGAGGAGACTGCTGCTCTACACAAACAATGAACGATGGCTTCATTTTACCTTTCAAATTAGAAAAAGAACAAATTAATGTCTATCTGGGGGAACAAACTGACAATAAAAAGCTGCTTCATATTAACATGTATTGAGCAAAAGTTCTTCCACAGACTTATTCTCATAGCCATAATTCACACAAAATACACAATGTCTTTTGCCTTCCAGATATCCAAGTAAACAAATGAATATTTTAATACATTGTGTTTTACTACTAAAGTAATATAAAAATGAGTCCATAAATGGTAAAAGGAAAGGAAAACATGAACGAATTATCTATTATGTGCCAGGACTTGGCAGCTATCAGCCTATTTGTCATCTTAATTCTCAAGACAATCATGTTAGCTAGGTTTTTATTGTACCATAAAATGGACAGGGAAAACTAAAATGGAGAAACAAAACTCAGAAAGGTTTTGCCCAAAGTCAAGCTAACTGCCTGGAGCTAACTGTAATTAATTACACAGCTAATAAGTTACAAAACCAGGACTGGACCAGGACTGCCTAACTCTAAAACCCATACCCTCTCCACTGTACAATAGAAATCTCTAAATCTCTGAAGGATTTAGAAGAAATCTCTAAAGGATTTAGATGAAGATAAAGAAAGTATAAGCGCAAACTTAGGTATGAATATACTTAGTGTAGTCAAAGATGTGCATTCTTGAAATGTTTTTGATATGTTAAACAGATGCTTTCATTTTCAAAAGTTTTCAGGTTTAAGACTTTTAGTTAAGCAACTGAAATAAGATTATTTCTGGAAGTGAGTTAACTAAAGTTTCTAGCCATCATCAGTGTTCTAACTCATGGAAATTATATTCTAAGTTAAACTTTGGACTGAACATACACAGAGAAATAACTGTCCCTGCCATGTAACATTTCTTAGTACCCACTATGTTCAAAGCACTCTACTCTAGGTAACCCTGGAGGGTAGAGGTCAGAGCCAGCATAGGGCCTGCACAGACTAAACGCTCAATGATTGTTTTCTGAATTAATGAATAAAGCCTGGAAGGAAAGCAAAGCATATACAGGATTAAACAAGGCCAGGACCAGACAGGGGCCACATTCCAAGTCTGCCCAAGAGCCAGCTGATGCTGGAGAGTCAGTACTGTGCCAGCATCATTCTCTATCACTTCCACCTGCACAGATAAAGATATCTGCTATCTAAAAGCTATAATCGAAGGTGTCAGAATAAAGATTAATATTACACCCAGGCAGGCATCAAATCTCACTAATCAACCACATGCATTAGTTAAAACGAGGGGACTGACTGCTCTGTAGAACACTGACACATAGACACACAAACACACACACTCCTCTCTCCTCTCCACCTCTCCTTTCCTCCCTCCCTCTCTCCCCACTCCCCACTTCCCCTTGAAGAGAAAAAAATGCAATGAAACAGAACTAATCTATCCCTTTCATATTATGGACTTGCTCCTGGGTATCTCTGCCATGTGGTACCCATTCGTTGGTGTCACATGCTTCCACTTTAACACACAGATACGTATTGAAACTACGTTGCAGCCCCATTCTTGCCGTGAGAGAAGAGCCCCACCGTAACGCCACCATTCGGAGAGCTCAGTAACACAAGCTGGAAGCTCTACTGTGGCAACCTTTGCCTTGGAATACTTCTGTCCTGATCTCCACGTATGCAAAACTTGCCTTTCTGATAAGAGGAACAACATCTGGTTTAAAGACTTAGAATTAAAAAAAAAAACCAAAAACTGATTTTGATGACGAGAATAATGAAATTAGGATAAAAATATAGGACCTAAAAAAAAAACTATACTCCACTCAAGAAAGGTTTCAGGATGTTTGCAGCATATACATATACAGTAATAAGCTGTTTATTTTTTAACTCAATGTCACAGTATTTTTAGGAAAGGCCATTGATTTCAGGGCTTTACACTAAACCCACCATAAGAACTAGATTAAACGCATCTGACAAGGTGTGCTCTCATAGCCCCCACCACTGATGGGCTGTTTTTTCACATCTCTTCCAAATGCTACCAGTCCCTCTAGACCTGCTTCATCACATTCTGCTAAAATACTTCCTCTGAATTAGCTGGATTGAATTGAAAGAGAAAATAATCACATACCCACTTCCACCCAGAAATGTCTTGGAGAAACTGCTAGGTTTAGTAAAATTTCCATTTCCTAGGATTTTGCACTGAGGGACAATATTACATCACAGGAAGTTCACTGCCTGCCTGCCATAAAATAAGAACTATTTAAATTTCATGCCAAAACTAGGGTTTGTTGGAAATGCTCAGTTCTTTATAACTCAGTTAACAGACCTCTTGTGTCATGCCATCAAACAATTCTGCTTTTTAAATGGGCCTGCCAAGTATGTCAGCCTAAATTACCAGTGTCTTTCACAGACTTCAAAGTACTGCCTGGAGAGGCTGATCTAAACCACCCAGAGGAGGGGTAGCTGCTACAACTCTGGAAGCTGCAAGAACATGCCAAATGATTTTATAAAGGAAGAAAAAAAAGGGAAAAAGTGATACATGAAGTCCCTTAGTAAGTGACTACTACATACAATTCAAATTTTAGAACAGGCTTCTGCTTAGTGTAGACTCTCTGTCACCAAAGAATGAATGATTAAAAACAAATTAGGGGTGTTAGGTTAAGATATCATAAATGGCACAGAATGGAAAAGGACAGAGTCTCCAGGTCAATCTTTCCATTTCTCTTCCCACATTCACAGAGAAGCCCAAATGAAGATACTAGGAGAAAGCCTCCTGGGAAACCAACAAAGCTCCCAGGACAACTGGTGGCTGATACTGAGCTTGAGAATAACTGTCTGGCCAAGCTCAGAACATAAAACAAATCATCTTGATCTTAGTTTATTCCATCCAACAAATTTCTTTAATATTGGTGGTACCCATGAGATGATAGCTTATATTGCAAATTTTACTTACCTTCAGAAGAAATTCAGAGTAGGCCTAATAATTCACAGAAGCTACAAGAATCTCATTAAGACATACACCATTAAAAATTATATCCAATGTGGGAGAACAGGAACTTTTAAGCACTTTTGATAGGACTGCAAATTTGTGTTAAAAAAAAAAAATCCTTTTTAGTAGAGAATTTGACAATAGTCCAATTTGACAATTTGACAAATAGCAAACATTTAATGTGCATACCTATGGACTGACCAACTTCAAAAAATACGTATAAGGGTACTAGGATGCTCATTACAATAGATGTATTTAGCAAAAACCTGGTAACAATATAAAGTCATCATAATAGTCTGAGTAAATAAATTACAGTATATCCACACAATGGAATGCTATGCAGCCATTATAAACAATGAGGTAGGGGGACTTCCCTGTTGGTCCAGTGGTTAAGATTCCACCTTATAATGCAGGGGGGCATGAGATCACTCTCTGGTCAGGGAATTAAGATCCCACATGCCGAAGCCAAAAAATAAAGAAAACACACACATACAACAAGCAATGAGGCAGACAGAATGCATTCATAGGGCAAAAGTAAGAACAAGACAGAAAAAGCGTAATTCTATTTGTATGAACACTAAGAAGTACTTCGATCTGTGGTTACACACAGAAATGTAAAACACAGAGTAAAATATGCACAGAATGTCTGGCAACTAATTAAAGGAGTAGGATTTGGGAAAAGGTGGATACGTGGTTTTATTTTTTAATGTGAAAATAGAATTACTCTTAAAAGTATGTATTTGGGAAAGTTCTTAAAGATATTACAAATACATTTTCAATTTTAAAAACAAACATAATAAAACCTAAGAACAATTTTCCTTAAAGCACTTCTATATTACAGAACCGAAGTAGAGACTTATCTTTTTCAAATAATGCTGAAGGCCAAGAAACAAATGTGAGGAAAAAACTATGACCTTCTCAATGCATGAAGGAAAAAGTTACATCCTTGTGGGTTGGCTTTTATTTCATTAACATGAACCTGGAATGGATTTTTATCTATTAAAAAAATACAACATTCAACACATGACAGAGCACATTATAGTCACGTTAGGCAATCTTAACTGTGTTTAGCCAAATGTACTAAAATAACTTTCTATATTAAAAATGATGTTATTTACACAGTTAAGATGCCATCACACATGTGAATGATGCTACTTCAAATATTGTTAAGGTTAATGTACCCTACACCCATACTTTTTGAATTATTAATTGGAAATTCTACATGCCAAAAATATAAAGTAGTAAAATTAAACTAATCCAGACTGATGACATAAGCTCTCTTCAGAGAACCACATTCCACATGTGGACAATAGATAATCTCTTAATATTTAATGGCTGCAGAATTAATGGACAATTTCTCAGAGCTGAAGTTATTTTACAAGCTCATAATGAAAATGCTTTCATTGAGCTTTTTATCAAGCAAAGAATTATATAAAAAACTACAAAGATTGGGCCCCTTTATTTTAGTAGGTTATAATATAGAACAGATACATGAAAGGTGCAAACCAACAGCAAACAGAAGGACAGAACCAACTCACAGGAGAACAGTGAATCAGCCATGTTCCAGGAGCCATGGTGGTACAGGGAGCAGAAGAGACAAGAATCTTAAATATATTAAAGATTAAAAAAAAAAAATCACCTTCCAAAGTTTGAAAAAAAATTTCTGGATTTCCACATCCAAACTAAGCAGAGTAAGATGTAGAGCATTCTCTGACTTAGAAAAGCTGCAGGAGAATGAGAAGGTTTAGGTACTATCTAAGCAGCAATCCTGCAGGGCAGAAGAAATGCAGTCCTACCACGACTAAAGCAATGCTCTGCAGAGGTAGGAATGGTCTGAGCAAGAAGTGAAAAGTTTGGAGCAAGTGTCCTTGCTGAGGCCAGTGAGGAACTGGACCCTTCCTCGGGTCAAGGGCCTTTAACCCATTTCTCTACTGGAATAAATAGCAGAACCCCGAATTCTCCCCTCATGGCTCAGACGGTAAAGAATCCGTCTGCAGTACCGGAGACCTGGGCTGGGAAGATCCCCTGGAGGAGGGCAAGGCTATCCACTCCAGTACTCCTGCCTGGAAAATCCCCACGGAGCCTGGCAGGCTGCAGTCCCTGGGGTCACAAAGATCTGGACACGACTGAGCGACTTCACTTTCACTTTTCACTTTCATGCATTGGAGAAGGAAATGGCAACCCACTCCAGTGTTCCTGCCTGGAGAATCCCAGGGACTGGGGAGCCTGGTGGGCTGCCGTCTATGGAGTTGCACAGAGTCGGACATGACTCAAGTGACATAGTAGCAGCAGAATGACTAAGCACACAGCACAAATTCTTTAAACTAAGGCACAATATGATTATCACCGATAGATGTCAATAGACAACTGGATGATTGCATTATGCTAAACATATTTATTTAAATATAAATGTTTCCTTTAAAAAAATATTTTAATGTATTTATTGACTTGGCTGTGCCAGGTCTTAGGTGCAGCATGTGAACTCTTTAGTTGCAGCACATGGGATCTAGTTCCCTGATTAGGGATCAAACCCAGGCCCCCTGCATTGGGGGCATGAAGTCTTAGCCACTGGACCACCAGGGAAGTCCATACCATGCTAAATGTAAATCACCCTATATACTTGCTCTACAAAGTCAAACTATGTCTTCCTTCTATCATTCCTTTTAAACCTAGGCTCAACCCTATGATGCTTGTTCTCCTACCATTATTGTGAGCTTCGAGGCAACCTGGCAGCTTCAAGGAACGCTGCGGAATAAACTATGACAGGCAGAATTCAATCTGCACTTAATAAAAAGCCAGAGTGTGGGACTTGGCAAAATATATTTGCATTTGTGGGCACAAAGGTTAGCAATCCCACTCCACAACTGCTCCTCTGAAGTAATCTTTTACTATTTTGTTTGCAGTTTCTCCTCCACACTGAAAAGACAAATGTAACAACTGAAAAAGACCAGTTAGTCACATGGCAGTCTGATCTGATGGCTTCAGTTCAGTCTCTATTGGACTTCGTTGTTATAATAAAGCTGAAAATTTACCCCACAGCAGAGTCTGCATTTAACTTCTCTTTTCAGAGACACACATCACTCTGCCCAATAAAAAGGATAAATCAGCTTAGTCCCTTGAGTCAGGACTAATTTTTTTTTTTTTAATGTTGCTGCAACTTCAGATCAGGAGTGTGTCTGACTTAGAGTGGAAACCCTCACACTTGAGGAGGGTGCCCAAGTCTCTCACTGGGCAGGCTGCCAGCCTCATGCCATGGCCAGTGAGAAAGTCCACAGTGGCATACGAAACTGTCTGATGAGGTCGAACAGGGACTAAAGGACTTTCATCCACTCTTACAGGAACGCAGGTCAGATACAATTTGTGGGAGTCATATTGAATCCAGTATAGACTCCCTTTCCATTTCCATCTGGAAAGCATATCTTGAAAGATATGCTTGGCTACACAAAACTGAAGGGATGCTGAGAGTGTTGGGTTTCCCCTAAAGTCACAAAACCAATTAGTGGCAGTTGTCACTCCCTTCTCTGTGAGATCAGGGTGTCTTACACACTCCCTTGCAGCACCACCTGTAAAAACGGTTCACTGGTCTGTCTCAAGGCTGGCAACCTTTCTGTCATTCCAAGCAGATCCCTGGAGAAGAAAAGGAACTTAAAAATACATTCTAGCAGTAAAATGAATGAGAATGTCCTGACCACTGTTCCCACACACCTTCACCCTTTTTCAACCAATAGTCTGAGTACTGCCCTCACCAGTGAAAATCTGGGACATTTTCATAGTTAACTGGAAGACTGCTCTATCATTTTACCTTTCATGATCTAGACTTTTTCCTCCAAAATTGTTTCATTATTTAGCAGGAAATGGCTAATGTAAATCCAAAAGAGAAGATTCCTGGTTTGAGAGACAGTAAAAACATATGCTTAATTCATTGAAAAGAAGTGGGTGATAAACTGCTCAAAAAACAACCTTCTTATTTTAAGTAAATTCCCACAGTATGTTTGGGTTTTCTTTTCCTTAAAAAAAAAAAAAAAAAAAAAAAGCACAACAGAAGAAAAACCAACTAAGTCAAATGTCAGGATAAAAATGAGTCCCACTTGTCTTAGCAAGGTGGTATTAACCCTTTAATGACCAGCCAATTTTTACCTCATTCTCAAAATTTCCAGAGACCTCAAGATGCTAGGTGTCTGGCCTTCGGGACTGCTAATACCCTGACAGAGCACATACTAAACAGTGCTTACTACGTGGCTGCAACTTTCTAAAATACATTTAACTTTTACAACAAATCTCATGAAAAAAGTGCTATTGTTGTCCTCACTGTACAGATAAGGAAACTGAGGCACTGAAAAATTAAATTGCCTAAAGTTAAGCAGCTGGTAAGAGATGATAGAGAGTGAGACTGGTTGGATGGCATCACTGACTCAACAGACATGAGTTTGAGCAAGCTCCAGAAAATAGTGAAGGACAGGGAAGCCTGGCGTGCTGCAGTCCATGGGGTTACAGGGAGTTGGATACGACTTAGCAGCAGAACAACAACAAATGGCAGAACCAGGGCTCAAATGAGGGCTGCAGAGTTGCTCCGGGACCTGTGGAGCCAGACTGCCTCTCCTGCAGAGTCCTCCCTGCACAGCAGATGACAGACAGGGAGGCCACAGGTCCACAGTGAGAATAATCCACCAGAAAAGCTTCTTCTGCTATGAAACAGAATCGAGGCCTATGTAAACAGGAAACACACTCCACATAAATTAAAGCAAACCTATGTTTTCAAGATGGTAGACTTACTGAACACATTTACCTCTTCTTATTCCTTGTATGCCATTGGTATGACGGAAAATTTTAAGGAAAAAGAATAAACCATAATGGTGCAAGACAGAGACCAAAGTGTATCAGTTAAAAAATCAATTGATGTGGAAAACAAAGCAGAATAATCACAACTAAACACAGTTATAAAACAGGTCTGCTGCAAAGAGAAGAACTACTCTTTCCGAGGAAACAAAAGTGCAGCAGAAATACAAATCTTCAAGTTAAAAAGTACACACATGGATGGGGTTTTTGAATCATCACCAGGGTGATTTGTTCAGTGACGGCCTATGGGACTCATACTTAAGAACAGCTCTCTTTCAACCTCCACACATGGGCCTTGGGGCCTTCCCAAGAAACACAGAGAGAAAGAAACCCAAAAAGGCACCCTACCCAGCACTGCAGTGGAGCGAAACGCTCCACGCCTACAGCAAAGCCTTCCCGTGGCAACTGTGGGACCACAGCTCACTTCTCACTCACACCTTCCAGGCTCCAAGCTGCCCGCCTGAGAGCAGGGAGCCCTGCAGGGAGCCTCTGCTACTAGGGAAGCGGCCTGGTGCTGAAATAGTATTACAGAACTTTTGAGGAAATCTCAAGTAATTAACCTAACCCTAATATTTAGAAATATGAATGGATCATCAAGGATGAAAACAACATAAAACTCAAAGAACTAGTATGATAGATAACAAGTCAAAGTTAACAGAAAAAACTGACATTGGGATAATAACAAATCCTCAGTTATCTGTACCAAGGGATGGTTAGAGGCAATAAGAACCCTCAAAACTATTTGTAGCTGGCACTGAAGATGTCTTTTCTGTTACAGCAGATTTATCACCCAAAGAAAATTCTACAGGGACTGATATAAAAATGAACTTTTATTCTCTAAGGATATGAGCACTGAGTCCAAAATCCTGGCCTGAGCCCTAAGTTCCTCATTTTAAGTGACTCTGAACAAATTACCAGTTTTTTGTCTTAATCTTTCAGCATATTAAATGGGGACAATATTTTGTCTCATTTGCCTCAGAGATGTTTTAACAATCAAAAAAGTACCTTTAAAAAAAATTTTTTTTTGAAAAGCAAAAAGCACCATACAAATGCATGGTGACACTGTTAAAGAAAACAGGCTATAGACTGGGGAACAGATGGAATCAAGCCTTTAGCTGGAAGGTCTGCGATGGACAGTCCATCAAGGTGGTTGTACCTTTGTACTATCTATTTCCTAACACAGGGTGGTTTACAGTCAGCGGTTCTTGACTACTTTCTGGTAGTTAGAATGATGCCATATTATCCTCTTCAGAAGAAACTGAGGAAAAGGCCTCTTCTTTTGTGAACTGATTCAAAGGAACACACTGTGAATTTTGCAGAATCTGCAGTAGACTGAATAAATACTGTTGGAACTTCAACGGTTAAATCCAGGGATATAAAAGAAACACTGCCAGAAATTTAGTCCTTTGAGGGCACTGCTCACCAAGAGATACCATATACACAGCTCCAAGCAGTCAAGTCAAACTGATATAAAGTTGAAGACATGGAGAAGTCTGAATGAGACTGGCTTTCTGGGCAATCAGGTTTAAGTACTTACTACATACTTAATATATTTATTAAATAACCACTATATTCCAAATACTAGATGAAGCAACCTGCTGTACTAACAAGTTCAGACCATACTCAAAAGAAGCAAAAACTGGTAAAACAGATTTATAATCACTGGACAACAGTGATAGGAACAATAACTGCAGAATGGCAAGATATAAAGTACGTCAAAATGATACACGTATAAATCACAACATAAGGAAAAAAGAAGTACTCCGTAGTGCTTTTCAGGTTGAGCTTTTAATAGGGTTCTTCATAAATATTATTAAACTCAGTTAAAATCTGTTTTCTATTAAAAATAAGAGATACTATAGTCAAGTATCTGGCCCTTGTTTGGACTGACTCACACAAATCAGTCATGAAAATTAAATTTATGAAACAGCTGGAAAAATTCAAACACTAGCTAGATATTTAATGATAAAATATAATAACGGAGTTAGGTTATTAAAAAAAAAAGCCAAACCAGTGATACTCCTTATCTTTCAGAAACAGAAACTAAAGTGTTGCTGAAATGATATGATGTCTAGGATTTACACTACTCTAATATGCAGCAGTGGATTGGAGTAGACATGAAGGAAGCCTGGCTACATGTGTGTTGATAACTGTTGAAGCTGGGTGCTGGAATCACAGGAAAAAAAAAAAAATCACATTATTTTCTCTACTTTTATATATAATCGAAATATTCATAAGAAAAAAATGCTTTAAATATACAAATCAAAGGTGACTCATTCTTACCTCTGCTAGAATCTTTTATTACAATGTCAGAGATTTCAAACAGCTTCAGAGGAAGTGGCATCTTCCGATTGGCAGCTATGGTCTTGAGAAGGCCAGGAAGAAGGGTCGTGCGTGCCACCTGCAGGAGAAGATGGGAAACTGCACTGACAAAATAGGAATCAAGTGTTTAGTAAGACTGTGGTCTCACAGGAAGATACTTTTGGAAAATCCAATGCCTAAATATCCCATTCATTTTTAATTTCAGGACTTCATGTTCTGCTTCATTTCACAAAGTAATTGAAGGATAT
This sequence comes from Odocoileus virginianus, assembly GCF_023699985.2. Classification (NCBI taxonomy): domain Eukaryota; kingdom Metazoa; phylum Chordata; class Mammalia; order Artiodactyla; family Cervidae; genus Odocoileus; species Odocoileus virginianus. Next base: position 26,386,267 of record NC_069703.1, read on the forward strand.
TACAAAAAATACAAATATTTTATATAGATTAAACATGAATTAAACCGAATTTTTAAAAACTAGGACCAGGGAAAATGTAAATACAATAAAAAAATACCTGGACAATGAGGAAAACAGGACACAAATACGTAGGCACTACAAAAAACCATGAAGCTGCCATGAGCTGCATATGACCACAGTTTTCAGCTTAGTAGCCAAAACAAATAGGAAAACGTGCATAGTTATTTCATTCTTAATGAAGAAATACAAACACACATCCTGATTTTTTTTTTTTTAAAAAAGGAAAAACTTCCCTGATTTTGGCTGTGAAATAAATTTCTCCTTCTAAGCTGTATGAGATGCTGGTTTCCAACACATCATGTTACCAGAAGGGTTTTATGAGTGGTGGTATTACATCTGCAGTCAGCCTCCAACACCATTACCTTGTGTCTAAGCTCTGCCTGAGCTTCTGAAGCTTCTGAGCTTCTACTTACCACTTTATTATGATCTATTATTCTCCCCACAAAGTGATCCTTTAAGATCTGAATCAGATCATGGAACTCTCCTGCTCAAAAACCTGCAACAGGCTTCTATCAGATTTTGAACAAAATCCATGCCCTACATAGGGCTTTATGTGAATCTGACCTCAGCTCCCTCTCCAGCCCCAATACCCGCAGCTGCCTGCCCCCGGCTTACTGCACGTGCTCCAGGCACACTTGCTCCACACCCCAACCCAACCTCCACACTGGCTTTTTCCTCTGACTCACATGTTCTTCCTATAGATCGTACGTAGCTATCTTATTTCCTTCAAATCTCTGCTCAAAGGTCTACATGGTTCTACATGGGCTTGTCCTGCCCATTCTAGCTAAAACAGCAGCCCCTCCCAGATCCCGCACAAGTAACAGTAAGCCCGTAAAAGGACCTGCTAGACTGTGCTGAGCAAAGAGAACACCCTTCCTACCACAGTCATTCCACCAGCAAGCTGCTATCAACCTTCAACTTCGTGCTTCCTGGAATATGTGGCACTTTCCCAACCAGAGAGAAAAGTGCCCAAACTGTTCACAGAACAAAACCACAATGTCAAAAACAAGTTTAACTTATTGCAATTGAAACAAGCTACTTTTGCAGATAACTTCTCTTAGAATTTTTTTATTCACTTTATTCTATAGATAAGATTTATTTACTTCAAAACTCACAGCAATACAAAAAATTAAACTGGAATCAGATCAAGCTCCTAGATATAATTCTAATTTACTGAAACTATAGGGGACCACCAGAATATAGTCAGCAAAACCCTAAATGTGAGAACTCCACAGGGTAAGTGACCCAGTTTCTTCCACAAAGTGAGAGGGGGACAGAGACAGAGGAAGAGATGAATGGATGGAGGGACAACCTGGGGATTAAGAGAGACTAAGAAGCACATCAGTCAACATCACACTGAAGTATGAACTTCATTTGAATCCCAAATCAAACAAACAATTAAAATGAGAGGGAGGGGACATATGTATATCTATGGCTGACTCATGTGGAGGTTTGACAGAAAACAACAAAATTCTGTAAAGCAATTATCTTTTAATTAAAAATAAAAAAAATTTTTTTAATCTTGAGAAAATTTGAACAATAATTAGATATTTAAGAATATTAGGAATACTATTGTTAATTTAAGGGGATATGGTAATATTCTGTAATGTCTTTACAATTATAGTTAAATTTCACATACTTTAGTAATAACACTTCTCTTATTTCATCCATTTTCTAATATATCTACTACCAAAAAATACCCAAAGTTAAGAATTAAGCAAAAGAAAGAATAAGCTTAAACAATAAACTGATAGAAGACCATGAACAACATACATTTATTTTAACCATAAATAAATATAAACTTGTTAGCCATATTAGTAATGGTAGGACATAGCTATTCGTAAAGCGAGGGTAGAATACAGAATCTGCCAAATCTAAAACAGATTCTCATCTCTCCTGTATTTAACGCAGAAATATTGATTCTTTGCATGCTGAAGTACAGCTATTTATAGTGACATTTAATGTGCTTCTGATTTATTTTCTTTCCACTTATATAAAATAGGCAGGATGTAAACCCTAAAGAACGTAACATTATCACACTATAAGATATCTATCAAGCTTAATAAGTCAATCTAGAAGGAAAAAAAAAACACTTGGAAAAAAGCTCAAAAATCCATTAAGATTTACTGAAAAATTTCCACCCATTTATAATGAGTGAATCAATACCTGTTCCATTCTATCCAAATGAATTTGAGTACCTCTTATTAAAAAGAACACCTACAACATCTTGGAAAAGCCAGTGGGCCTCAGAAAACAAAATATAAAAACTCATTACTACAATCCTTCTAAACTAGCATAAGGATTCTTCAAAGTTCTAACACTGAATACAGAGACAGAACTCAAGTTCTTGATGCATATTATTACCAATTAGTTATTTAGTTGTTTTTCAGTTGCTCAGTCCTGTCAGACTCTCTGTGACCCCATGGACTGCAGCGCACCAGGCTTCCCTGTTCTATTTGTAGGTAGTTCTATTAGTTAAATCTAACTTTTAAAAAAAAATCTAAATTTTAACATTTTTAGAACTTTTAGAATGCCAAGAACTAATTCAGCTACTACTTTTAAAAGTGAAAATCAAGATCCAAAGAAACTCACAAATCATAGAATTCAGATGAAATTTTCTTAAAGCATTTCTTCCAATTCTAAAATCCCCTTTGATGCCAGAATCAATCTAATAGACACGATCCTCTCTAAAGGCTCCTCTGTTCACGGGATCCTCCAGGCAAGAAAACTGGAGGGCTGCTGTGCCCTCTTCCAGGGGATCTTCCCAACCCAGGGGTCGAACTCACATCTCCCGCACTGGCAGGTGGCTTCTTTACTGCTGAGGCATGGCGGAAGCCCAAACAAATCACAGATACGCATAAAAGAGTGAGCTTATTAAAGTATGAAAGATAAGACAGCTCAAACTTATTAATAAGACATTATAACTTTGAAATGCTCTCTTTTTGTAGTTTGTGCACTAATCTATAATGTATATCACTTAACATTTACTTCTAAAGGAGTATCACTCTCATTTAAATATGTATCATAACCTTGACATGAAACTGCCAATACACTAGACAATCACAGCAAAAGGCACTGTCAGCAGAGTCTAGAACTGGCGTAACGACTCATTTCAAAGTGAAAGACTTAATGGAGGCTCTGGGAACAGGTGCTGATTCACTCATAAATGGGTGGAAAAGATGTGAAACCTGAAAATATTTAAAAAAAAAATCAATTGTGAAATGGAAAGTTGAGATAAGAATGGCTGGGCTAGTTAGCACTAGGCAAGTAAGAACCACCTATACAGCTAATCAAGAAAAGATTATAAAATGTCCTAAGAAGTTTTGTCAGCAAAGTATATAAGAACCCAACATAAACTTACCCAAGAAGAGATTCTAAAGCAGCTCTGAAATTCTGCCCCCTGAGATAAAACAACTGACAAGACTTCAAAACTCATGTACTGCCTCTCAGTTTTTACCCATTTTCTTATCTACTTAAAACCCTTACCTGGAATTCGGCCGTTTTAGGATTACTTATGTGGATGGCCTTGGTTGCAGAGATATCCATACCCAGTTTGTCAGCAATATCTTCTTGGGAGCACTAAGGAATACAAGAAAATAGATCAATATGGAAACACAATGACTAAATATTATTTAATGCTGTAACAACTTGTAATGGTCTCATGGTGATGCAGATGACATAAATCAGTAAACTAAGAATAAGCGTATATCAATTCCATTCAGGTCCACAGCAGATGCAATTCAACATTAATAGTTCTCTTACCAGAGTTCTAACCATGGTGCAAAGCTAAAGCACATTTTTCACATGGAGTTGGTGGTATAGCCTGTACTTGGGCCCTCCTACATTGACCTTACCAGTCCAATCTCCGACAACTCCCTTCTCAATCCCGGAACTGTTTACTTTTTCATATCTTTACCTGAAATGCCTTCCTGCCCAACTTGTCACCACACCTCCGACCAAGATTCTACTCAAAAAACATCTCTCCCATAAAAATATCCCTAATGACTCCAGGAAGAAATTCTCTCTCCCTCCTTGGTGTTCATACAGCTTTCTATTTCGACTACTATTGTAACCTCCGCAAAACCCACACTGACTTGTGGCAGAACAGTGGGTGGAACTGAGAGAAGAATTCAAGTGGCCTGAGTTATGTCATTTAACTTCTCTGCATCCGTGCTTGATGAAGCTTTGGGTCATGAACAAACTCCCAAGCACTTACCTACCAAAACCCACTCACCTACCACCCACTCTTAAAAACCAAGATGGTAGGCAGAATTATGAAAATAAAACTCAATGACTAGGAGATACAGCAAGTCAAATAAATGTAATGAGATAAAGAAACAGAATGCTTGGCACAAAGTAAGTGATCAAAAGATATTAATGATGATTGGTGGTGGTGGTTTAGTCACTAAGTTGTGTCCAATTCTTGAGACCCCATGGACTGTAGCCCGCCAGGCTCCTCTGTCCAAGGGGATTCTCTAGGCAAGAATACTGAAGTGGGTTGCCATTTCCTTCTCCAGGGGATCTTCCTGACCCAGTAATCAAACCCAGGTCTCTCACACTGCAGGCAGATTCTTTACCATTGGAACTACCAGGGAAGCCCATTAATGATGGTAATAAGTCACTATTTATAAGAATAAACAATTAATACAGAGTGAAGTAAGCCAGAAAGATAAACACCAATAGAGTATATTAATGCATATATATATGGAATTTAAAAAGATGGTAACGATAACCCTATATGCAAAACAGGATAAGAGACACAGATGTACAGAACAGACTTTTAGACTGTGGGAGAAGGCTAGGGTGGGATGTTCTGAGAGAATAGCATTGAAACAAGTATACTATCAAGGGTTAAACAGATTACCAGCCCAGGTTGGATGCAAGAAACAAGTGATCAGGGCTGGTGCTCTGGGAAGACCCAGAGGGATGGGATGGAGAGGGAGGCGGGAGGGGGGATCGGGATGGGGAACACATGTGAATCCATGACTGATTCATGTCAATGTATGGCAAAAACCACTACAATACTGGAAAGTAATTAGCCTCCAACTAATAAAAATAAATGGAAAAAATAAATAAATAAAATTCATACCCCCCCAAAAAAATCACAATATTGAAAAAAAAAAGAATAAACAATTATCACATATTTTAATGCTAACTTTCTGAATTTAAAAATTAACATGAAAACTGATGTATCATCACATTACTCTTTTCTGTTTTCCAACATTGAGTCATATTCATTGCACTGTTCTACAAAACTGTCCTCAAGGACTAGTGGTCTGTATTTCATTTAGAAGAAATGAATGGGTTTCGATGTATTTTATGCCACTGTCAGCTCTAAAGACTTCTGCCTCGCTCTTTTGGAAAAGACTCTGAAGACACATTCAGGCACAGCATAAAAGAGCCCCCGAACTACCAGAGCTGCAGTGGTGGGGAACAGCGGCAGGCACACTGGGGAGAAACATTTTTTCCTCCATAACATGGAAGAATTTTTAAAACAAGAGTTAGATACAATGTGGCCAATCAACTAGGAAATGCAATTTACACAATGCAATCTCTTCTCAAACAGAACCAGTACTATCTGTATAAATGAAAACGGCCTCACAGACACACAGCTACCCAGCTAGGCATCTGAGTGACCTCCACTTCATTGTGATGATGGACGACAAAGGACAGAGATAAGAAGAAATGTGAATCTCGTGTCCTGAAGGGGTAGCAGTGGGTGTACAGGGTGAAGTGTTTATAAACGTTAAGATTTGTGTGTTTAAAATGCTAGGAAAAAATGTATCAAGTAAATGAAGCCCATGATTTTTATGAATACTATTCTTAATAATAAGGTTAAAGTAGGTTTTTAGTTTTAAAAGTGAGCTAACATAAAAGAAAATATCACTACTGGTATGGAAATATAGCAAAAATCATGATGCTATATGAGGTATTTATGCTTGGGAAATCAAGGGCTGAGTTTTATAAAAAGAAGGGCTGTTAGTTACTCTTATGCAAAACTAGATATATATAAGGCTCAGTGATGTTTAGGTCTGCTCATAAAGTATGTAACCATAAATATCTGTAATGTTGACATTCCTATAGGAAAACTGTTACTACAAATCTGAAACTCTCTAGCACCTAACTTCTCCCACCCTGCACTGTGATAATGTGTTGACACAACCTTGGACAGCTGAATGGATTCCTAGTGGAAGTCCATCAGTCACAGGCCTGGGGTGCAGACAGACCTGGTCTGGAACCCCTGGTGCACAGCCAACTGGCTGCGTGGAGTGGAACAAGTTACCTCAATTAACTGCTGGGAGAGACAGAAACACCTACTTCACAGGGCTGCCCTGAGGGACGGAATCTTGGACATAAAGCCCTTCACGCCAGACCCATTCTCTTTGCAGTGGAGGTACTGGTCAGCAGGCAGAGCATGGGCTCCCCCTGAGATGCGTGGGGCTACGCACTTACAGAGTCACTTCCCTTGCCACTTGCTGTAACTTAAAAAAATAGAACACACTTCTTAAAAAAAAAAAAAATACATTTCCTTATGCGATTTTGTGTATCATTTTACATGAACTCATTGCTGTTCCTGACAGCATATGTATATATGGCCCATATATGAATACCGTATTCAAACCTAATGTTCCTTCACAGTCCGACCTAAGCAAAAAGCACTCCTCCAGAAGTGAAAAGGCCAGATTTTGGTCACAGTTCTCCTGCTCTCTGTGTATGCTTTGCCGGGTGCTTATCCTCCCTCAGCCCCAGGCTCCCTCACCAGTACAGTGCCTGTATATAACAGATATTCCATAAATCCTGTTAAATGAACAACTTGCTAAGCCAGAGAAACGACTAAGCTGACTAGGTCCGGAAGGTCCCTCCCAACATGAACATCCTACGAATTACAAATGGTCAGTAAAATGACATGAGACAGGCCGCATCACCCCACCAACCCTCCATGTACTGGTCGTGACTCCCACTACTTTTCTTCTGCAAATCAAAGTCTGAGAATTTTAGGGCTGGAATTGAGTCAGGGGGAGCTTTCTTGGTTGTTTTGGTTTTTACCCTACATCGCTTAGCTGAAACGGACTTGAATTCTCAAGAAATACACTGTGGGCACCACAGAAAAGCTCAGCAAAAGAGAAAAAGAAACTACAAATTGCACACACATTTCCCTCTCTTCAAATGGTCAATCTGCTGGGGCAAGGAGATTTCCATCTGATTTTGTAATAAAATTCATTTCCTGATTCAGGCCTTTTATGTCAGCTTTTCAACTCAAAGCAAATGTTTGTGAACATGTTCAAAGACAAAGAAACAAGTTTAATGGGGAACAGTCCACAAGCCCTTAACCAGGGCGGCATCTAGCGGGCACACCACAACTGAATGAAGACTAAAAATTCTAATGTAATAACGAGTTATGAAATTCACCGTGAGCCCTCAACAATGACATGAAACTCTAAAATACACTGTCGTCTGTCATTTCAGATACTGTTTTAGTCCTTCATGCTTTTCTGTGACTAAATAAATCTTTGTTTCTGTATGAGAAGCTATACAATCTCTAAGGAACAAAAGTTATTCTAGAGCTTGGGAATTGTGTAAATCTTAATAAACTCATGTAAAGCATCACAGAACAAGGAATCTGGAGGTTTAAAGAGAACCATCAACAGGACAGAAAATGCGTGTACAACATACCAGAGCAAAGGTAAGTGCTTCAGTGAATCCGGCAGCTGCTATGTCCTGTCTCAGGAGTTCCGTGAGTTTATTTAGGGGAAACTGGGGGGAAGAAATTATTTCACCTCAATAAAATTTCCCACTTGAAAAAAAGAAATTTATAGGAAACTTGTCATTTAAAAGAAACTGCCCTCCCACCCTAATATGCTCTAGTCCCACTATTATCCCACCAACTCACCATCCCCTCCCCACCATCCCGAACACCCCTCCTTAGAGGTACAAACCTTCCCTCTCTCCCCCACACACCATTCTGCCTTCAGGCCCAGGATCAGAAAACGAACCTCCTACTTAGATGCAAGGAGGGCTCCAAACTCAAAACCTGTCTTTCTTCAAAGAACCAGTCATCACAGGTTTTTAACGTACTCTAATCAATGGGGCATCTGTTTTGTATCCTCTCCACAGCAAATGCCTCTCAGAGCAAAGCATGTCCAAGACTGCTTAATTCCAAGGCTCTGTTTCTCTCCAAGCCTTCCTGGCATTCAATAATCAGTTTCTAACAATAAGGAGTGTTTATTTAAGGGTGCAATCTTACTTGATTAGCTATGGTGTACGTTTTCGGGAGAGTCATCTGAATGTTGTTATATCCATAAGCAATAGCTGCGTCTTCTATGATATCACAGGCGTGGATAATGTCAGCTCTGGTCGGAGGGATTTCAACCTCGATCTGATTCCCATCGCCTATGACTTCTGACTTTAAACACATCCTGGTCAGAAGCTTGGCAAGATTTTCTGGAGTTTCTCTGAAACAGGAACATACAAACCATAAATGTCATTGGATTATTTAAAACGTGTTTATATTTGATTTTAAAATATGCTGCTACCTGAAACAGTAACCTGTCTTTGGGAATTTCAGAAGACCCCCGACATCCTAACTGAGGTTCTGTCATCACTTAACTTTCTCTGAAGGGACAGAAAAACCTCTCTAAGCGTTCATTCAGGAAAAATCAAGCAGTCATGTGTGCCCTTCCTTCTTGAATTCAACAGTAAATAAATAAATGAAGCATGCAGTATACCTGATCCCAACTTTTTTGTTAATTAGGTCAGCTCTCACCATCTCCTTTCGATAAGCCAGTTCCTAAGAGAGAGAAAGAGTTGGAGAAGCTTAAATCACTCCTGCCAGATACAGCCTTAGCTTCTTTCTAATTCAATTTGTTGTTGCAGTTTCATTACCCTCCCAAGCAACTGTCATTAAAGCCAGACATCAAAAGTAAACTAGGTATTTCAGAACATGATTTGCTACATTATATTCCTAAGTGAACATTCTATTGATACTCGGTAGACAACCGGAAGCTTGGAAATGTTACAAAATGACAAACATGTTTTGCTTTTACAAGGTCAATCACTCTTTTCCTCAGCAAAACACTGGTGCCTTACATCATTTCTACACTGCTTACAAACCCTGCTGAAGACTTTCAATTTCATCTCATGCAAGTAGGTGTTTATCACCAAAAAAGAATAATTCATGTGTCGCACTGTACTATCCAGCACACTAAATCCAAGAGTGTTATGAAGTCATTCCTTTTCTATCTTATTTTTTTAAGGGGGGGAAATGGAACCAGGCTCCAGTCCAAGCTATCAACATGCTCCAGGAGCCAGCTGGGCTGGGTGCATCTGATGAACTAGTCCTCACTCCCCTTCAAACAGTACACAACCCTACCCTGTGAGACAGGAACACACACACATAAAATCCAGGCTTTACCTGTGAGGATTTCTTATCACTGAAGTATTCTCAGAAGTGTAGCTGCAGCCAGCAAAAGGGCCACAAACTTAAACACCTGTTTGGACTCAGAGGACAATGGGCCAGAGTCCTGCTAATCAAAATGCCGCTCTCAGATCATGGCTGCCAGGGGGAAGGCTGAAGGGAAGGGATAACTAGGGAGTTGGGGTGGATGTGTACACACTGCTCTATTTAAAATGGATAGCCAACAAGGACCTACAGTATAGCACACAGAACTCTGCTCAGTGTTATGGGGCAGCCTGGATGGGAAGGGAGGTTGGGGGAGAATGGATACATGTATATGTGTGGCTGAGTCCCTTTGCTGCTCACCTGAAACTACCACAACATTGCTTGCTAACTGGCTGTAGCCCAATATAAAATTTTCTAAATAATGCAGTTCTCAGAACAGAAGCATCATTACCACCCGAATGCAACTACCACTAGGTAAAGAAATCCAAGCTAGGCTGCTGGGTGATGAGACATTTGACCTGTTCGCCCCACTGCTAAGAAGCAACATGAAAGAGAGGCCGACCCAGGTCATCCAGCTGCCATGCCTACCAACCAGCTGAACGAGCTTGGCAGGGACGAGCCTAGGAAACTACCCAGCTGACCACAGAACCATGATACAAACAAATGACTGTTGTCCTAAGTCAGTAAATCCTTGGGGTAGTTACATAAAAGGCTAACTGATAACAGTAACTAAAATCAATTAAAAAAACAAAAAACTGCCACAGCCCAAAATTTCAGTTATGCTTCCCTAGTGACTCAGATAGTAAAGAATCTGCCTGCCAATGCAGGAGACCCAGGTTCAGCCCCTGGGTCAGGAAGATCCCCTGGAGAATGGCAACCCACTCCGGTATTGCCTGGAGAAACCAGCGGACTGAGGAGCCTGGTGGGCTACAGTCCATACGGTCACAAAGAGACAGACATTACTGAGCGACTAATTCTTTCTACAGTTATACATTTATTTGGAATTATAATAAATACTCTAGAATAATATACTATGCCAAATACTAATGTTTTCAGGAAGGGGAAGGTTTTGATCTTGGCAGGTTTTATCTACTCTAAAAACCATTTAAATAGCAGCAATTATTCTAGGCTCTTCAATGGAGGAATTGTGAAAAATCCAAAGATAAAGAGCTCATCAAAGAATGGCCTCACTGAATCAGAACCAGACTGATAGGGACACTGAAAGAGTGTGTTAGAATGGCCACGTTTGTCTGGGAAGCCATCCTGGGGGAAAAAAGCTCAGTTGTTAAAGAATGCAAGTTTGAATTTTTTATCAAGATCCCATGTCTTCACAGTAATTGTGCGTAAATTAGTTTTATTAACACATTCAGATGTAATTTATTAGTTACAATGATGGCCTTTTGCAATTGGTAAAACAAATGTGAAAAAGACTAAGTTTGGAAGGCTGAGTAACCTTCAGTTCAGTTCAGTTGCTCAGCTGTGTCCGACTCTTTGCAACCCCATGGACTGTAACACACCAGGCTTCCCTTCCCTTTTATCACAAACTCCCGGAGTGTGTTCAAACTCATGTCTATCAAGTCGGTATAACCTTAAAAGGGGTGAAACTATAAATTACCCAGTTACCTAGTTAATAAGGGTATAAACCACAAGAATTACAGCATATAATCCCTGTGGTATAATGGAGTGTGTCAGGAGGGAAGTGTGGCATAAAATAGTGTTGGGACTGTCAAGCTTAAATCTCAGTTCTACCACTATTAGTAAGGCAAGCAAGCCACTAACTCCACCAACAGTAATAGGAAAGCTATTTAACATCTCAAGGTCAAGGGCCTAATAGTGGTACCCAACCTTATAGGGTTAATGTGAAGATTAAGTCCACATGATGCACATAGCGTCATGCCTGGCATGTAGGTGGGTAGATGGATTCACAGAAAGACCACAAGCACTCTATAGCTATTATTATTGCTGTTACTGTTGTCAAAGTCATCATCATCAAGTCACTTCTATACTTACTGGAAAGGTATGTAATTTTCCATTAGGAAAAACTACCTCAGCTGCTTCAACCCTGAAAACAAAAATAAAGACAGAAATAGAATTAAAAACATAAAAACAAAAACCTAAGTGGGAAAAAAGAGCCATATACTGTAGAAATGTGTGTGGTTAACACAACGTTCACTTGGTCTACAACTGCAGAATCAACACGGTATATTTGTGTCCCCACACTGCTGTCTAGATTAATCCTCCCAATACATAACATTACTGTTCTATTTCCTGTGGCTCTCCTTGAGCAGTTTATCTCCCACTCCTGCCAAGCACACATCCTCGATGAACTCCTTGCTGATACTGATACACACGTTCCAGGCTTTACTAGAGTCATGTTCTTATACAAGGAAAGCTGACTGACACAACCACTAAAATGCAAATCAACTGAAAAAAAAAAAAAGACCAACTAATACTGCCCATACAACTTTAGTCATGCTTTCTACAGTTGTACGTTTATTCTGATTACAATACTCTAGAATAAACTAAGATGTTAGCATACAGTAAGGGCCATGTAGGTTTGGGAAGTAATTTTTTATATAGAAACTTAGCCTTGGAACAAATACACTAGTCTCATTAGCATATGTAAGATATAATGCTTTGCTTTTATATATGATTCTCTTTGTTCAGCTGTTCCTTTTGCTACTTCTCCAGGTTTATATTCTCAAGTCCAATGATCCTTACAAAAAGCCTGTCACTGCCTCTAGGAGGGCTGCTCAGCTAGCAGTAATGTGCCCTGACAAACAGACAGAACATCACTGAAACTTTTTAAAGTACTTATCACCTTTTACATTATTAATTCATGTCTAAGCTCCCCAAAGAGATTATGTATTCCAATTACAGGAACCACATTTTTTATCTTTCCATTTAGCACAAGGCCCTAGTGCTTTGACTTCAGAACAACAAGCCATCATTGATAAAAATACCAAATGAACTTACGTAAACTGATTCTCACAATATTCACTGAACATGGTAACAATGACATCAAGAACTATTTTTGCCTGCAAAGGAAAAAATCAAATATTATGGTAACACATGAAAATCCTTTCTTCCCTCAAACGGAAATGAATTAATATTTAACATAATTTAGTCTCCAAACATCTAAAAATGGACCTACATAAACAAATTTTAAAGAAAGAAGTGGAATAAAAACTGAGCTTGAATGGGCCTGACCTTATTGTCAGGTGTTCTGAATTTATGAAGTTCTCTGAGAGTTACAATCCATGACCGAGACAAATCATTTATTTCCCCCACTCCCCTCCCCTGGGTTCACGAAATTTCAAGAAAGACAGATGGCTAACAACGGCAGAAACCTTATCAGTCCCATAAGCCTCTGCACCCGGATACCAGATTCCTGGCCCAATCACTTACCATCAGTCTGATTTGGGGCAAGTTTCTGTCATTGTACCTTAGTCTGTTAAGTAGACATAATAAAAGTTCCTGCCTCATTTGGTTAATATAAGGATTAGGAATGTAAGAGTGTGTGTGTGTGTTTAAAATACATAGAACAATGCTTGGCACATAGTGATGGCCCTATTGATTTGTTCATTTTTAAATTAAAAGAAATGGTTAGGAAAAAACACAGCAATCTTATACATACTTTGCTTTTTTATATACTTCACACTCATATACAAACTTCAGGAAAGACAACCAAGGTCTGCTAATGTACAAATTTAAAAGTTTTTAACAGGAAAAGGTATTATGTATTACCTGACACTATTTCTGAATGTACATTTGGTATGCCATACCATGCTAATTCATTTAAGTTGTGTCCGTGTCTGTGTGACCCTATGGACTATAGCCTTCCAGGCTCCTCTGTTCATGGGACTCTCTGGGCAAGAATACTGGAGTTGGTTGCCATGCCCTCCTCCAGCGACATTTGACATATAAAAGTTATAACCATTCAAGTCTACCTTTCTTAATCTACTTCACTACCACCTAACTCTACGCCTTACTTAACATGTGGAAAGAAATCTTATGCTATAGAAAATAGCTATCATGACATTCCAATCTAAAACATGGTGACAAAAAGTGACTGAACAACTGGTATTCTGTATGTTCTAGATATATTTGTGTGTATGTAGACTCTATCAGTTTGCTAAGTAAGACTTTATAGCCAGCTGGTCCTAATGTTTTTTTTAACCAAGTACACAAAAGTACAAAATTAGTAGAAAATGTACAAATTAAGTCAACTAAGATGAACTCCTCATAAAGATGGCATTATAATGTGGATCCCATTCTCAGTTTACTGTTTTAAAGTAAGTGGCTAATCCTCTCACAAAGATGATGAGTTCCTTGAAATCAAGAACAACTAACTCATTGTTAAACTCATGGCATCGGAGAAAGAGAGGAGGTGCTCACTAAACATTTGTCAGCTGAATGAAAGCACCATAGCCAAGGGGCTTCCCCGGTGGCGCCAGTGGGTGAAGAACCTGCCTGCCAATGCAGGAGATGTAAGAGATGCTGGTTTGATTCCTGGGTCGGGAAGGTCCCCTGGAGGAGAGCACCATGGCAACCCACTCCAGTATTCTTGCCTGGAGAAGCCATGGACAGAGGAGCCTGGTGGGCTACAGTCCACAGGGTTGAAAGAGTAGGACATGACTGAAGTGACTTGGCACACACTACAACCAAAGTACAGAATACAAACACCTTTCTCATTTTCTAAATTTCTAAAATACAGTCCCATTTTAAAAACAAACAAATTTAAAAGTTTAGTCACATGGTCTCGGCTCAGAGGTAAAAATCTATCTTGACAGAACAAAAATAGAATAAAAGTTTTATTTACCTTGGTAAAGTCAGTTCCTGTGCACTCAATAAATACATTTTTCGTATTTACTGTTATTTTGGAATGGTTTCCTGCAACAAACACAAAACAGTAACAACAAAGCCGTCAGTTTCAGAAATAAATGTGCACTAAAGAACTCTATAAATATAAGCTGACACCTCAGAGGTAAAGAGATACACAACTTTTATTCTAATCTCCCATTATAAGCTGGAGAATAAAGATAAAATAAAAAACAAGGTAAAAAAAAGGCTTTACAGAGTGCATTACACGGTCAAGTATAATACTTAATACAGGTATAATACTTAACACAGTTAAGTACGCTGCTTAACAGAAGCCATCTCATCTCATTTTCATCATAACGCTAAGACAGCGCTGCAGGGAGGACAAGTAAGATTCAAAAATTAAGCTCACTGCCCAGGATCACAAGCTATTAAGCAACAAGGCTAAGATTTGGGCCTGGATCTGGCTCACTCCAAAGTCCACAATGAGTACTAGAGCCCAAGATATGGAGGAGGAAGTTTCTCCTTCCCGCTGTGAATCAACTGAACCCCCTTCTCACCTCCAGAAAGGCAAACATCTATGGTTTTGACATCACTAAATTTTGTAAATACATTCAAGTTGCTTCTCAACAGAAGCTTCAGAAAGAAATTAAGAGGGTAAATTTCAGTTCTTAAATTTTAATTTATAAAACAGCAGGCCAAGCAGAATTCGACTTTAACGAAATGAATTATGGGCTAAAACCAAAATATCGATACCTTTTGGAAGAACAGAATCCAGAGAACTAGCACCAGAACATATTTATAAACTTAGCTTTTCCCTTCTCCAGGGGATCTTCCCAACCTCAGGATCAAACCAGGGTCTCCTGCATTGCAGGTGGGTTCTTTATCAGCTGAGTCACCAAGGAAGCCCAGGAATACTGGAGTGGGTAGCCTATCCCTTCTCCAGGGGATCGTCCCGACCCAGGAATCAAACTTGGGTTGCCTGCATTGAAGGAGGATTCTTTAGCAACTGAGCTATCAGGGAAGCCCTATAAGTAGGTATACACTTATGAATTATATAAAAATCACCAGTAAAATTTTGAAAAAATGAAAAGAACTATTACAATAAAATCCACAAAAGACCCGAGATTCTCAGACTGAGTCTTCTGACTGATTCAGCCAAGACAATTGAGAATTCCACAGAAATGCTGAAGAGTAAGAAGGAAATAGCAAAACGCCTATGGTACTTAAGAAATAACTCACCGTTGATGATTGGAGGCATGGAAAGGACGACACCATTGCTATCATAGATAACTGGGTACAGAGGCTTATTTTCAATTATATGTAAATAATGTTTAAGCTGGTTGTCAGTCTGAAAAAAAATTAAGACAAACAAAATCAGCTTCTTATTTCTATCAGCGTAATCAGTTTACATACATGCCTAGCATAAAAAGAGGGGGGGAAATCATAAAAATAACGAAACAACCCCCAAAGTTTTAAATGTATGATATTTTCTAATATAAAGTAATATCTCAGAATCTTCATACAGCCTCATCTCCTACTGAGGAGAGATGAGTTGTCTAGTCGCTAAGTCATATCTGACTCTTTTGTTGACCTCATGGACTCTGGGCCCACCAGGCTCCTCTGTCCACGGGACTTCCCAGACAACCATACTGGAATGGGTCACCATTCCCTTCTCCAGGAGATCTTTCCAACCCAGGGATCAAACCCATGTCTCCTGCACTAGCAGGCAGATTCTTTATCACTGAGGAAAGATGAGACCACAATTATTTTCCAAGACTCAAAACAGATTTACAGAGTAAGCCTGAATCACCTTAAGTAAAACACAAACCATACAAAACTATTTAGATAAACAGGAAAAAAACCACTTGCAAAAATCACTAGCAGCTTTTCCTAAATGATACCTACTTCTTCTACTATTTGTTAAATGAAATTTAAAGTGACAACTGAATTAATTTTCACTGCTGGACTCGAAAGTGCCTATCATGGGAGGCAGGCACTTTGCAACAGTGCATGCCACACACACACAGACACTAAAAATCTAGCTAAAATCTAGCTAAATCTTATTGTGCCTTATATTTGCATGATTTTTAATTATAACTAAATATGAATATTACAGTGCAGTAAGACCTACGTAAGTGGTTCTCAATCCTAGGTATACATTACAAACATCTGAGAGGATAAAAAAAAGTAATAATAAAACTAGACCCAGAACTCACTCTAGATCAAATGAACCAGTATCTCTGGATTGGAGCCCAGACACTGTTATTTTTTCAAAAGCACTCATGACATCACCCTAATTATAACTTGATTTTGGAGGAATTTCATGATTTATGCAGAGCTATTACATCAATATAAAGGACATTTACCTTGTATATGTTCATCAGTTCACAGGCTGTATACTCTTTGTTCTTATTTAGAGGCTTGAATTTGATATCAGAAGGTTTCTTTGCGGTATAAGTAAATGGACCTGACAAAGTATCCAAATCATGGGTACCAATAGCAACCAAGGCTCTTTTCCTAAATGTGGAGAGGGGGAGGGAGGGAGAGAAAGAGAAAAGAGATTTGAAGATCTCAAGACTTAAAGACTACAGGTTTTTAAAATTTGTAGACAATTCCTTAAAACAGTCTGTTACTATATGACACATAAAAATATGACCATTAAAAATATAAGAAATTATAAAGCTACTGAAAACACATTATTTTAGCAACTGAAATTCCTTCTACTAGTTTTCCCAAGTACTATGTTATTATTAATAGGACATTAACATACCCTTTATCTTTTTTTATCATATTTCCCTTTATCCTATTTCCTCTAAGTAAACATCAATTTCCTATTTCTTCAAGTAAACATCAATGTTTTTATTAAGTTAGATTAAACCACCCAAAAACTCCTCTGTTTTTTGGCTTTTCTATATCCTCCTAAATTTCCTGTCACATAGCGATATTGCTTTATTAATTGAAATTAATTTTAAGAACTGAGAATTACATTTAAAACTGAATAAGGAAATTTCAAGAGCTATTAATTTCATTTGTTCTACAGCTTATCTGCAAAGGATTTAAGGTAATTTTAGGAACTTAAAGATATAAAGTAGACAAGAGAGAAACAGAAGTAGGGATATAAAATGGAGCCAGGAACAATGCCAATACTAAAATGCCAATACTAAATTAGAATCTCAAGGCCTACAGCCTTATCACAGAAGATTACAAATTTGGCTCTAAGCTTTCCAAGAGACAATCCAAAAAGAGAAACTCAAATCAGAATTTATGATATTCTTAAGAAGGCTTAAAATGTGTTTTAGACTATGTAGGTCTAAACTAAATATCAAATGGATAAAATCATTAGTTATCAAGGAATGTGTTGAGTCCACATTACATGAACTATGAAATAGCTGTGAAAATTTGTTGAAACAAATTTTGGTCAACCTCAAATTAACACAGCATTATACATCAACTAACTAACTAAATTTCTTTTGTTCGATCTCTAACACAGGTGACTAGAATTTTAATGGGTGAGATGAACAGAGCGGTTGACAAGCCTAGAGGGAGTGTTACTTTACTCAATGAGTTACAAGTTTATATACTAGCATCAGATGTGTGCATGCTCAGTTGAGTCCAACTCTTTGCAGCCCCATGGACTGCAGCCTGCCAGGCTCCTCTGTCCATGGGCTATCCCAGGCAAGAATACTGCAGCGGACAGCCCTTCCCTTCTCCAGGGGATCTTTCCAACCCAGGGACTGAACCTGGGTCTCCTGCATCGGCAGGTGGGTGCTCTCCCACTGTGCCACCTGAGAAGTCATACACTAGCACAGGTAGAAATATACCCATGGCCCGCAACAGAAACCACTCCTCAGAGAAAAGGAACAAAATCAAAAGCCTCTACCATAATAAGATGTTCTGTACACAATCAGAAAGCAATGCATATGAAAACAGGGAAACACAACATACTCCCAACAAACCAGCCCATAACAATCGGTACTAAGATGAGCTGGATTTTCAAATCACCACACAGACTTTTAAAATACTACTACCACTACAAAAAAAGCTACTACGATGGTCCAGTAAGTTTAGATAAATCAACAACTGATAAGCCCATGGGTAAGAAAATCCATGTTTCCTTGGACATTAATGTTGGTTTCTTAATCCAAAAACAGTATCCCAAAAATGTCACTAAATTTCAACTTCAAGCCAATCACAAAAAAATTCTGGATGGATCAGAGAGCTATGCATTTTGAAAAACAAACAGCAAACATAGGTACATATACACATACATATACACAAACAAGGAACCATAAACATTATTCAGAGAAAACATAGATGAACAATGCTTAATTAAAACTGTGGAGCAGGACATCCCTTAAGACACAAAACATGAAAGTCATATACGAAGATTGATAGATATTGACTATATCCAAATTGTAAACTTTATACAGTCAAAAGACCCCAAAAGTCAAAAGACACTGAGAGAACAGGTCTATGACATAGGTAAAGAAAAAGGATTAATATCCCCAAAATAAAAAGATATGAAAACTAAAGATAGAAATGAAGATTCTACTTATAATACTGGCAAAAATTTTGGTAAAGTCTTGCTGTGAAAAAGCAGCAACTGAAAGAACCAAGCCAAAAAAAGAGAAACTTCGTTAAAAAGGAACCAACGAGATTCTACAGAGATAAACAATAAAATAACTGAAGTAAAAAGTTTGCTGGATACTTCCAGGAGTAACAGAGACTAGGTTTACTCTCTTGCCTGATACAATCACAAAAGAGGGAAGAAACACATACAATGGTTTCTAAGGCCGGCACTGGACCTCAGGTGATGAAGGATAGGAGAGAGATAAGGGAGATGAGAGATGGGAAACAGGTAAGGTAAGCCCTATGACTGCCCAGCTGACTGCCTGGAGGGACTTCAAGTCACAGGGCAGGAAAAGGCATCAGGCAGGAGCCCAGTGAACTCTCGAAGTTGAAGAGACACAGCTGAGAGCCTAAGGAGACCAAGATGGCGGCCAGAGGTCACCACAAAAAGTACTAGAGATGACAAAGCTACACAGACAGAGAGCTCTGCGATCGGCAGAGGGACCCCCTCAAGAACGTGTTGAGTACCGATCAGTGTAAGCATGTGAGGAAACCACCCAAGGCTGGGGAAAGAACCATCCAACACAACAGTGCTCACACAGACTGAAAACCCCATTTTTCACAGGGGCCATGGATAAAGTAGGAACAAGGTCTTGCCTCAGTAGTAAGGATTAACTAGCCTTGGACAGAACACTATATGATCAACAAACACACACAACACACACACACACAAAAGCAGAGAAAAATCAATAAAACCAAAAGCTAGTTCTGTGAAAACTGACACACAAAGATGCACTAAAGTAACTGATAAAACTTCTAGCTACATTGATCAAAAGGGGAAAGAGAGAAGACACAGGGGTAAAAGAGGTGATATTGATACAGATACTATAGCTATTAAAGGATAATAAGGGAAGATTAACAACTTTTATGCCAATAAAAGTTTACTATAAATCACTTATAATTTAAGTGAAATGATTCTATCTCTTGAAAAACACAAACTAGGATTTACTGACTCTGGCATATCAGAGTATTAGGATATGATTTATACCTCCCCTTAGAAAAAGCTCATGATTTCCAGAGATACTGCATAAAACATAACTTAAAGCTGAATTAAGTAAGGAAATGCCTTCCAATTTAGATAAAAATTAGATTCTTCAAATGACTAGAACAGATAACAGGGCTCAAGTACTTACTAGCTGTATCAATGAAATCCTCTATCTTGGTGAAACTAAATTTTTATTGTTTTGCTTAAGAGTGACATATTTGCAAGACAACAAATAGATTGTTTTTATAAAACAACTTGGAATAAATGTTATTCAGAATCTTAGAAAAAGCTTCTACCAGGTACTCAAAATGTTTCAAGAAAAAGAAACTGTATGAACTTAACCAAAGGTATTTTATTTTTTAAATATTTTTCACACCAGCAGAAAACACCCAAAGTCTCCTCCCAACCCTGTCTCCAGCACATCCCTTACACACAAGCCTCTTTTAGTTTCCACAGTTTACCAAATTGCAATCACTGCAATTACTAAAAAATAACAATTATTTTTTCCTTTTATACTCAAGACATATATAACTATTAAGCATACCTTTGATTAGCGTGAGGTAACTTATGTTGCTATATTTTAGGACCACACAAAAAAACTTGGTATGTTAGCTAAAGACTGCTGTTTCCTATCAGTAACTTTTATTAGGATTTTTGAAAAACTGATGTTAGTTCAAGGACTCCCACTGTTACCTTTCTTGACCTTTAGGACTTGAGGAATTAAACTGATCTGAAGATCATCACACTAAAGGGAGCTGAATGGGAAATAATGTATAGCAATGTCAAAGATAGAATAAGAACATTCAGTTATTTAAAAATCTCAAAAAAGAAAATATAGTTAAAAAATCTAAAAGGCACTTGCTCCTTGGAAGAAAGTTATGACAAACCTAGATAGCACATTAAAAAGCAGAGACTTGACTTTGCCATAGTCCATATAGTCAAAGCTATGGTTTTTCCAGTAGTCATGTATGGATATGAGAAAGTGAAAGTGAAAGTTGTTCAGTAGGGTCTGACTCTTTGAGACCCTGTTTAGTCCATGGAATTCTCCAGGCCAGAATATTGGAGTAGGTAGTCTTTCCCTTCTCCAACCTAAGGATTGAACCCAGGTATCCCATACTGCAGGTGGATTCTATACCAGCTGAGCCACATGGGAAGCCCACGGATATGAGAGGTGGACTATAAAGAAGTGGAGCGCTGAAGAATTGATGCTTCTGAACTGTGGTGTTGGAGAAGACTCTTGAGAGTCCCTTGGACTGCAAGGAGATCCAACCAGTCCATCCTAAAGGAAATCAGTCCTGAATATTCACTGGAAGGACTGATGCTGAGGCTGAAGCTCCAATACTTTGGCCACCTGATGAGAAGAGCTGACTCATTGGAAAAGACCCTGATGCTGGGGAAGACTGAAGGTGGGAGGAGAAGGGGACGACAGAGGATGAGATGGTTGGATGGCATCACCGACTCAATGGACATGAGTTTGAGCAAACTCTGGGAGATGGTGTGGGCTGCCACTCCCTTCTCCAGGGAATCCTCCCAACTCAGAGATCAAACTGAGGTCTCTCATATTGCAGGTAGTCTTTACCATCTGAGCCACACGGAAGCCCCAAAATTTAAACTTACTTAAATTTAAATTTCATTAAACTTTCTTGTTATTCTCACATATTCTTATTTTAGAAATTTTTTGAAAAAAAGTCTGTGGAGGTGGGGGGAAGAAAGGAAAGAGGGAAAAAAAGAGGCAGAAAGAAGGGAAGGTAAGGAGGAGAAAGAGGGGGAAGCAAGCAAGAAAGAGATACATTCACAAACCTGCAAATGTTCTGATGTAATTTCTCCTGAAGTTCAATGAAGCTGTCATATCTATCTTTTGTAAACTTTATGTTTCGGAGAACCGCTGCAACAGCGTACGGGCGTATTTTAGCTGTCTGAAATTAATTTTATCATTAGAGATGGTAAATATGAAGACTTTTCTTTGTAATAAAATCTTGTAATAGAAAGTCAGCTATCAGAAATTTTCATTCAATCAACAGTAAAATACAGTGGTGACAGGAGACAAAGTCACTGTCCTTATGGAATTTACATTTTGGCAAGATCTCTGAAAATTTACTGAATTACTGATTCAAAAAATTAAGCTTTCAAGTAGTTTGCTCATAGTATTTCTACCAAAACAGCCTTTCCCCAAGAGAGTTTCTTTCTAAATGTTATTAACATACCACAATTTAAATAATTATCTCAAAAGTATTTTAAGCAAACATTTGGATGTTATTTTCCAAAATTATTCACAGAAAACAGATGCTGTTTCCTTTCACTTTTTGGTAAAAACAAAATGACAGTTTTTCAGAGCTAGAGGCTAAATATACAATGATCAAAGAAAACTACATTTGGCAGAAGGGTCAGCTCTGTCCCAGCTTAGAGATATATACATACAAGGGATGTTTTTAAATGAAAAATAAGAATTGATCCTTATTACCTCTTCTGTGATGATCAACTTCTGGACTTCTCCTTTAGGCATTACCCGTTTATACATTGGAGTCTTTATCCTAAAATGTTAAAATAAATGTGTTCATTACTAATCAAAACATTTGAAATTAATTTATTCTGTGTATAGAAAGTATACAAAATGCACAGAAGTAGGACAATGGGTTAAAGTTATCGCAAATCAAATTTGGGCTGAGTATTTAAAAATAAAATCCTAACAAACATTCTAACATTTCTAGTTGTTTAAAAATGGGCTATGATGACTCATGGTAATGCATATTACCATCACTGGAGTCTCAGCAGAGACTAGAAAACCTTTAATTAAGCAAACTGTATGGAGGCATTTAACCATCAGCTGAGGGGCTGGATTAAACAACCTTTAAGTTTTATTCCAACCATGAGAGTTTGAACTTCTCAGAAAAACAGAGCTTCTTACAAATACAGATGGTCTGGCGCCATCTGGACCTAATGAATCAGATATTCAAGAGAAAGGCCTGGTAAATGGTACATTCTGAAAGCATAGTTCAGGTAATTGTTATATCAGGCGAGGGTGGGAACCATTGTTTTAAGTCAGTGCTTTTCAAACCTTAAGATGCCTACAATCAACTGGTGAATTTGTTAAAGCATATGTTCTGACTCTAGAGGTCTTGGGTAGAAGCAGATTTTGCAGTTCGAACAGGTTCCCAGGTGTTGGTCCTTGGTCCACACTTTGGGTAGCAAAAGTTTTAAGTCATTTTCCTAATTTTCTCTCATCATAAAAATCATATGAGGTGCCTGTTAAATTCCTATCAGGCAGGTTTGGGAAACACAATGTAAGGAGGCTATCCCTGACCCTAAAATAGAAACATCTGGACTTCCCTGGTGGTATAGTGGATAAGAATCTGCCTGCCAATGCAAGGGGACATGGGTTCGATCCCTGATCTGGGAAGATCCCACATGCCTCAGTGCGATTCAGCCACGGGCCACAACTACTGAGCACACATGCTGCGACCACTGAAGCCGTATGCCTGTGCTCTACAAGAGATGGTGTGGTGGTGCAGTCGCTAAGTCCTGTCTGACTCTTGCGACCCAAGAACTGCAGCCCACCGGGCTCCTCTGTCCATGGGATTTCCCAGATAAGAATACTGGAATGGGTTGCCACTTCCTTCTCCAGGATATCTTCCTGACCCAAAGATCAAACCCACATCTCATGAAAAGCCACCACAAAGAGAAGCCCCATACCACAACTAGAGAGTAGGCCCCACTCTCCGTATCTAGAGGAAAGCCTGTGAACAGCAACGAAGACCCAAAGCAACCAAAGAATAAAAAATAAAACATCTGATTGTCATGCAGAGAAGTAACTGGGTCAACCCTCAAATTTTAACCATCTTATTAACCAAATGCCTTATTATCATCCTTTCATCAACACCTGTCTCTCGCCTGACGGCCTCACAGTTTCAAAGTCTAGCCTATTAGCCTGAGGCTCATATTCTTTTGCATCTGACAAGATAATGGGTAAGTAATCAAAAAATAATTATTTTTTTTCCATGTCCATTATTTATTTATTTTAATTGGAGGCTAATTACTTTACAATATTGTGGTGGTTTTTGACATACATTCACATGAATCAGCCATGGGTGTACACGTGTTCCCCATCCTGACCCTCCCTCTCACCTCCCTCCCCATCCCATCCCTCACAGTCATCCCACTGCACCAGCCCTGAGCACCCTGCCTCATGCATCGAACCTGGAATGGTGATCTATTTCATATATGATAATATACGTTTCAATGCTATTCTCTCAAATCATCCTGCCCTCACCTTCTCCCACAGAGTCCAACAGTCTGTTCTTTATAATTATTTTTGATAGCTTTACTGTTTCACCTCTTTTCACTTTACAGATTCATCATTTTCTATATGTATTACATTAAGAGTTGGAAGGGGACTTGAAAATATTCATTATAAATTACAAGACTGAAACTAGAGAAGTCAATTAACTTGCCCACAGCTGTCATAAGATGTTCAGTTTTCCAGTCAGGAGGCTCCATTTCTGAACGTCCTCAGAATTCTTAAGAAAACAGCACATAAAGTTGTACCCTTCTGCTTTTCTCCCAACCTTTAACCAACCCCATGAACTATCTATTCCAACTGGATCACTGAAGGAACTCACACGAACCCATTAAAGAGTTGTTAAAGAAGTCAAAATCACTAACCACTCCAGTTTTAAAATACGCTCCACAAATGAAAGACTATGACTCTTTTTTTCAAATTTCAAATGGCTACATATACAGGCTCCAGTCAGCTCTCCATGCAGACCCAAAGCAGTGGCTCTGTCCAACCAACTTCTTTCCCAGAAACTTAAACAGGGTTGTTGATAATGACGGGCAAAGAGAAAAGAAATCCCACTTAGCCATGGGTTTAATGAATATACTCCCTTACCTTTCTTTGAAGACTTGAAGTCCTCGAACCAGTCCTTCCAGACACAGCAGGTCATATCTATTGGCAGGGACGTCGATTTTGTAGAGAACAACATCAGAGGCCCCATGGGCCTTTTCATTACCTTGTTCCTTACTTATAATTTCCTTTTCAGATGTCTAAAACCAACCCAAAAATTAAAATAAAACTAAGTACATCTAAATTCTTTTCGAAAAAGTCTTTATCAGTCCTATAAAGAAGTAACTACATTATTCATGCCCTTTCCAGAGCAGCAGAAAGCGGTCTAAAGCAAGGCGTAGGCTAAACTTTGCCTACTACTTGGTTTTGTAAATTAAGTTCTACTGCAACATTGTCAGGCCTATTCATTAAACATTTCAACTGTTGTTATTTCCCTGCAACAGCTGAGTTGTGACAGAGACTCTATATAGCTTTCAAAAGCTTGCTATTTGGCAGAAAAAGTTTGCCCATCCTGGATCTAAAAGAAAATGAAAATACCAAAGAGAACACAGAGCAGCAATAACGAAAGTGTCAATGAGCCAAAGTAAAGGAAATTCACCAAATGAAAGCTATGTTGGGAATTCCCTGGCGGTCCAGAGGTTAGGACACCACACTTCCACTGCTGAGGGCCTGGATTCAATCCCTGGTCAGGGAACTAAGACCCCACAAGCCAAGAAACGTGGCCAAAAAAGAAGAGAGGGAGAGAAAAAAGAAAAAAAAATTAAAAGATATGCAACTTTTTATAAGATAATGACTCTGAAAGCTAAATCCTATGGGCACCCAAAACTAGAAGCAACATGAAAATGAGAATACTATAAAAGCAAAGAAAAACATTTGAAGAGATCGTCAGAAGCTGCGGTGTAAATCAGAAGGGATTATAGGTGCATAGTCCATGGGGTCGCAAAGAGTTGGACACGACTGAGTGACTTTCACTCACTCCTCACTCACAGGTACAATGGGAAGCGGTCTAAGGACAGTAATGGGTACAAAGCAGCAAGAGGAAAAACAAACGAGGGAGAAGGGAGAAGAAATACCATTGGAATAAATTCAGTGCAGAAGTAAAAAGCTTAGAATATCTCAATCACCACACTGTAGCGATTTTCTTAAAAACGACCATTGCCAAGAAGTTAAATTCTGTTCACTACATTTACCATGGCAGGAAATGGTCTATATACTTATTTCCAACCAAATTCCTTAGAAGTCATAGTCCACCTGTGACTATTACCCGCTGGTTATGCCCACTTAACTGGAACTCCTGCTATTTCTATCACAAATCAGCTGCTAAAATAACTGATGGACTCCTATCAAAACATGCGATGTATCTTGTTTTACATGGGGCTCTCCCACTGCCACAAGATAAGCAGTTCAAATTACTTCCCAAAGAAGTACAATCTACACTTGTATAGCATGCTGAAGAATTCACTTTCCTCAACGAGCACTATGCACCTGAGTCACACCTGAGGAATCAGAGTCCACAGGAGGTTGGAACTGCCCAGGGCTCATAGTGCTTTTTGACTATGGGCTCCAAGGAACACCTTCACGGGCCATCTCAAACTCAGGAGGCATACTGTGAAAATTAGGCAAAATTTTAACATAAAATAAAAAAAGAATGTTGATGAATGGCAGAAATCAACACAATATTGTAAAAGAATTATCCTTCAAGTAAAAAATTAAAAAAAAAAAAAAAACAAGAAAATTTTAAAAAAGAGGAAAAAGAGGAAGGAGAAGAAGAGAGGGCAGGAGAGGAAGAGGAGAAAAGAAGTGGAGGAGGGACGGGGGAGGATATGAGAAGAGGCAGGAGAAATTAGAATTTAAACTGAGTTCCATCAAAGGGGTCAACAGAATTGCTAATGTTTTAGTGAAGAAAGATGGTGCTGGATTTCAGGCAGGACCCATAAAAAGAAGGAGAGAAAATGTAACTAGAGATCCTTTGCAAAAAAGACACGGCTGCGTAAGCCTTCTCCCATTTTCAGTATCTCAGTTCATACAACGATCACAGGTGATGACTGGGTTTATCAATGCAAACAAAAATGTTATGGACATCAATAACCACAGAAACTTCAGAGCCAGAGGGATCTATGAAAAGCAAAAGTTAAAGTGTTAGTCTCTCAGACGTGTCTACCTCTTTGAAACCCCACGGACTGTAGCCTGCCAGGCTCCTCTGTCCATGGGATTCTCCAGGCAAGGATACTGGAGTGGGTTGCCATTTCCTTCTCCAGGTCAGGGGATCTTCCTGACCCAGGGATTGAACCTGGGTCTCCTACATTGCAGGCAGACTCTTTACTATCTGAGCCACCAGGGAAGCCCAGAGGGATCTATAGGGATCCCTGAAAGGATCATACATGTAAACTCCTTATTTCACAGATGAAAAATAGGCCCAGAGAGGCAATGTAATGTCCATGATTCCACGGCTGGTATTCTGATCTTCAGTCCAATGCTTAGATCTTATAAAGCCTCAAACATAATTTTGAGTTCTAATAAAATTAATAATAATTTAATATATACTATAGAAATCTCAGCTGACTTCTCAAGCATACGGATGCTCATTAACATCAAAAAAGTTCTTTTTGTAACAGTGAAGAAGCAGCAGGAAAAATAAGGCAAGACAATACAGGTTTTTGTTGGTCTGAAGGCTTTTTTTAACTTTATAGTGTTATTATACACTGAACAGATTAAGAAGGCTTGGGGGAAAAAATAACACTAATTACCAGAGAAATATTAAGCTGTCTTTTTAGTTACAAGTACAGTGTCTCTAATACATAATCAATATTGGTTATCTATTTGGTAAATAAAGCTATTTTTTAAATGTTTTAATCATTGTACAATGAAAAGACCAGGAAAATGTTTCAAAATCATTTTTACAAGCAATTCTTCAAAAGGCAAGAGATCATTTTACAAGATCAATGTAGAGAGTAATAAATGAAGAATGAATTAACACTGGAACAGGCACGGGAGGAAGGTCAGATGGGGCTCAGAGGAAATGGAGAAGGAGGAGCCAGAGGCCAAGGAGACAGCAACTCTGGCTGAAGCTCAGTTTCCATTGCTCCCAGATCCCTTCCTGATGACTTGAGGGGACAGGATCCGAATAAAGGCATGAACCCCTTTGGAGATTTTACATAAAACAACACTCTTAGAATCAGAGCTTAGCCTCATAACACAGAGAACACAAAACCACCAGGGCCCACAAATGTTTCCTCTTAGTCTAACTGTAAGGAAACAAAGATAAAATATAATGAACTTAGACACAGAATATTAAATATCTAATACATACAATTTCATCAAGTTCCAGTCCAAATTCAAAACACAGTTCATCAAATTCTTCGTCAGCTAGGAAAAAAAAAAAAGATTACAAATTTTAATCTATTCAGTACAAATGCAAATAGCACATAAATACTACAACTTTTTGACTGTCTTACACCGGGTATACTAGATATCAGGCATCAGATATCACCATTTAAAAACAAAAAAAGCTTGACCAAAAACAATTTTTAAAGAAAGAAAAACACAACTAGTAAATAAAGGGCTGATTCACCTAATTAATATCAGCTATAGAATCAGATTACCTGATTATAAGCACTGGGGAGCTTACATTTACTTGGAAGAAAAACAACTTGCAAGCAGGGATCGAATGTAAAGTGGGTCCAAATCACAGATCCAATACAATGGAATCATTGTCATATAAACCCTATCATTTCAAATTCTCTGAGGTGGCCTGACAGCTGGCTTTGAAGACAGCTCAATCCGAGTTCAATTTCTGACTGTTCCACTAGTCCTGAGAGCTTTGCACCTTATGGAAACTTTCTGATTCCTATGCCTCATAAAGTAGTCTTTTACAGCCATGCATGCAACTGTTGGAAAGATTTAAATGAGTTCATGCAGATAATGGGCTTCTCCTAGTGTCCTTGAAACACAGTAGGTCTGCAATAATTAATAGTGCTCTTCCTTACTTTTAAATTATATCTTACTTTGTTTTGCTATCTAATACACAGCATTGTCAGGGTTTTCATGTTACGAAGAGTGGAACACAAACCATCATTACCAGTATATTCTAGTGTTAAGCTGGTCTTAAGATTTTCTGATTCTGACATTGAACTTCAAGTTAACATTTATTGAGCACCTCCTATGAGTTGGCACTATACTAGGTGCCAGGGCTCTAAAGATAAATAGAACACAATTCCTGCCATAGCTACTCCCTACTCCAGTAAACAAACCAGATCTGTAAATACAGGTATGTTAAGTGCAAGGTACAGAGCTGGCACAAAGGAAGTCGTCAACTGAGGGTCAGTGAAGACTTCACAGAAAGGAGTCCATTAGGCAGGGACCGCGGGGAGTGAGAGCGCAGCATGAGAAATCTGGCAAGTTCCACAGGAATGCTGCTGGAGGCTCATGTCAGGAAGAGATACGATGGAAAAAGTAGAGAAGTCAGCTCCTGAGGCCAAGGGATTTGCCCTCCGTCCTGCCTGAGGCGACTGGGAGTTACACTCCAGGATGTCCAGCTGGGCAACAGCATGACCAGATCTGCACTTTAGAGAAGTGGTGCCCAAACTTTTTGGCACCAGGGACCGGTTTTGCAGAAGACAATTTTTCCACAGACCTAGGGGGATGATTCAAGCACATTACGTTTATCGTGCACTTTCTCTTTCTATTACATCAGCGCCACCTCAGAAAATCAGACATTAGATCCCAGAGGTTGGGGACCCCTGCTTTAAAGAATGGTGGCAGGGGACTTCCCTGGCATCCCCAGTGGTTAAGACTGCAAGCTCAAGGCAGAGGACGCAGGTTCGATCCCTGGTCAAGGAACTAAAATCCCATGTGCTGCATGGTGCAGCCAAAAAAAAAAAAAAATGGTGGCAGGGTGGCAGACGAACTGGAGCAGAGAATCTACTGCAAACAAGGGAGACAGTGAGGAATTCATTAAAGCAGCAGCAGTGAGTGTGAGGGAGAAGGAAGAATGTGATAAATGTGGAAGGCAGAATCTGTAAGGCTCAAAGGCTGACTGGGAGGTGGGAAGAGTGAGTCAGCAGGAGGCGCCTAGGATGGCTCCCAGGTCCCTGCTGGGGGTGAACGTGTAGGTGGGGGGTATCATTAACCAGGGCAGGAGGTAACAGAAGCCCCCAGCAAGCCCTCCTCCTGGTGCTCACGCCCTGCTAACTGAGGTCTCAAAAGACCACATGAATGAACCTGGAAGCACACTGTCCAGACCAGCCAAGCTTTGAGATGACTGCACACCCAGCTGACAGCGTGCCTGCGACCTGATGGGAGACCCACGGCCAGCTCTCTGCTCCTCCCTCGATTTGTCTCTCAGAAACTCTGCAAAATGACGACTTCGGCCCCTGGAAGTGGACTGCTGCCGTAACAAAATTCGGGAAAGGCTCTGGAGTCAGGAGGTGGGCTCTGACAGCGTAAACAAAACCTCAAGTGCCTGGCAAAGCTGTTATTTGAAGCCTCAGTCTCTGACAAGGAGGCAGGTACGGATAGAAGGAAAGTGAGGAAGTGTTACTAGAAACTGACAGACCGGCACCCTTTTTATGTAGAGGCAAAGCTTAGCAACACTGTTGCTGAAGAAAATATACCCACTCAACAGGGTGATGTTAACTAAGTTTTCCATTCAGTGCTGACACAGTGGTTTACAATGTGAGAGAAGAAATTAAGACTAGGAAACAAAAAGGAGCCAGGACTGGATGGTTTGAAAAATTCTCAGTCTCCCCAGATGTAACAAATGCTAAGATTAAAAAATGACTTTTGAGCAAAGAGCAAATCCAGAGCATTGCCAGGGAGACATGGACTAAAGATGAAATCAAGAGTGTGACTGTAAACTCTTGAGACTCAGCAAAATCAAAAACACTGTTCACTCAGACAAAAGGCACGATGGATCAAGAAATGAAGGACGTGCCTCACAAATTTATTCAGTCACCCAACTGAGTTTAAATAAGAGCACTGTGTCAGCAGAAGCCCAAGGTACAAAACAGCTTATTTCAGAGATCTGTGGGTGGTGTGGCTTTTGACCAAGGAAGTGGAAACCAACAAAAGTGACTGAAGATCCAGGTTTTTTTTGTTTTTTGTTTGTTTTTTTGTTTTTTTTTAAAGAAATACATATGCACAAACATTGCAAGCTGGAGCTAAAAGGGAAAGAGATGGGAAGAAATAAATACCCAAAAATCTTTTAGTGGGAAGAAGACTGAGAAAACCAATCAGCTGTAAAGAGTGCTTTCTTTTCACCAAAAAAATAAAGTAACGAGCATCACTCAGAGGGTACAACCAAGAGACTAGAGGGGAGGGCAGAACCAAGCACAAAGATCCTAGGCCTGAAGTTCTAATTAAGAATCTCCAAGATTTACCAGCTCAATTTCAGAACTACCAGGGACCAGTAACTCCTTTATGTCTCCCATCTTTCTCTTTTGAAGAACAATGTCCCAGGTCTGTCTTACCACTTTATGTTAGGTGCAGGTGGAGCAGATAACCTGTCTCTTTAGTCTCTCGGATCAAGCGTAATTATACCCGAGGAGCTGTACTTAGGGAAGTACACTGAAGAGCCTTGTCTGCAACTGGACCTGATTTAGATGAAGAGACTGGATTCCGAGCTGCTGCTGCAAAGTGATGACACTTCTTGGGGCTCTGGGAGGCAGTGTATGTTGCATGTGGGAGGAATCACTGGGGGCCACAGACAGATGGTGCTAGTCCGTTCCCAAGTTGGCCTCCAAGAACCCTTGCCTCCGGTCTTCTGGTACCAACATCCTTTGCAGTCTCCACCTGCACAGTGCCAGAATTGGTCTCTGTGACCCAGAGAATATGGCCAGGGATGGTATATCACTTCTGATATGTTAGGAAAAACTATGGCTTCTATTGTGAGCTCTCTCTTGACTATCTGCTCTCCTGGACCTCTCACTCTGGGACAAATGAGTCACCATGTTGCAAGCAATCCTATGGAGAGGTCAAGGTGGGAAACACTGAAATCTCTGACCAAAACTCAGCAAGGAACTGCTGTCTGCCAACAAGCACTTGAGTGAACTTGGAATTAAGACTCTCCAGCCCATTAGACCTTGAGATGAGTATAGACCTGACACCTTTCCTACAACCAGGTGAAAGTCAGAGCCAATCAGCTAAGTCACTCCCCAATCCTTCAGCCTCAGAAACATATACCAAATGACTATTGTTTTAAGGTGCTAAATTTGAGGATTATCTATAGATAACTAAATGGTTACTGACCAAATTGTATGGAATCATTAAAATATACTGAATCCTTTATTGAGTCCTAATTATCATACAATTTGTCTTATTCCTTTCAGCTGTACTTCACCGCTTAAACGCAAGGAAGAACCGACAATAAAATCATGATTAATGAGTCCCTCTAACAAAATGACACCCCTAAGTAACTACATCTTTGGGGTTTATATGATATACAGAAGTGGCTCCGGCAGCATTGCCAGCAATTACACCACGGCAGGACAGGACCAGAACTGAAGAGCAGTGAAAACAAATCAGTTAACAAGAAAACGAGTGGCAAGAAGAAAACATCTGAACAGAAAGGTGATAAAAAAAGATGGACTAAGGGGACAAAACTGCCGCAGAAGAGCAAAACGAACAGAATAAAAGCAGCTTGAGGGCTCCCCTGACGGCTCAGCAGTGCAGAATCCGACCTTAATCTAATTAACATTTAAAAGATTGAGAACACGTGAAACACAAAATAATGATGGGTATTATTTCTGACCTGTCTGAAGTACACCAACATTAATCTTCCTAGTGAGAATTTAATAAGCCAGCAGTTGACAGATATTTATGAATAATCAAGTTTACCTGATGTCTCTCAGTATGAAGAAAAGGGAAAGAGCAGCTAGAGAATAAAACATCAGATGATGGTAAATAGGCTATAAATCTTACCATTTTTTAAAACCTAGATTATTTCTTACTTTCCCAGATACGGATATCCAAGCGGGAATTTACCACAGTTGTCCTGAACAAATCTTGCTGCATACCACCTTGTGTAATTCAGATAGATAGTAAACAATTACTGAGAATATGGTTTAGAAAGATGGGTCGGCAAGAAATATGAAAAAGTACAGCATGAAATAAAAAGTAAAGTGTAGAGAATAAGAGCCCCGTTTAGAGGACAAGAGCATTACATCTATTTTTAGGGACTTGGGGCAAAACACTGGGCTTCCCAGGTGGCTCAGTAGCTCAATGCAGGAGACTCAGGTTTGATCTCTGGGTGGGGACGATCCCCTGGAGAAGGAAATGGCAATCCACTCCAGCATTCTTGCTGAGGAAATCCTATGGACAGAGGAGTCTGGAGGGCTACAGTCCATGGGGAGGCAAAAGAGTCAGATACGACTTAGCGACTAAACAACAAGAAGGACAAAAGACTAGGGAGAATAACAGGTTAAGAATACAGGTGACTCTTGAAGGAAGCAGGGATGGGGTTCAGATCCCTCCACCAGGTCCGAAATCTCTGTATAACTTACAGTTGGCCCGCCTGCGTTCTGCACAGGAGTATTCAAACACCACAAATTATGGAGAACCTCAGTATTTACCGCTGAAAATAAAACGTTCTACAAGTGGACCTGCTACCTGTACACAGTATCTAAAAGTACACCTGAAGAGCTTTTAGGTTTTAAAAGTTAACTTTATTTCCACAGTAGTATCTTATTGTAGGGAGCAGTACCTGAGGGGGTTGCTATATTCATCCCTTGAACTAAAAGCAGCTCTCACAAACCAATCACACTCGTTACACAAGCAGATAACATTGGACACAGCAGATGTCACTTCAACCGCTACATGTATAGGATAATTGATAAGTGTACTTCATATTTCTCCCCACCCCACCCCCTTTTTTTTCAGTGGCAATGTTTTTTAAAACTGAAGAGATGAAGGGCAGCCTGAAGACTAGGGCCACCGACTCCATTCCTCGTCAGTCAGGGCTCAGCCCACATGTTACTACCTAATTAACGTTTTCCTAAACACATTATCTTTTTGTTTCCCTGCTAGCATTTAACATTATCCGAACCGACATCAATTACTTAGCTGGTTTTATTATCTGCCCCTTTCGTCAGAATGCGAACGTGATAGACCTTAGGCGCCCTGTGCACCGCTGTATTCCTAAAAGGCCAAGAACAATGCCTGGCACATAACCGGCGTTAGGTTAACGTGAATAAAAATAAAACTAGGAAGGAAAGCTGTCCCCCTGCTCCTGCTCACAAATGGAGCTCCCAGAGCGCTCTTCTTGCAGTCCACTGGCTACACCTGGGATGCCATCCGAGCTTCATTCCTGTTCTACCCCCTGGCATCAGGTACGCCGGAGGCGCTCCGTAAGAGATCCCTGAATGAATGACACTGCGAGCCCAGCACGTACGGGTGCTGCCCCGACACCCGCGGCAAACTCTCTTCCCAGAGGCTACAGCCGCGGTCGGCCTACCCTAGCTGGACCCCGAACGCCCAAGGCCAAAACCTGCGCGCAGCATAAACGAGGCCACGAGGCCTTTTTGCAAGAGGGTCCCAGCCTCCGAGGAGAGGCGCAGAGCACAGGCTACCAAGCGCGCACTCACTGTAGGTCCGGCCCAGGGCTCGGAAGAGCAGATCTCGCTTCACGCTGACAGTCGGCATGGCGAGTCCGGCCCACTGCGCCTGCGCGGAGCGCGGGCCCGGGCTCGGCGACCGGGCTGTGTGTAGGACCCGACCCTTCCGTGCGGGCTGTCTTGAATATTGCCAGTCTGATTCGCACAGTTCCGCCTCTCGATTTTCATTTGAAAGCAGGTGAGTTGCCACGTGAAGCTCATTAAATCTAATTCTTTGGTAGAATAAACTGGAGGCCGAAAAAGGTGACATACTTGAATAGAATGGGCGAGGGTTTGATAGGCAGTAAGAAGAACAGCCAGCGAAGGTCCTTACGCCTCCAACGCTTTGCGGAAGGAGGGGGCTAGTGCGTGGAGGAGGCGGGACCTAGGGATGGAGACGCCTCTTAGGAGGGAATGACAATGTTGGACGGCGAGGGCTCAGGCTGCTCCAGTTGGCGCTAGGGGTAGAGTCCTCCAGCCAGTGCAGGAGAGCTAAGAGACTTGGGTTCCATCCCTGGGTGGGGAAGATCCTCTGGACGAGGGCGCGGAAACCCACTCCAGTATTCTTGTCTGGAGAATCCCCGGGACAGAGGAGCCTGGCGGTCTACAGTCCGTGGGGTGGCAGACTCAGACACGACTGACGCTTATTAGCAGGCATCCGGGACTGCATGATGTGCAAACCCAAGTAGCGGGAGCCAAACTGTTAGCGCTTCTGCTTTTATCTCATTCTTTAGACCCTGATGTTGGGGAAGATTGAAGGCAGGAGGAGAAGGGGATGACAGAGGATGAGGTGGTTGGATGGCATCACCGACCCAATGGGCATGAGTTTGAGTAAACTCCGGGAGTTGGTGATGGACAGGGAGGCCTGGCGTGCTGCAGTCCAAGGGGTCGCAAAGAGTCGGACACGGCTGAGCGACTGAACTAAAACTAAAAAACTTAAGTCTGTTACACCTTACTACGTGTTCCAGCTGTGCTTTGGACCTTATCCCAGCCGTATTAGGGATGCTTCCTTAGAAACCATTTTTTAAAAGCGGAAACAGACTGACATGTACTCGGTTTCTATTGGCAGATGCTGCGCTCAGTCCTTTGCTGGCCTTGGCAGATCTCCTTCTAACAATACTCAGTGTAATCGGCAGCATAACAGCCATCGAATGTTCCAGGCCTTAATGTCTGGAACCTGTAAATGTTACCTTAAATGGAAACAGTCCTTTTAGATAGTTAAGATTTTCGAGATGGAGAGCCTATCCTGGATTATCAGAATAGGCCCTAAATGCGATCACATGTATCGTTATAAGAGGAATGTCTAGGCAGTCTGAGTGCTGGCTGGAAAAGAATTTCCAGAAACAGTATTTCAGAAGGGAGTTTCTTGAGAATAGAAGCGGAGATAATGAGGGTGCTGCTAGCACAGTGGACTGGGGGCTGTTAGAACAACTACAGCATCCCTGCTCAAGGGAGAGTGGGTGCTTTTCCTGGGTTAGTAGCCAATTTTTATAGCCTCAAGACAGAATTCCTGCTGGAAGGGTGGCATTAGGTGATTGGTCAGGGTGCTATAGGGTGAGCACTGGGGGTGGGCATTTTTGCCTAAAATGGGTTCAGGAAGCTTGGTGGTGGTGATTGGCGGCGGGGGGAGGAGGCTTTTGGTAAGGGTTACAAAGGGGCTTGTGTGCTAAGTCACTTCAGTCATGTCCAGCCCTGTGCAACCATATAGACTGTAACCCGCCAGGTTCCTCTGTCCATCAGATTCTCCAGGCAAGAATACTGGAGTGGGTTGCTATGCCCTCCTCCAGGGGATCTTTCCAACCCAGGGAGTGAACCCAAGTCTTCTATGTCTCCTGAGTTGGTAGGCGGGTTCTTTACCACTTGCACCACCTGGGAAGCCCCACAAAGGGGCTTAGTCAGTTCCGGAGGTGACCTTGGTTCTGGGCTTCACTTCAATGGCCTTGGTGAAAGGCCTGGCACCTGTGGCCTTGAGTCAGGACTCCGTGAAGAAGTTAGACGAAGATTTAATAAAAAAACAGAAGAGAGGAGGCAGCGTAACCATGGGGGACGAGATCAGAGGGATATAGCCACAATCTGGGGAATGCCAGGAACCACCAGAAATGGAAAAGATGAGTAAGGCTTCACCCGTAGCCTTCAGAAGCAGCCCTGGAATGTCTCTAGACACTTTAATTTGGGCCCAGTGAACCTGGAATTCTGGACTTTTGGACTTCTGCCCCTCAGATCTACCAGTTCAGTTCAGTTCAGTCGCTCAGTTGTGTCAGACTCTTTGTGACCCCATGGACTGCGGCACACCGAGCCTCCCTGTCCATCACCAACTCCTGGAGTTTACTCAAACTCATATCCATTGAATCAATGATGCCATCCAACCATCTTATCCTCTGTCGTCCCCTTCTCCTCCTGCCTTCAATCTTTCCCAGCATCAGGGTCTTTTCAGATGAGTCAGCTCTTGGTGTCAGGTGGCCAAAGTATTGGAGTTTCAGCTTCGGCATCAGTCCTTCCAATGAACATTCAGGACTGATCTCCTTTAGGATGGACTGGTTGGATCTCCTTGCAGTCCAAGGGACTCTCAAGAGTCTTCTCCAACACCACAGTTCAAAAGCATCAATTCTTCGGCACTTCCCTCAGATCTATAAGCAAATGCATTTATTAAAGTCACTGCATTTGTGGTAATTTGTTACAGCAGCCATGGAGAAATAATACACCAGGTAGCTGCTGCCATTATCCTCATTTTGCAAATGATAAAACAGGTCCACTCTGATTCACCCAACTCAGAAGGTAGAGCTGCGGCTCACAAGGGAGCCTACCCTTATCCTTTCTACTGGACAGTGAGTGGGAGCCTCCAAGACCATTCAGCTGCAGGGACTGTGGCTGTGTGGGATTTACACTTTCCTGATTGCCAGTTAGGGCTTCCCAAGTGGTACTAGTGGTAAAGAATCTGCCTGCCAATGCAGGAGACGCAGGTTCGATCTCTGGGTCGGGAAGATCCCCTGGAGGCGGGCATAGCAACCCACTCCTGTATTCTTGCTTGGAGAATCCTAGACAGAGGAACCTGGCAGGCTACAGTCCATAGGGTTGCCAAGAGTCAGACAAGACCGAAACAATTTAGCACACACCCACACACAATTGCCAATTAATCTGGGTTTTTTTTCTTTGTTTGTTTTTTACATAATCTTTCCTGTATGGCTGCAGGTGGTGCTTTCTCAGTGCCTAACAGGATAGATTGGCAGAGGCCCATCAATGGCAAATAAAGTTTCCCCAAAGCAAAATAAAACTCTGCCCCCCAGATTGATACTCAGTGAAAAATGAATCAGTAAATACAGAACTTCCTGAATTATTGCATGCTGAACAGCTCTTCTCCGGACATTCCAAAGTGTTCTGTGGCTTTAACCTTATTTTCCTTATCTAGAAAGTTGTTGTTCAGTTGCTCAGTCATGTATGACTCTTTTCAACCCCACGGACTGCAGCACCCCAGGCTTCCCTGTCCTTCACCATCTCCTGCAGCTTACTCAAACTCATGTCCATTGAATTGGTGATACCATCCAGTGATCTCAGTCTCTGTCCCCCCTTCTCCTCCTGCCTGCAGTCTTTCCCAACATCAGGGTCTTTTTCAATGAGTCGGCTCTTCACATCAGGTGGCCAAGTATTGGAACTTCAGCTTCAGCATCAGTCCTTCCAATGAACATTCAGGACTGATTTCCTTTACAATTGATTGGTTTGATCACCTTGCAGTCCAAGGGACTCTCAAGAGTTTACTCCCACACCACAGTTCAAAAGCATCAATTCTTTGGTGCTCAGCTTTCTTTATGGTCCAACTCATGTCCATACATGATAACTAGAAAAACTAGGTTTGACTATACAGACCTTTGTTGGCAAAGTGATATCTCTGATTTTTAATACACTGTCTAGCTTTTCTTCCAAGGAGCAAGTGTCTTTTTAATTTCACGGCTGCTGTCACCATCTGCAGTGATTTTGAACCCAAGAAAATAAAGTCTATCACTATTTCCATTTTTTCCCTATCAATTATTGTAAGGATTAGAAACAACACCCTGAGTAATAATACTCAGAGTATTAAGTAGCATAATTCTTGTGTCCTGAGTCCTGGAATTTGGGCATTGTCATTATTATTATCCTCAGTTTCAGACTATTCTCAGAGGCGTTCTGTTCCCAGCTTCTACATGCCATACCTCATCCATCCTGCTTTTTGTCCTTGCACAGGCATAGGTACCCTTTACCTTCTCCTGGGAAAGGCTGAGGTCAAGAGGAGAAGGGAGCTTCAAAGGATGAGATGGTTGGATGGCATCACTAACTCAGTGGACATGAATTTGAGCAAACTCAGGGAGATGGTGATGGACAGGGAAGCCTGGCCCTGCTACAGTTCATGGGGTCGCAGTCGGACACCGCTGAGCGACTGAACAACAACCTTCTCCATGACTAGCTAGAATTGAGACAGGCCTGGCACCTGGGGCCTTTTGTTGCCACGCTGCAGTGTCTGTACTGGGACACACCTCTCTTCATGCAACAAAATACAAAGGAATTGTATGGGACTAAAAATAGCTGTGTGCAGGCACAGTGGGACAGGTTCTGAACAAAAGGTACAAAGAGAACAAACAAAAAAAAGAAAACCCAATTGCCACTTTTAAAGAGCCCAGAGCAAAAATGGGGTGCTGGGAGCAAAGTTAGGGTCCTGTGCACACACCCTTGCACATAGTACCACCTAACGGGTACTCTCCACCCCTCTGCCCACCTGTGGACACGTCCCTACCCTCACCCCCTGTAACGACAAGCTCTCCCTCCGCCTTCTTCCCCCCTCCACTCAAGGAGTGAGTAAGCAAGGGAACCTGCTTTTTGTCTCACTCCTCCCTGCTGCAGCAGGGGCCCCAATAAAGCCTTGTCTGAATTTCTTGTCTGGCCTCTAGTCCATTTCTATTGATTGTGGAAGGCCGAGAACCTGTTCGGCAACAAAAATGTTAGGATAATCTAATGGGAAAGGGAAAGCTAGGCTACAAACACACATCAAAAATGGCATTAGCTGACAGATAAGAAAGATATTTGGAAAATATTGAAATAGAACATCACAAAATATAGACAGGTGTTTCTCTTGTCTGATTTTAAAGCCAGCCCTAAAGCAAAAATGAGATGGCAATACTTCCTAGGACTGAAAGATGGGCTGGCCAATAAACATGAAAAGTTCTCCATACAATGGAAATTAGGAAGATGCAAATTAAGGCTTCCCTGGTGGCTCAGCGGTATAGAATCTGCCCACAATGCAGGACACAAAAGAGATGTGGGTTCAATCCCTGAGTCAGAAAGATTCCCTGGAGAAGGAAATGGCAACCCGTTCCAGTATTCTTGCCTGGAAAATCCCTTGGGCAGAGGAACCTTGCAGGTCACAGTCCATGGAGTCACAAGAGTTGGAAGCAACTACATAACATCAACAAACAAGATTAAAATGAAATACATTTTTATACGCAC
Organism: Odocoileus virginianus; assembly: GCF_023699985.2. NCBI lineage: Eukaryota > Metazoa > Chordata > Mammalia > Artiodactyla > Cervidae > Odocoileus > Odocoileus virginianus. The sequence continues at coordinate 26,426,064 of NC_069703.1, forward strand.
CAGATTGGCAAAAATGTGAAAGCCTAACAAAATCAGATGCTGGTAAGAATGTGGGAGTATAAACTGGTATAGCCACTTTGAAAACATAACCTTACCTACCTAGCAAGGCAGGGCATGTGCCTGCCCTACTCTCCAGCAGTTAGGAACCCAGAAATATTCCCCCAAAGAAACTCTTACCCATGTGCACTGGACTGCCAAATAAGAAAGTTCACTTATAGTGTTTATTATAGTTAATAACTGGAGATATCCCAATGTCTATCAATATTAGAACAGGTAAATAATTATAAATTCATACAATGAAGCACCACACAGCTTTGAAAATGAACTACAGCTGCATACATAAACTTGGACAAAAAATAAATAAACCATGAAAGCATATATAAAGTATGGTGCCATTTATATAAAAATGAAAAACAGGATAACCTAAAGGGTATATTATTTAGCCATACGTCAATAGATGAGGCTTCCCTGGTGGCTTAGTGGTAAAGAATGCTCCTGCCAATGCAGGAGACACGGGTTTGGTCCCTGGTCTGGGAAGATCCTCTGGAAAAGGAAATGGCAACCCACTCCAGTATTGTTGCATGGAAAGCCCCATGGACAGGGAAGCCTTGTGAGCTACAGTCCATGGGGTTGCAAAGAGTTGGACGTGACTTAGCAACTGAATAACAACATGTCAATAGATGGTAAAACTAAAGGAAAAGGGATGATAAACAGAAAATCTGAGACTATTCAGTTCTTCTAGTCAACCTTCTCCATGAATAGCTAGAATTGAGACAGGTCTGCGGGATGGAAAAGACAAAGCCTACGGCATTGGGATATCGAAAGGGTTGGAAAAATATTAGTAGTGTTCTGCTTTTTCTGGTATACCTTTATGGATGTGTTTTAAGGAAATTAAGATGAAATGAGAAACAAGAGCTGAATTGTGGCCTTCTTTCAGGAGGTGAGGGAAACAAATGCTTGGTGGCCTATAGCTGAGTAGAAACACAATAAGAAAACTTCAAATTTGATTTTAAGCTTTTTTTTTTCATAAATGGCATTTTAAAAAAAAATTTTATTTAAAGAGTCTAATTTATGATTCTTTTCCTTTATAGATTCTGGATTTTATGTCCTGTTTTAATAGAACTTTTACTATCCCAAGTTATTTCTTTTAAAAATCACATATTCTTTTCAAAGGACTTGAATGGATTTTTTTCCCTTTCCATTTAAATCTCAGATCATTCCAAAATTCGCTTTGGTTTTGAGACACTGAATGAATCAGCTTTTTTTTTTTTTTTAAACAGCTATCCAGTTATCTCAACAAAATTTATTAAATAAACTTCTTTTTTCCCAGAGATTTGAAATACCTTCTTTAGCACATAGTAAATTTCCGTATCTATTTGGGTCTATTGCTGAACTATCTATTCCATTGCTAGTACAAAACAGTTTTAATTATTATAGCTTCATAATACATTTCAATATTTGAAGGAGTGTTCAGTGCTTTCTTTTTCAAAAATTTCTTGACTATTCCCTCATGTTACTTTTCTCTCCATGAGCTTTAAATTCTGTCAAGTTCTGAAAAACATTCTTTTGACGTTTTACTAGGAATCAAATGTACTTTATGGGTTAATTTAGGAACTTTTCTATCTAAGAACCATAGTCTCCATGCAGTTATTTCGACAAACTAGACACTGGTCCACCTTAGAACTTTTGAATCAGCAGTTTCCTCACACCTGAAGAGCCAGCTCTCTCAGCTCCAACAAGTCTAAGAGAGACCTATCCCTGACTATATTATTTATTATGGTTATTAGATATAAATATCTTTCCCTAATAAAACATAAATTTTATAAAGCAGAGACTTTGTGTTTTGTTCAATAATATATGCCAAGAGGCTTAAACAGTGACTGGCACAGAGCAGATCTTAGATAAATATTTGATGGTTTCCTTTAATGATAGGAATATTATATATTTATATCATTAATTATATAATATATATTGTTATATATTATAGAGAGTATTATCTTTTCTTTTTTTAAAATAGACACTTCAATAGAAAAAAAAATGGGCAAAGAATGTTAACCACCAATTCAACCAACAGAAACAAAAAACAAAAAGTGAGGAGGGGAGAAGCAGTGCAGATTAAAACCACAGTGAAAGCAGAGATATTTTCTCCAGGGAGACTGGCAAAGATTAAAGAAATAAATTATCTGCCTCATGCTGGCAAGGATTTAGGAAGGTGCCACTCTTAGGCACAGCTGTCAGGAATATAAATAGTAGGTTGACAGCATGAATCAAACTTTTAGATGTATACTCTTTCATCCTGAAATTCCACACCTAGGATTATTCTAAGGAAATGATGGAGGGAGTATTCTTCTCTTTATAATACAGAGAATTTGGAGGCAACTTAAATGTCCAACAATATGGGACTTGATTAAATAAATTCTGATACCTCCATATAAGAGAATACCATGCAAACATTAGAAATGGTGCTACATTTTTCAACATGAGAAAGTCTACAACAGGGACTTCCTTGGTGGTCCAGTGGTTAAGAATCTACCTTGCAATGTGGGGGACGTGAGTTCAATCCCCAGTCGGGGAACTAAGATCCTGCATACCTTGGAGCAACTAGGCCTGTGCACCACAACTACTGAAGCCCACGTGCCACAACTAGTGTCTGTATACTGCAACAAAAGATTCTACATGATACAATGAAGATTCCACATGCTGCAACTAAGAACCGAGGCAGCCAAATAAATTAATTAATCATAAAATGATTCATTTTTAAAAGTCTACAATGTATTCTATGAAAACAAGTTTCTAAACAACATACTTAAAATGATTTTTCAAGGGCATGTATGTATGTGACTGTGAACAAAAGTAAAACAACTGGTATGGTATACACCAAAGTGTTAACTGGTTCTCTTGGCGAGCTCACTTTCTTCATTGTACCTGCTGTATTTTACAGAACTACTTCTATTGTGAGGAAAAACCAATTGTGTTCGGTTCTCCTCTTTGCCTAATCAGTGGTACACAACCTAGCTCTTTCATCACTACATAGCTTGTGTGGACTTGGGTGATCGTGATTGTTTTTGCCCGTAAAACGTGTAACGTCCTTGGAGGAAGTTTCTGAAATGATTGTGCCACTTTCCTGTAATGCTTGAAGGTTGGGCAGCAGCTGGGAAAGAGATGTTGTCAGATCTGAAATTCTTCCTACATACGTCCTGAAAACGCAATGCTGTGTCTGATGACGACTCACACTAGAGCAGCATATAAAGTGACACTTTAACAGATCTATTAACAGATCTGGTCTATTAACAGATGAATGGATAAATAAGGTGTCACACACACACACACAATGGAACACAACTCAGTCTAAAGAAGCAATGCAATTTTGCCATTTGCAATAACATGGATGAACTTTTAGGGTATATGCTAAGTCAGAACGAGAAAGACAAATACTCTATATATCACTAACGTGGAATATAAAAAGTACAATAAACGAGCAAATATAACAAAAACAAAACAAACTCACAGATATAGAGAAAAAACTAGTGGTTACCAGTGGGGAGAGAGAAAGGAGAAGAGGCAAGATAGGGGCAGGGGATTAAGAGGTACAAACTACTATGTATAAAAAAAAATAAGCTATGAGGATATATTGTACAGCACAGGGAATATAGCCAATATCTTATGACTAGAAATGTAACATAATCTTTAAAACTTGTGAATTATTATGTTTTACACATGAAACATATAATATTATATATCAACTATACCTCAATGAAAAAAAAGAAATGCAAAAATTTTGATTAGAGAAAAAAATAAAGCAGTATGCTGATATTACGTATGTGCTTTCTTCTTCAAAAACAAACACTGTCCATTCCCAGCCTAATTTAGTCATCCATAAAGTGGACATAGGACCTCACTGGATGGTTTGGAGACAAAGTATGTGGAAACAATTTGAAAGATGCAAAATGCCTTTTGAATACTAGCTATTAATACTCCAGGTGACAACCTAAGTAATCTGATACCACAAATCCTTTCTGGTATTAAGCTTAGTAAAACTTGAGCTGCTGCCTCCAGGAGTGTGAGACAGGGCTGTAAACTCAGATGATAGATGATACAATTTATAGAAACAATGGCATATTTTCTTTTCTTGGGCTCCAAAATCACTGCAGACGGTGATAGCAGCCATGAAATTAAAAGACACTTGCTCCTTGGGAAGAAATTTACAACAAACCTAAACAGAGTATCAAAAAGCAGAGAAATCACTTTCACGACAAAGGTCTGTATAGTCAAAGCTATAGTTTTTACTGTAGTTATTTAGGTATGTGACAGTTGGATCAAAAGAAGGCTGAGTGCCAAAGAATTGAGGCTTTTGAACTGTGGTGTTGGAGAAGACTCTTGAGAGTCCCTTGGATTGTAAGGAAACCAAACTAGTCAATCCTAAAGAAAATCAATCCTGAATATTCATTGGAAGGGCTGATGCTGAAACTGAATCTCCAATACTTTGACCTCAAGCTGAAGCTCCAATACTTGGGCCACCTGATGTGAAAAGCAGATTCATTGGAAAAGACCCTGATGCTGGGAAAGACTGAGGGCAAGAGGAGAAGGGGATGACAGAGTATGAGATGGTGGGATAACATTACTGACTCAATGGACAGGAGTTTGAGCAAACTCTGGGAGATAGTGGACAAGGAAGCCTGGTGTGCTGCAGCCTATGGGGTTGCACAGAGTTGGACACAACTTAGCAAATGAACAAAACAGCAACAACAACCTTGTTTCAATTTCTATGTATCCAAAACTAGTTCTGTTCTGATGAAAACCTAATATGCCTTTCCTATAATTCTCCTGGAGCTTCTAATCTCTTGTAGGACATGACCAAAATCCGTCTCTCTTCTTGGGTTTCTACTGATGGATTCAATGGAACCAAGAAGGTCTGCTAGACTCTCCAAGCATTGGGTTGAACGTCCTGATTGTCAAGTCACTGGTCAATTTTAATTATATTTTAAAAAGAAACTTGTTATATTTATATATATATTTTATATATAATACAAAAAATAGACTTTTTATATTATTGACCATTCCCTCATTCTTAAAATTCTCCTTTCTTAACTTTCCTGACTCTCAACTCCTCTATTCAACTCTCTGGATTTTTCTACTATTGTAGGTGAGAAACCATGCAATTTCATGTTAAGGGTTCTATAACTAGTCACAGAGTTTGATTCTGTATCTACTGCTTACTAACTGAGACCTTAGACCAATTACTGAATACTGATAAGGCTTCGTTTCTTATGAAATGAAGATAATAATAATACCTACTGCATAGGTATACCATAGCATGGTTGTACAAATTTTAATAGAAGCAGATTATGCTATGCACGGGGCTTCCCAGGTGGCGCTACTGGTAAAGAATCTGCGTGCCAGCGGAGGTGACACAAGAGACTCAGGTTTGATCCCTGGGTCAGGAAGATCCCTGGGAAGAGGGAATGGTAACCCACTCCAATATTCTTGCTGGAAAATCCCATGGACAGAGGAGCCTGGTGGGCGACAGTCCATGGAACCACAAAGAGGCACAGCTGACTGAGCATACACATACACACACTTGGCACATTGGGAACACTTGATCAGTATTAGCTCTCATGGCCTCTTCCTCCTCCTACACTGCTCTTTCTCTACCTTCAGTGTGGGGTACCCTCTAGAGGTTTGTCTTTGGTGATCTTCTCCTTGAAAGATCTCCACTTCCACTATCACCTAAACAGAGATGGTGGTCATTCTAGCCTCCAACCTACCTCTCACCTCTGTGCATATCTCTTGCTGGTTTCTCAACAGGCTGGCATGCCATACTCAAAACCTATACTTTCCACTCACCACAAAATTTGTTCTTCCCCATGTTCTTCCTATCTTTTTCAGAGTCATGAGCATCCACTGAGTTGTCCAAGCCAGAAATACTGAACACAGTCTAACTCCTCTCTTCTAACTGGTTATGATCGAGGCAACTTGGGATAATCTGCTCAGCATTCCTTGTTTCTCTCCACACAGGGTAAACCTTTGAGTCACCATGTTAAAGCAACGGGACACTGTATCTCATGCCAGTGAATTGGTCCAGGGGTAAACAGCTGAAGCAAGCTGAATTTTGGACTTGGAACCACTGGGGACATGAGGTTCATTTTTTTTTTTCCAATGGTGGAAACAGCAAAATGCAAGGCTAAAGCTATTGGTGTTTCTGTATGTTTCCCATCATACAGAGAAAATTAATCAGTAACTAGCTAAAATGATATTGACATGAAGAAAAGATAGCGGAGAGAGACCTAGAAGGACTGAAAACCCTGGATATTCGTAAGACTCAAGTGTCTCCCTCCTCTTCCTGAAACTTGACTGTTCACCTGAACGAAGTTCAGAAGAATGAAAGCCTGGAGTGTAAGGGTCAGCGGAGGATTACAGCTGAGACTTGAAAGGTGAGTGTGTGTATTTATGTGTGTGTGTGCACGCTCAGTCCTGTCTGACTCTGTGACCCCATGGACTGTAGCCCGCCAGGCTCCTCTGTCTATGGGATTTCCCAGGCAGGAATACTGGAGTGGGTTGCCATTTCCTTCTCCAGGGGATCTTTCTGATCCAGGGATCAAACCCACATCTCCTGAATTTGAAGGCAGATTCTTTTCCACTGAACCATCAGGAAAGCCCCAAGAGGTAAATAGAGGCCCTATAATGCAGGGTCTGAAGCTACTTGAAAGAGTTTGGACTTTAAGAGCAATGGGAAGAAACTGAAAGGTTTTAAGCAGAAAAATGACATGATTAACTTGGTATTTTGTTAAGTTCACTTTGGATACATTGTGGAGAAGGGATTAGAGATCTAGACCAAGGGGCAGAACTCAAGGCAAGGAAATCACTTAGGAGATTGCAGTAATCCAAGGAGACATGACAACAGCCAGGATGGGGGAAATAGCATATGTTCCGGGGGAGTGAGGGGTGGGGGGGGGGGAGTAACAATATTAACAATAGACCAGAGGAACCAACAGGTCGTATATCAAGGAGCCATGAACAACCAGAAAGATACAAACATGAGTGAAATTCCATCCATTGGATTGGACCTTCTTGGAAACGTAAAGTAAATGATGGAGTTTGCTCTGCCATACCTCCAAGGACTCTGTTGTTTGAGTTGCTGACAGCTTCTTTCAAGAGCCTGTCCGGACCCAGATCAGTTGCAGTGGGCCTTCCTAGTTGCTTTCTCCTAGGTTCTGCCTTGTTTTGGTTGCTGGGGCCCCAAATAGGTCCCCAGACCACATGCAAACAAAAGTGCGGAGTGGATCATGAGAAGAGAAAGGACATTTAATGAACATTAGTGATTACCATAATAATTTCTAATTCATGGGGCTTCCTCCATACCTCAGTCAGTAAAGAATCTGCTTGCAATGCAGGAGATCTGGGTTCGATTCCTGGATCGGGACGATTTTCTGGAGAAGGGAACAACAACCCACTCCAATATTCTTGCCTGGAGAATCCCATGGACAGATGAGCCTGGCGGGCTACAGTCCAAGGGGTCGCAAGAGTAGGACCCAATTTAGCGATTATACCACCATCACCATCAATTGTTCATAGTATTACATAGTAATTACAATAGTATCACATTGTATTACAATAATTTAAACCATCAACTACAGAAGGGCCTACTTTGTAGAGCAAATCATATACTAACATCATATGTAGAGCAAATCATATACTAACATTAACTAATGGAAAGATAACAATTGAACTTATATCAGTGGGACTTTCAAAGGAGAATGTGAAAGAAAAGAATAGTATATAGAGTCTGAGAACTTGTACATGCCTATAATTTATTATAATGTGCTCAGTTGTGTCTGACTCTTTGAGACACATGTGTTCTCTGTCCATGGAATTTTCCAGGCAAGAATACTGGAGTGGGTTACTATTCCTTTCTCCAAGGGATCTTCCCAACCAAGGGCTCAAATCCACATCTCTTACATCTCCAGCATTGGCAGGCAGGTTCTTTACCACTAGCACCATCTGAGAACTTGTATGTGCCTATAGCAACAAGAAAATACAGAGAAAGGAAACCTTTGCACCATCATCATGGGGTTTCAAAGTTACAAAGTTTCACTCTCTTGGGCAAGACTCCAGAAACTTTGCTCAGAATAAACATACTCCAACCCTGTTGGACTGATAAAACAATTCATTGAGAAGATAATAAAAAAACAGAGGGTCCTAAGCTAGTTTCTTGAACTTCATTCAAAAGAGTGTTGAAAATATAACTGCTTAAAGGACGCTCCATTGAAATTGCCATAGTGATGGTCCTCTGTTTGACTTTAACCTGAGCTGGTCACTCTCAATGAATTATGGTAACTGTGATAGCTGAGTTTCTTGTGTGTATTGTGTGTATAAATGAGAGAGAAATATTTACCTTTATGATGAATGTACTTTATGAAAACCAGAACAGTGACCTAAACTGTCCCCTTTAATGACTCTCAATGACTCTAGAGAAAATGCAGTTTCCTTTCCTAATAATAGGAACATATTACCTTAAATTACAGTAAAATGTCTTATTATCGAAAAACATTGCATCTTCTTGCTAGTTCAGTTCAGTTGCTCAGTCGTGTTCAACTCTTTGTGACCCCATGAACCACAGCAGGCCAGGCCTCCCTGTCCATCACCAACTACTGGAGTCCACCCAAACCCATGTCCATTGAGTGGGTGATGCCATCCAACCATCTCATCGTCTGTCATCCCCTTCTCCTCCTGCCCTCAATCTTTCCCAGCATTAGGGTCTTTTCAAAATTTTCTTGCTAGTAGAAGTTAGCTATTGTCAAATGCACAGGAAACAAAACAAAGAAGTGATTTTTAGTTACTCATTTCCAAGGGTAGGCTTTTGTAACCTATGATGCAATCTGAACTGTCACCTTCTCATTCCTTAATTAAAGATAAGACATGGAAAGAGGACCCACACTTGGTTGCTGGAATCTCAGATCTTCAGTTGGACAGCTAATTTCCTAGGCTTTTGTAACCTATGATGCAATCTGAACTGTCACCTTCTCATTCCTTAATTAAAGATAAGACATGGAAAGAGGACCCACACTTGGTTGCTGGAATCTCAGATCTTCAAGTTGGACAGCTAATTTCCAACACAATGGCCACCTCAGGATTTACTGTGGCAAAGCTGCTTTATAAATTTTTGTTGAATTTATTGAAAAGTTATGCACGTTTTATTCACTCATATATACCCAGTGCCAAGCACATAGAATATGACTGGCAAATAACTATTGACTGAATGAATAACTAACCATAACCCAAACTATGACAAATTTGACCCTCTGCATTCTTCCACTTGCTCTTCAGTGACTTATTCCTTGGTTTCAACAACATTCCCTTCCTTCCTTGTGATATCATTTGAGGAGGAGCCTAGTATGGCAGTTATTTGCTCAGGCTCTAGAAACAGACAAACCCATTTTCAAACAACAGAAACTCACTTCTACTACCTACTAGGTGAACAATTAGTTTGACCTCTAGCCTCACTTTCTTTACTGGTAAAAGGAATAATAGTATTACCCTGGAGAGTTGTTGTGAGGCTTAAAGCAAACACAGCATATGAAGCATGTAGTCCAGTACCTGGTGAGATACTGGTTCAATGGTAAAGAATCCCCCTGCCAGTGCAGGAGATGCAAGAGACGCAGGTTTGACCCCTGGGTCAGGAAGATCCCCTGGAGAAGGAGATGGCAACGCACTCCAGTATTCTTGCCTGGAGAATCCCTTGGACACAGGAGCCTGGCAAACAACAGTCCATAAGGTCTCAAAGAATCAGACATGACTGAGCGCACATGGATGACAATGACAGAACCTGGTAGATAGTCAGCACTGAGTCAATGTGTATTGACTCAATGTATCAATGATGTATTGATACATAACATACAGTTACTTAACTGCAACCCTGTTTAAGCTGTGTATTTCTCCAAATATTAAATGACTCACTACTACCACCCCACCACACACACACACACACATACACACGCACACACGCACGCACAAAGTGGTTTTCAACCCATTTTGCCAGTCCCTCGGAGATTCTAAATGGGACAAAGTTGGTGATGAAATAGTTAATCCCATTTGGGTACTGTAAAACAGGATAAGTGTGGGAGACTCCTGTAAGTTAATGATTCCTCAAGAAAGCAGGTTTGGGCTTCCGTGGTGGCTCAGCAGTAAAGAATACTCCGGCCAATGCAGGAGACATGGGTTGAATCCCTGGTCCAGGAAGATCCCACATGCCTCAGCGCAACCAAGACTGCACTCCCCAACAAAAAAAAAAAAAAACACAAAAACGAGAAGACAGCACACCATTACTGGAGAGTAGCTCCTGCTCACCGCAACTAGAGAAAAAGCCTTCACAGCAACGAAGACCCAGCACAGCCAAAAATAAATAACTAAAATTATTAAAGAAAAAAAAAGAGAAAGCAGGTTTGCTTAAGTACAAAATCAAGCAGAGTTGATTCACAACAAGACTATGCAAGAGAAACACGAGATATGCCCCCAAACAATAAAACGATGGTGACATGAGACCCACAACCTGCCCAGTGAGCTTGGTAAGTTAGGACACACTATCTGTACATATTAAAAACAATAATTGTGAACCTAGCTTGACATGTAGGGACACCAAAACTCCCCTCCTCAGCCTGGAGGAGGAACTGATGATGAAAGCATGATGCCTACTCAAGAAAGACAAAGAAGTTCTTCTCCCCCTCCCCACTTTTCCTTTGATTATAAAACTGTAGCCCAGTAAGTTCTGGGAGGTGTGGCGCCCCTCCCTCTCCTACCTGCTTGTAAGCCTCACAAGCATCCTATTCTAATAAATCACTTCTTATCCAAGCACTTTGCCTCTCGCTGAATTCTTTCTGTGCTGAGACATAAGGGACTGTGGTACTAGAACTCTTTGGAGCCCCCCAAAATCACGCTGAATGGTTTCAGTTCTGTACCTATTTGATGATATTAGTTTCATTTTGCTAAAGATACAGTTACCTCGGGAAGGAGGAAGATACTGACAAAGTGGCAGTCAGGGTCCCCGTTCATTTCCAATAGGAGCAGTTTCACTTTGATTTCTTTTATAAATTGGAGTTATTTGAAGATTTAAAGAAAAGACCCCTGCTAAAGTCAAAGTATGAAACCCACACTCCTACAGGACATCACTTCTCCTCATCTGTTTTAGTGCAGTCATAAAGACATCTGGTCTACTCCTTGCCATTAACTAGCTGGAGTGCCACAGACAAATCAACCTCTCTGCCCTAAGCTCCCTATTCCACAAAATGCGTAGTTTAGAAAGATAATGTCTAAGGTTCATGTTTTCCTATTAGTTTTATTTCTAGAGATCAACAAAACTCATACAGAAAAGTTGTTTTGAATAGCTTGATGAATTAAAACTTTCTCACCATTTAACTACAATAATCATTTAACTCCAATAACCTGGGACACAATATGTACACAAAATGTACAAAATAAGTGTGTTGAATGTTAGACAAGTGAATGAATGATTTATTTGCTAATTAAAGTGGTGATAGACCTTCATGGGTCCCTACTTTGCTCAAATGAGTTGTGATGAGATATGACAATTCTTTTCTATCTGCTGAGGGCTCCGGGAAAGTGACAAGAGCATAATTCAGGAGAGTGAACTCCAAATGACTAGGAATAGGAATTCTGGGTATCCCACTTGTCTTACCTGCCAATAGATTGTGAATCCAATTAACCTGTCAGTCTTTATATCCCTCAAGCTTATGTCAAATCCATCTCTATTTGCTAACACAGGAGGCCAACCAGCATCGTCTATTCTCACAATAGCCTCCTTAGGTCTCCCTACTTCCACTCTTGATACTTCCAATCTCTTCTATTAATAATTAGGTGTTAAAGATGGTAACCAAGACGCTATATGCAAGACAGCAGAAGAGACGCGGATGTAAAGAACAGACTTCTGGACTCTGTGGGAGAAGGCAAGGGTGGGATGATTTGAGAAAATAGCACTGAAACATGTATATTACCCTATGTGAAAGAAGCAGTCCAAGTTCAATGCATGAAACAGGGCGTCAAAGCCAGTGCACTAGGACAACACTGAGGGATGGGATGTGGAGGGAGGTGGGATGGGAAGGGAGGTGGGAAGGGGTTCAGGATGGGGGACACATGTACACCCGTGGCTGATTCATGTCAATGTATGGCAAAAACCACCACAATATTGTAAAGTAATTAGCCTCCAATTAAAATAGATGAATTAATTTTAAAAAATAATTAGGTGTTCATCTTCTATCACTAGAACTTGTGTGTGTCTTTCAGGGCACTAGCACACATTTGGTTTATTTTGTTTCTCTCACTAGACTCTGAGCCCTATGAGGTCAGAGACCTTTCTTATTCATCCCCTCTTATTCAGCCCATCCGCATCCCCCACCTAGTGTTTAGCACGTGGACGCCCTTCCATAAATAGTCAATGAAAGAATGCGTGTGAATTCTCAGTCTCAGCGACCCTGTCTTAATTCACCATTGGATTATCAGGACCGAGGGCTGTGCCTAGTGCCGAGCAGGTACTCCATAAAGGCTTGTTCCACGTTTGGATCAACTGAAGAAGGGAGGACTCTCCTCTCTTTGTTATAAACAAAGCTGAATTGTCACTCTGCCAGTTGCTTGACTTTGACCCTGGCCTTCATTAACTGACAAATGAGCTAATTTCACAGGGTTGCTTCACGATGCGCTCTGTTTGGTGAAGGGCTTTGCAAAATGTGTGACTTGGTGTATACTCATATAACATTCCCAATAGCAGTGGTGGGAGGTCCAGGAAGAAGTCTAGAAGTGGAAGGGGCGGGGCGAGAAGCTTGGAGCAGATAATGCGTTCTGAGGCTGCGCGCCGCTTGGCCCTCTGGGCTCGCCGTCCTCCCCTCCCCCACCTGCCGCCGTCACCTGGGAAACGGGAAGCGTTCGCCAGCCCGCCGACCGAAGCTAGTTTCATGGCAGCCACGAAGAAAGCAGTTTTGGGGCCGTTGGTGGGAGCAGTGGACCAGGGCACCAGCTCGACGCGCTTTTTGGTTTTCAATTCAAAAACAGCCGAACTACTTAGTCATCATCAAGTGGAAATAAAACAAGAGTTTCCTAAAGAAGGATGGGTGGAACAAGACCCCAAGGAAATCCTGCTGTCCGTCTATGAGTGTATAGAGAAAACGTGTGAGAAACTTGGACAGCTCAATATTGATATTTCCAACATAAAAGCTATTGGTGTCAGTAACCAGAGGGAAACCACTGTAGTCTGGGACAAGTTAACTGGAGAACCTCTTTACAATGCTGTGGTGTGGCTCGACCTGAGAACCCAGTCTACCGTTGAGAGTCTTAGTAAAAGCATTCCAGTAAATAACAACTTTGTCAAGACCAAGACGGGCCTTCCACTGAGCACTTACTTCAGCGCAGTGAAACTCCGTTGGCTCCTTGACAACGTGAGAAAAGTTAAAAAGGCAGTTGAAGAAGATAGAGCGCTTTTTGGGACCATTGATTCCTGGCTTATTTGGAGCTTGACGGGAGGAGCCCAAGGAGGTGTCCATTGTACAGATGTAACAAATGCAAGCAGGACAATGCTTTTCAACATTCACTCTTTGGAATGGGATAAAGAGCTCTGCGAGTTTTTTGAAGTTCCAATGAAAATTCTCCCAAATATCCGGAGTTCTTCTGAGATCTATGGCCTAATGAAAGCTGGGTCTTTGGAAGGTGTGCCCATATCGGGGTGTCTGGGGGACCAGTCTGCTGCATTGGTGGGACAACTGTGCTTCCAGGATGGACAAGCCAAAAACACTTATGGGACAGGCTGTTTCTTACTATGCAATACAGGCCATAAGTGTGTATTTTCTGAACACGGCCTTCTGACCACAGTGGCTTACAAGCTCGGCAGAGACAAACCAGTATATTATGCACTAGAAGGTTCCGTAGCTATAGCCGGTGCTGTCGTTCGCTGGCTAAGGGACAATCTTGGAATTATAAAGACCTCAGAGGAAATTGAAAAACTTGCTAAAGAAGTAGGTACCTCTTATGGTTGCTATTTCGTCCCAGCCTTTTCAGGCCTATATGCCCCTTATTGGGAGCCCAGTGCCAGAGGGATCATCTGTGGGCTCACTCAGTTCACCAATAAATGCCACATTGCTTTTGCTGCACTAGAAGCTGTTTGTTTCCAAACCCGAGAAATTCTGGACGCCATGAACCGCGACTGTGGAATTCCACTCAGTCACTTGCAGGTGGACGGGGGGATGACCAACAACAAAATTCTGATGCAACTGCAAGCCGACATTCTGTATATCCCGGTAGTGAAGCCCTCGATGCCGGAAACAACTGCCTTGGGAGCTGCCATGGCCGCAGGGGCTGCAGAAGGGGTCAGCGTGTGGAGTCTCGAGCCTGAGGATTTGTCAGCTGTCACGATGGAGCGGTTTGAACCTCAGATCAATGCCAAGGAGAGCGAAATTCGTTATTCCACATGGAAGAAAGCTGTGATGAAGTCCATGGGTTGGGCTACCACTAAGTCTTCAGAAAATGGTGACACTGGCATCTTTAGTAGTCTGCCCTTGGGCTTTTTTGTAGTGAGTAGCATGGTCATGTTAATCGGAGCCAGGTACCTCTCAGGTGTGCCATAAATAATACCAACTCCTGGATCCCAAAGATCTTGACTTAAGGAGAGAAGTCAGTGGTTCTGTCTCTTAATGTGCTGACACTATTCATAGACTCTGATTTTATTTACAAGCCACTTGCTGCATGACCCTCCAAGTAGACCTGTGGCTTGAAATAAAGAAAATGGGGCAGAAAAACAAAGTGATTTCTCAATTAGGAAAAAAAAAAAAAAACCCAGCAAGTTTTGCATACAAAAAGTCACAAACTACTCCCCTGAACTACTCAGGCGTTGTTGTTTTTATCCAACTTTCTATTAAAATGTTGAAGGAGAAAGGGGCATGGTGGGGGGATTGGTAGTCAACTATGTCAATTTGCCTGTTCCGAACTCCCTCTAGCAATGACTTGACAGCTACCTCCTACTTGGTGTTGGTCAACTCTACAGTAAGATTTATAAAGAAAATGTAGTGTGTGCTCACAGGATGAGGCACAATCTGTTGTTTAGTTGCAAAGTCATGTCTGACTCTTTTGCAACTTCATGGACTATCAGCCCACCAGGCTCCTCTCTCCATGGGGTTTCCCAGGCAAGAATACTGGAATGGTTGCCCTTTCCTTCTCCAGGGGATCTTCCTGACCCAGGGATCCAGCCTGTGTCTACTATTTTGGCAGGCAGATTCTCTACCACTTAGCCACAAGGGAAGCCGGAGGCACAATTTAGAATCTCTCCATTTATTTAACATATCATAAATGGAATCCTTCCGTGGCAAATCTTAGGGTAAAGATTTGAACCCTAAACACAGCCTGCAAGGATCTGATTCTTGGCCACTGTTTTTGAGTCATTTCACTACAATCTCCTTGTTCCCTGAGTTCCCACTATATTGGTCTTTAGTTTCAGACACAGGACCTTTAAACACGTGCTTCCCTTCGCTTGAGTTAGATTCACCTTTATAATTAAAGTCAAGGTCACTTCTTCTGAGACTGACCCTCCAGTCTAAGTCCTAGAACCTTCTCATTCATTCATAGTAGGGTTTCACTTTGCAATTACACACCCAATGGTGTTATTTTTTCTTGTTTCTCTCCCTCCCCCACCCCCACCCTCCAACCCCCATTTGTACTGAGAGCAGAATTGATGAATGAGCTAGTATATCCTCAGTGCCCAGATTGGTTCCGGGAAAGTGGTAGGTATTCAATAAATGTCCATTGAATGAGTAAGCGAAAGGTTTTCAGGATAAGTGTGGGAATCTGAGACACAAAGGTGAGGAGTCCCCCAGAGTTTGAGGGTGGTGTGGGGGACACAGACCAATAAACAGATGGGTACCAAGCTCCAGAGAAGCTAACTCTTACGCCTACCTCCAGCTGGGGGGAGAGCCTAACTCTTCCCCAGCTGCAGACACTTTAGGAGGAAGAGGTGGGTTTAAGGGCGGATGCTGAAGCCGGGCGCACAGTAATCGATCTCTGAACAGTGGTCAGGGTTCAGTGGAGATCCCCGAGCTTCTAGGCTAATTGCAGGAACACCCGAGTTGCCGGGCTCGGGCAGGTTGCCAGCGGACCCCGCTTGCCGACGCTTGTGCCCAGCGTTGCGCTCTCTCCTCGGCGCCCTGGCAAGTCAGCCAGTGCGCCCCCGGGCGCCGCAGCTGCTCCAGAGCCCCGGCGCTCGTGATTGGCAGCCCCCAGGCTCGGTCCCGGCGCTCCCTCCCACCCAAGACCAAATCCAGTCCGCGCCCAGTGCGGGGCGGTCGCCGCCTCCTCTGCGCCCGGAGGGCCGGGCGCTGGCCCGGGCGGCCGCTCACACCCTGCAGGCGCAGCGGAGCAGCGAGGTCCCAGGCGGCAGCGCTCTGCGCCGCTCTCGCTAGCCACGGCCGGGCCATGAAGGTAGAGTTTGCGCCGCTCAACATCCCGCTGGCGCGGCGGCTGCAGACGGCGGCGGTGCTGCAGTGGTTGCTGTCCTTCCTGCTGCTCGGTAAGGACGCCTGGCCGCGCAAGATCCAGGCGAAACCGCGCGGTGCTTGGGGCTCCGTCTGCTCCTTTCCAGACCGGCTTTGTCGGAAAGTCCAAGGACGTCCTTAGACCCTCCAGCCCGGCTCCCTTTGTAAACCTAATCTGGCAGGTCACACGGGGCGTGGGCAGCTAATCTGGGGTTCCCCTCTTTGGTTCATCTTTTTACGTGAAGCTCGTAGCGAACGACTGAGTGCCGACTTAATTTTCCCCAGTGCTGTTTTTAAAAATAAAGGCGTGCCTTTACCCCAAGGAAAAGGCCCAGATTTACGGCTCGGTGGGTTTTGACACATGTATACATCCAAATGGAACCACTACCCAAGCGAGCTGGATGGAGGACATGACACTTAAGCCCCTCCAAGTAGACAAACTCGTTTCTTGAATTACGGTTTCGGAAATGGACTCTATGACCAGGGATTTGAAACCTGATCCGTTCCTTCTCCCCACCCTAAGGACAAATATCTGGGTTAACTTCGTGTTAAAGGTTTCCTGGATGCGGAAAGGTACCTTGCTGCGGATGCACCATACACTGCTTGAGCTGGGAGGCCTCTGCCTGTAAATAATTCAACCCCGGAGAGTGTTGTCTTCAGTTCAGTTCAGTTCAGTCGCTCAGTCGTGTCTGACTCTTTGCAACCCCATGAATCGCAGCACGCCAGGCCTCCCTGTCCTAGCCGGCTCTTAAATTAAGCCAGGGGACTTACCTGTGCGCATTTCCTCCAGATGTTTGTTCTGCTCTTGGGAGTAAAGGGGTTGAGGGGGTCAAGGTAAAGGGGGGTGGTCTGAGAGGACAGGAATTATTGGGAACCTCACCGTTCAGATACGACTGAGCGACTAACACACACAGCCGCTTCAGAAGCCTGGTTATTTGTATGCTCTTAGACCATGGGTTGTACACTGGAGGCCACAGTAACTAATAACTCATTGCACTGTAGAGGTTTACAGTTTTGAACCGTCTTGCATTTTGAGTGTCTTGGATCGATGGTTCTCAACTCAGGCTGCAATTAAAATGACTGGAGAAATTTCTGAAAAAAATAGGATGCCCATGGTCTCTCCCTAAGAATTTTGAATTCATTTATTTCAGAATGGAACCTGCACATGGGGATTTTTTTTAAAAAATAAATTCTTCCAAGTGCAGCTGGAGTTTACTAAAAGAGGAAATTGAAAGCCTTAGCTCATTAAGTCCTCCTAGGCCAGACTGTTGAGACAGCATTATATTTTGTTTTGCTCTTGGTCAAAGTACCATTGAGATAATAGCTAAGGGCTTGGTGTGTGCCAGTTGCTCTTCTGCCAACTACAAAAGGGCACTTGCTGCCTCCCTCTGCAGTGCTAAGCACCATACACTATTAACCATGTAATCTTCACCACAGCCTTATGAGGTAAGGACTGTGCCTTCTTGCACTCATTGTATAGATGAAGGAACTAAGAGGTCAAGTGAATTGTTCACGATCACACGGTTAGTAGGAGGCGGAGGAGCTGCAGGCAGACTCGACTACTCTACCCAGAGTTCCTGCTTTAACCACTCTGCTATCCAGTTGAATGTCTTGAACCTGGAGACTGACCTTCTCACTCACCAGTCAGCACATCTCTGATGGCCCGCTGTCTTTTCCTTCCATGGCCCTTGCTGATGCTTGTGTTTGTGTATGTCTGTGCTGCTTGAGAAAGGTCTGTATTGCCATCCATAGGTAAGCAGACTTTGTCACCCTAAAATATGTTTCTTTGGTTTATTAATTATTTGAAGCTGGTTATTTTCTAAAAAGCAGCAGACAAAACAAAGACAGACAAAACAACTCTGAAAACCTAGCAGGAGTTACCCGTTTGTTAATGTTTACATTTATAAGGGGAATCTCTTTGTAGTCATGTGTCCCTTGCTATAGGAAAGCAGATGACCAAATCTCTAGAAGCCTATCAAATGGAGAAGGGAGGAATTTATACCTGCATAAAATCTTACCCTTGTTTTTTCCTGACAAGCTCCCATAACTGATCCTGCATACCTTCAACATCCTCTTTTGTCTTTAGCTGGTGATGCTATTTAAGGTGAGGGTTTCAGCCGAGTTACTTAGTTTTCCTGGGTTCCCCCTTTCATCCATATTATTAAAGTTTTGTTTTTTTCTCCCATGAATCTGTCTCCTGTCAATTTAATTCTTAGACCAGCCAGAAGAACCTGGGAAGGTAGGGGGAAATGTCTTTCTCCCTGACACATCCTAGCCCATACGCTCAGTGAGGGAGCACCCAGCGTGTGCCTGGCCCAGGGAAGGCATAAATACTGGTTGAACACTTTCACTCTGTCACCCACGTCTCCTATTTGTATTAACTCATGTAGGTAAATCCCCACAGCAACCACAGGGGTAGGGGCTACCCTGAGCTCATTTTCCAAAGACAGAGCTTGGAGGTGTAGTAATTGTTCAAGGTCACAAGGTGAGTGGTAGAGCTCCATGCGCCACATGTGAGTGGATTGGACATGGCCCACCACTCCTAATTTGAATCAGACTACAGTGGCTTGACAGACTTTTTTTTCCTTAACTTTTTATTTTGTATTGGGGTAGCTGATTAACAATGTTGTGAGAATTTCAAGTGAATAGTGAAGAGACTTAGCCATACACACACTTGTATCCATTCTCCTCCAAGCTCCCCATCCAGGCTGCCACATAACACTGGGCAGAGTTCCATGTGCTATATGGTAGGATCTTGTTGGTTATCCATTTTAAACATAGCAGGGTGTACATGTCCACTCCAAACTCCCTAATTATCCTTTCATCCTATGGTTCCATCTTCACCCAGCCCCACCCCATAACCAGGTAACCAAACCATAAGCTCCTTCTTGAAGTCTGTAAGTCTTGACAGACAATTTAAATACAGCTATTGCACACATTTGACATTTGTACTATTCTTTTATATTGTATATTTTGGAAATTTTATTATGAAAAATTTCAAACACACAGAAAAATAGAGATAAGTGTGTGAATTCCCATATACCCATTGCTTGGATTTACAATTATTTTAACAATATGTTATATTAGTTTTATCTGTTTTGCAAAACTATTTTAAAGCAAATCATGTCTTTTAATCCAAAGTACTTTAGTCTACATATTATAAAATTATGTTTTACATGTAGCATAATTAACAGTGATTGCTAAAAATCATCTAAGTCAACTTAATATTCAGCTTTCCTAAAATTGAGCCAGAAATACACTTTGGTGGGTGATTTGTTTGAATCAGGATCCAAACAACCCCCCTGGGTTGCATTTAGTTTTTAAATGTCCTTTAATTTAGAACAGTGTTGCCCTATTTGTTTTGTCAGTGAAGCACTGAAGAAGTCAGCTTATCTGTTCTGCAACATACCTTCAGGATTCCTCTGCTTTTTTGGAGGGCTAACTTGTTCTTCAATTCTCTGTTGTTGTTCAGTTTCTCAGTTGTGTCCAGCTCTTTGCAACCCCATGGACTACAGCCTGCCGGTCTTCCCTGTCCTTAACCATCTCCCAGAGTTTGCTCAAACCCATGTCCATCGAGTCTGTGATGCCATCCAACCATTTCATCCTCTGTCTTCTCCTCCTCCTGCCTTCAATCCCAGCATCAGGATCTTTTCCAATGAATTGGCTCTTCACATCAGGTGACCAAAGTATTGTAGCTTCAGCATCAGTCTCTGTATTTCTTCTAAAATGGAAGTTGGAACTAAAACCTCGATAAGATTTAGGTGAAACGTTTTTGCCAGTCCTATTCCAAGGTGTTGCTGGGTGCCCATGTCACATTATGTCAGATCCATGTAATGTCCAGTTGTCCCATTATTAGTGTCTAAGAGTGGTCAGTGGGTCCAGGTAAGAAGTAATATGAGGGGTGGTAATTGACATGCTGCAGATAAAAGTTCCCCACTGACCGTTGATCTTTCACCTAGTCTCTGTTAATGACCCGTGACTAAATTAACATTTATTTGGGACTACAAAATGGTAATTTTCATATTATCTCATTCTTTCTTCACATATTAGCTAGAATTTACACCAGGAATAATTTTTCCTAATCATCTATGGCCATTGCTTACCCTACAATTCCTTTCTTACAGGGAAGATAAGGATAAACACTTACTTCTTTCCATTTTAATTATTTTAAAGAGTTGTAATATCTCCTTTCAATGATGATAGAAATTTTATTAACTATATCTTTTAAAATCTCTAAATCAAGGTCTTGGAATGCATTTTTCTTTCCACCATCTGCTGCTGCTGCTGTGGCTAAGTCACTTCAGTCGTCTCCTACTCTGTGTGACCCCACAGACGGCAGCCCACCAGGCTCCCCCGTCCCTGGGATTCTCCAGGCAAGACCACTGGAGTGGGTTGCCATTTCCTTCTCCAATGTATAAAAGTGAAAAGTGAAAGTGAAGTCACGCAATTGTGTCGGACTCTTCGCTTCCCCATGGATTGCAGCCTACCAGGCTCCTTGGTCCATGGGATTTTCCAGTCAAGAGTACTGGAGTGGGTTGCCATTTCCTTCTCCGGTCCACCATCAGGAAATGAGTTTATGCTATTACCAATAGCACTTGAACTATATTTTTTAAAATAGCAAATTGTTTCATTTAGTCATGAAATCAAATACTCTTTCCTTGAGATAAATGGTAAGTGCTTGTCTTTCAATCTTACAACATTGTATTAGTTTTAGGTATACAACGTAACTACTTGATTTCTCTGTTGCAGAATGATTTCCACAAGTTTAGTTAACATCCATTACCACACAGTTACAATTTTTTTTCTCCTATGAAGAGATCTTTAAGATTTACTCTCAGCAAATTTCAGATATACAATATTATTAACTATACATTACATCCCCAGAACTTTTGATTTCTAGTTTTGATTTCCATTTTTCTAATGAGAGATGTTGAACATCTTTCCATATGTTTATTAGCTATCTGCCTTCTTTGGACAGGGAGGCCTGGCATGCTGCAGTCCATGGGGTCACAAAGAGTTGGACACGACTGAGCGACTGAACTGAACTGTCTTCTTTGGCGAAACGTCTGTTAAGTCTTCTACTCACTTTTTGATCAGGTTGTTTGTTTTTCTGGTATTGAGCTGCATGAGCTACTTGTATATTTTGAAGGTTAATCCTTTGCCAATTGTTTCATTTGCTCTTATTTTCTCCCATTCTGAGGGTTGTAAGTCTTCTACTCACTTTTTGATCAGGTTGTTTGTTTTTCTGATATTGAGCTGCATGAGCTACTTGTATATTTTGAAGGTTAATCCTTTGCCAATTGTTTCATTTGCTCTTATTTTCTCCCATTCTGAGGGTTGTTTTTTTCCCTTGTTTATAGTTTCCTCTGCTGTGAAACAGCTTCTAAGCTTAATTAGGTCCCATTTGTTTATTTTTGTTTTTAATTTCTGTTACTCCAGAGTTTAGTTCAGTCGCTCATTTGTGTCAGGCTCTTTGAGACCCTGTGGACTGCGGCACGCCAGGCCTCACTGTCCATTGTCAACTCCTGGAGCCTACCCAAACTCATGTCCATTGAGTCAGTGATGCCATCCAACCATCTCATCCTCTGTTGTTCTCTTCCCCTCCCAGCTTCAATCTTTCCCAGCATCAGGGTCTTTTCCAGTGAGTCACTTCTTTGCATCAGGTAGCCAAAGTATTGGAGTTTCAGCCTCAGCATCAGTCCTTCCAATGAATATTCAGGACTGATTTCCTTTAGGATGGACTTGATGGATCTCCTTGCAGTCCAAGGGACTCTAATGAGTCTTCTCCAACACCACAGTTCAAATGCATCAATTCTTTGGCACTCAGCTTTCTTTGTAGGCCAACTCTCATATCCATACACGACCCCTGGAGAAACCATAGCCTTGACTAGACGGACCTTTGTTAACAAAGTAATGTCTCTGCTTTTTAATATGCTGTCTAGGTTGGTCATAGCTTTTCTTCAAAAGAACAAGCATCTTTTAATTTCATGTCTACAGTCACCATCTACAGTAATTTTGGAACCCCCCAAAATAAAGTCTGTCACTGTTTCCATTGTTTCCCCATCTATTTGCCATGAAGTGATGGGACCAGAAGCCATGATCTTTGTTTTCTGAATGTTAAGCTTTAAGCCAACTTTTTCACTCTCCTTTCTCACTTTCATCAAGAGGCTCTTTAGTTCCTCTTCACTTTCTGCCATAAGGGTGGTGTCATCTGCATATCCGAGGTTATTGATATTTCTCCCGGCAATCTTGATTCCAGCTTGTGCTTCTTCCAGCCCAGTGTTTCTCATGATGTACTCTGCATATAAGTTAAATAAGCAGGGTGACAATAGACAGCCTTGACATATTCCTTTCCTGATTTGGAACCAGTCTGTTGTTCCATGTCCAGTTCTAACTGTTGCTTCTTGACCTGTATACAGATTTCTCAGGAGGCAGGTCAGGTGGTCTGGTATTCCCATCTCTTTCAGAATTTTCCACAGTTTATTGTGATCCACACAGTCAAAGGCTTTCACATAGTCAGTAAAGCAGAAGTAGATGTTTTTCTGGAACTCTCTTGCTTTTTTGATGATCCAGCTGGATGTTGGCAATTTGATCTCTGGTTCCTCTGCCTTTTCTAAATCCAGCTTGAACACCTGGAAGTTATCGGTTCACATACTGTTGAAGCCTGGCTTGGAGAATTTTGAGCATTACTTTGAAAGCATGTGAGATAAGTGCAATTGTGTGGTAGTTTGAGCATTCTTTGGCATTGCCTTTCTTTGGGATTGGAATTTTCCAGTCCTGTGGCCACTGCTGAGTTTTCCAAATTTGCTGGCATATTGCATGCAGCACTTGCACAGCATCATCCTTCAGGATTTGAAATAGCTCACCTGGAATTCCATCACCTCCACTAGCTTTGTTTGTAATGATGCATCCTAAGGCCCACTTGACTTCACATCCAGGATGTCTGGCTCTAGGTGAGTGATCACACCATCATGGTTATCTGGGTCGTGAAGATCTTTTTTGTACAGTTCTTCTGTGTATTCTTGACACCTCTTCTTAATATCTTTTGCTTCTGTTAGGTCCATGCCATTTCTGTTCTTTAGTGTGCCCATCTTTGCATGAAATGTTCCCCTTGATATCTCTAATTTTCTTGAAGAGATCTCTAGTCTTTCTAGTCTGTTGTTTTCCTCTATTTCTTTGCATTGATCACTGAGGAAGGCTTTCTTATCCCTCCTTGCTATTCTTTGGACTGCATTCAAATGGATATATCTTTCCTTTTCTTCTTTGCCTTTTGTTTCTCTTCTGATCATAGTTATTTGTAAGGCCTCCTCAGACAACCATTTTGCCATTCTGCATTTCTTTTTCTTGGGGATGGACTTGATCTCTGCCTCCTGTACAGTGTCGTGAACCTCCGTCCATAGTTCTTCAGGCACTCTATCAGATCTAGTCCGTTGAATCTATTTGTCACTTCCACTGTATAGTCATAAGGGATTTGACTTAGGTCATACCTGAATGGTCTCCTTGGAAGGAAAGTTATGACCAACCTAGATAGTATATTAAAAAGCAGAGACATTACTTTGTCAACAAAGGTCCATCTAGTCAAGGCTATGGTTTTTCCAGTAGTTATGTATGAATGTGAGAGTTGGACTATAAAGAAAGCTGAGCACAGAAGAATTGATGCTTTTGAACTGTGGTGTTGGAGAAGGCTCTTGAGAGTCCCTTGGACTGCAAAGAGATCCAACCAGTCCATCCTAAAGTAGATCAGTCCTGAGTGTTCATTGGAAGGACTGATGCCGAAGCTGAAACTCCAATACTTTGGTCACCTAGTGCGAAGAGCTGACTCAATTGAAAAGACCTAAGGGTCTTGCCCTTAGGCAAAAATCTAAGGGATTCTTGCCCACAGTAGTATGTATGTGTGTGTGTATATATATATAACCATATATATATGGTCATCTGAATTAAATTCACCAATTTGGGTCCATTTTAGCTCACTGATTCCTAAAATGTCATTGTTCATGCTCACCATCTCCTATTTGACCACTGCCAATTTACTTTGATTCGTGGACCTAACATTCCAGGTTCCTGTGCAGTATTGTTCTTTATAGCATCAGACTTTACTTCCATCACCAGTTACATCCACAGCTGTGCATTGTTTCTGCTTTGGCTCAGCCTCTTCATTCTTTCTGGAGTTATTTCTCCACTCTTCTCCAGTAGCATATTGGGCACCTACCAACATAGGGAGTTCATCTTTCGGTGTCACATCTTTTTGCCTCTTCATACTGTTCATGGGGTTCTCAAGGCAAGAATGCTGAAGTGGTTTGTCATTCCCTTCTCCAGTGGACCACATTTTGTCAGAACTCTCCACCATGACCCGTCTGTCTTGGGTGGCCCTACATAGCATGGCTCATAGTTTCCCTGAGTTAGATAAGACTGTGATCCATGTGATCAGATTGGTTAGTTTTCTGTGATTGTGTCCAAATAAAAAAAAAAATAGTAGTGATGCTGCACTATGACCTGACTGACTCATTTGGAAAGACCCTGATGCTGGGAAAGATTGAAGGCAGGAAGAGAAGGGGATGACAGAGGATGAGATGATTGGATGGCATCACCAACTCAATGGACATGAGTTTGAGTCAACTCTGGGAGTTGGTGATGGACAGGGAGGCCTGGCGTGCTGCAGTCCATGGGGTCGCAAAGAGTCAGACAGACTGAGCAACTGAACAGAACTATGACCTAATCCAGGGGCCCTATTCATATTTCACCAATTGCCCCACTAATGTCCTATATAGCAAAGGAATCTACATGTATTAAATTAAATCTTTTTAGTCTCCCTTAATCTAGAAGATTTTGAGGGAGCATGTTTTAATGTTCACTCTAGTGATCTGTACTAGATTCTTGGACTTGCATGAACACTATTCCTCTTCTATCATGGATTATCTTTGTGGTTTTTAGTTTGTAGCTCTACAAATTATTTATGTTTCTTTTGTCCTTCAGCTTGTAAAGCTTTCTGAAATAGTACGAAAATGGGACTGGTTTCAACTCAATCCTTGTTATAATTTGACTTCATTAGGCAAAGAAACAGTTCCAATAATGAATTCATCTTTAACCAAGAAAAGTGTGAATCCTTATAAGTAGATACTTTTTAAAGGCAGTATGGAGCAGACCCACATATGAGGAATACTAGACTGTAAAATTCTTTGAGGGATTCCTAGATTTGTGTTTTAGCACCATCCTCATCCTAAGAAACTCTGGAAGTCAATTTTCTTAAGGCAAGAATTTTAAAAATTAGAGGAATGTTAAAATTACAGTCTTATACTTAGCAGATGGCACTGATTGATGTTTTGAAACACAATGCCTCAGGAATAAAAAGGAAAAGAATGTGATGTGCTAAAGGATTTGCTTGCCTCTGAATTCTTTTCTTTATACTATGTTAAATGGCTAAAATAAGTATAGAAATAGTTTTTATGGGGGCAAAGGAAAACTTCTTAGACATAAGTGGAAATGGTACCCATACAAGTTAAATATTTTAAATAATTTCTTAATATTGGTCCCTGGTCACTATTTAATGCAAATAAATAAACTTCCACAAGTTTTCACAATGTTTTTCTGATGAGATTTGTTCATGGTATTTTAATAAAATCATGTTAAAGATTAAAATATTCTTACATAAGTAGACATTTTGCAGTGTTTTGTTTACTTTTTTTTCCTTTAGTGGAATCATTTTATTTAATTTTTTAAAAGTTTTGATTATAAGATAATTCATGCTAGTTATTAGAAAAATTAGAAACTGTAGAAGAACTTTTAGAATAGACTAGAAAGCATTTTCTCATCCAGAGATACCTATTGTAAATGTTTTGTCATATTCCTTTCCTCTTGTTTACCTGTTTTTAAAATTTTTATCAAAATAATATATACACTGGGAAATAAATAAAAAACTGGGTTGAGCCATATGAAACTGGTATTTATAAAGGTCTCAAACAGTTAATGATGGCTGATAGCTAACATTTATTTGGGAGTTTCCTATATGCCACTTTTACCAAACCTGGGTTCAGCTGGTAAGCCAGTAATTCAAGAGACAAGTGTTAGTAGAAAGGAAAGGTGCTTTGGTAAGGAAGGCCAGCCGCCTGGGAGAAGGTGGATTCATGTCCAGAGACCAGCTCTGAAGATTGTGCTCAGCCATGACAATTTTTAAAGGGGAAAATATGAGAGGGGGAAGCATCCCAGTGAATCATCCAGGTAGGAGGTTGAGTTCTACATCATCCTCCATGAGCACAGGCTGGCTGACTCTTCAGATATTATCTTGCCTGTATGATCTGCCTGCAGTATTTGCTTGGGGGTAGAGAGCTAGTCATTTTGTTAACTGTATAATTCTTCATTTACACTTCTTTTTATCTAGGGAAAGAATCAACAGGTTAGGCAAAGCATGGTGTGCATTCAGGAGAGCCTAAGTCCGGAGTTCATTTCAATGGCTTAGTGATCTCTTTCCTGTAACTAGGTCCTTTTAAGGTTAGAAGGGAACAGAACTGGGCGAACAGGAAAGGGGCAAAACAGCTGCTCTCACCATCATTTTTCTTTTATTATTCTTATTCTCCTTATGTTTATTAAATTTTTTTTATCACACTGTGGCAGGGCAAGTGCAGGGCCCCAACCACTGGGACAAAGTTGAGAATGGATAGGAGCTGGGAGATAAAGTCAGCACGAGATAAGTGACTCAGCACAAAATAAAGAAGAAAGAGGCAATGCTACTCCTTAGAGTAATAGTAATGGCTGGCATTTGTCGAGCACTTGCTCTGTGCCAGGCTTTAAGTCTCTGTGCTCTTCCCCATTGATATATTTTTCTTTTCATAATTTTAAAAAACCAGACACACAGCATAGACATGTGGGCTTTCCAGGTGGCACTAGTGGTAAAGAAAACCCACCTGCCAATGCAGGAGACATAAGAGACACAGGTTTGATCCCTGGGTCGGGAAGATCCCCTGGAGGAGGGCATGGCAACCCACTCCAGTATTCTTGCCTGGAGAATTTCATGGACAGAGGAGCCTGGTGGACTACAGTCCATGGGGTCACAAAGAATCAGATATGGCTGAAGCAACTTTGCATGCATGCACAGCATCGACATAAAAAAATGTGTAGCTTAGCTTAATGTATTACTTAAAGGCAAATATTCTTGTCACTATTGCCCAGGTCAAGTTTTATCAGTTCCTGCTTCATCTATTTGAGTCTCCGTCATTAGGTGCACAAATAATTAGAACTGCTCTGCCGTGAAATGATGCAAGAAGTGGTAGGTGAGCTAAGGCACAGAGTTTCTTCTATTTTATTTCTATCTCTGGCAATAGAGTTCCTGAAAATGAAGTTTCTCAGTGGAATGTGCCCTTTTCATGGGCATATGATGAATAACTGCTCAATCAAGGTGAATACTTGTAGTAGGAACTCTTCTGCATCCGTCTTGTCAACGACAGTTCCTCCGCACTGGGGATGCAGTGGGGTGGTGGTGTAGGGTCATGGACTTTGAGAATGGACCTTGAATTTAGACGGGTCAGTCACTTACAATTTGTGTGTCTTGAGCAATTCACTTAATCTCCTTAAGCTGCAATTTTCACTACTATAAAAAGTACATTAGCTCAATATTATGTAATAACCTAAAAAGGAAAAGCATTTGAAAAAGAATAGACACAAGTATTGGGCTCCCTAGGTGGTGCTAGTGGCAAAGAACCTGCCTGCCAGTGTGGGAGACATAAGAGATGAGAGTTTGATCCCTGGGTTGGGAAGATCCCCTGAAGGAGGAAGTGGCAACCCACTCCAGTATTTTTGTCTGGAGAATTGCATGGACAGAGGAGCCTGGCGGGCTGTGGTCCATAGGGTTGCAAAGAGTCGGACACAACTGAAGCAGCTTAGCATGCACACACAAGCATGCAGACAAGTACACATATGACTGAATCACTTTACACCTGAAACTAATACAACATTGTTAATCAACTATATATGAAAATAAAAAGCTAAAAAATGTATCTCACTTCTAAATTATACTGTTTTGTGAAAAATTACTTTCTAGACTTTTAAAAAACAAAGAAATTGAAGCCCAGGAAAAAAAGGAACAAACAACATTAGGAATGTTCTGGCTGCGTCAATGATGTTGTGGCTATATGAGGATTAAACTTAAAAATATTTTGGTGACACCCACAATGTAGAAGTTGCCATATACTATACATCCAAGAAATGTTAAGTCATACTATACCATTGCTGTCTTGTTACACTGCCTCAGTTGAACTGAGGCTCACTTAAACATACTTTGTATATATTAGATCCTTCTACCTTGGGCCACCTGGTGCAAAGAACCAACTCACTGGAAAAGACTCTGATGCTGGGAAAGATTGAGGGCAAGAGGAGAAGGGAGCAACAGAGGATGGGATGGTTAGATAGCATCACTGACTCAGTGGACATGAGTTTGAACGAACTCTGGGAGATGGTGGAGGACAGAGGACTGGCATGCTGCAGTCCATGGGTCGCAAAGAGTTGGATACAACTTAGCGACTGAACAACAACAACGACGACACCTTGAACCAGTGATTGTAGGAACAGTGGGCAGATTCTAATGACCGCAATTCCTGAGGTCTTCCCCTTTCTTACAGCACAGGTATGCCTCGGGATTATTGTGTTCCTGATCATACGCAACTACTGGTTCCTCTACCTTCCTTACTTGACATGGCTTTACTTTGACTGGCAAACCCCGGAGCAAGGAGGCAGAAGATCCGAATGGGTCAGAAGCTGGACCATTTGGAGGTACTTTAAGGACTATTTTCCAATTCATGTGAGTAGAATTGTTTTACATAGTATGGTTTTGAGCTAAGAAAAAAATGCAAATGTGTTTTTATCACATATTTTTCAAGCTTTTCCCTTTTTAGAGGGAGAGTCCCTGCAATTCAGCCCAACTTACTAAATGGATTCTAAGCTAAATTGACAAAATTTAGAAGGCTGTGTTCGAAGGACTCAGGACACAGCTGAAAAATGTGAATACAGCTCTACCCCAGGGAGGGCTTCCCTGATGGCTCAGATGGTGAAGAAACTGTCTGCAGTGGGAGAGACTTGGGTTCATCCCTAGATCAGGCAGATCCCTTGGAGAAGGGAATGGCAAACCACTCCAGTATTCTTGCACGGATAGAGGAGCCTGGCAGGCTACAATCCATAGAGTAGCAAAAAGTCTGACATGACTGAAAGACTAACACACATTACCCCAGGAAACTAAAACAAGTCAAGCTTTCCATTTCCTCTTGAATGTAGAACTACATTCTTTTGTTTCTTATTGGAAACTAATCTGGCAACATTTTATTTTTTTATGTCAACATAAACGCACCATAGCTCATCAAAACTTGGGATTTGGATCCGAGTCACAACTACATATTTGGGTTTCACCCTCATGGAGTGCTTGTGGTTGGAGCCTTTGGAAACTTTTGTACAAATTATTCCAACTTCAAGGAGCTGTTTCCCGGCCTTACCTCCTATCTTCATGTGCTGCCATATTGGTTCCGGTGTCCATTCTTCCGGGAATATCTGATGAGTAGTGGTAAGTGAAGGCAGATCACTATTTCCACAGTGTTCTGGGGTGGCAGGACCACACAAAATGTTCTCTCTCAAACCAACCAGGTTTATGTTTTCTTAGAGTACAACTCTGTGTCCATCCCTGTGTCACACTCATATGCCCTTTTGATGGTTCTTGCTTTCCCCCACCAGACTGGAAACACTAGGAAGACAGAAAGAAAGTGAAAGTGTTAGTCGCCTAGTCGTGCCCAACTCTTTGCAACCCCATGGACTGTAGTCTGCCAGGCTCCTCTGTCCATGGGTTTCTCCAGGCAAGAATACTGGAGTGGGTTGCTATTTCCTTATTTCCTTCTCCAGGGGATCTTCCTGACCCAGGGATCAAACCTGGATCTCATGCACTGCAGACAGATTCTTTACTGTTTGACCTGCAAGACTGTATTTTTTTCCCCCATAATTCTCCAAGTGACTAGCATAGTATCTAGCATAGTACCTGGGATTTAGGAATGTCCAATAGATGTTAATTCAATGAAAGTATAAATTAATGAATGCATTTTGTGTATCCAGATGAGAAAGAAAGAATCATGCTTGGAGCAAATAAGTAATAAATGGTACATTTGGAGAGGTGCTTTGTCTGCTTTTATGAATAGTAGGAATTGAAAATGGCCTCCAATGTGTCTTGGAATAATGGCAATTTATAAACTCAACACACTGAATCTGCTGTCTTTTTCCTCCCAGATTAAGTACAACTTGGCTCAGAAATTTTACTCTGCTACTCTGAACTAGTGGAAGACTTTCAGATTAGGGAAGCCTAATTCTCCAAATTCTGAGAATAAAATTCAGTAAAAATGCTGTAAAGATCTTATATGAGTGTATCCAGAAGCCTAAGATTGTGTTAATGGGTCTTATTTCAACTTAAGAGGCTCAATTTTTTTGGTTTTCCAACTTGACCAATTTGTAACTTACAAAGAGCTTTATGTTTATGATCATTGTGTAGGTTAGTTATTATTGTCTTTGCATTTCTTGGACATAATGAAAAATGGATAATCTCTTGGGAAAATTGTAATTTCAGGATCAGAGCTTATTCAGAGATAGAATTGCTCATGGTCTTTCAGGTTTTTATCACTTCCTATTAATTTCTCCATTCTCTGTTGTCATTAGATAGCTTGTTGGAAATCACTAAACACCAAAGGGCCAGCATCCTTGCCTGGGTTTCCAGGTTCTGTTTATGAACCTTCACACATGTAACCCTGGGCTGTGTCCAACTTAGGCTGTCCCTTCATCTGGCCACTAGAGGCCGCACTACCCCCGCCACCATCTCCTGAACTAAGTGGGGGAAAAAAAAATCCCTTCTCTTTCCTCTTTTGCAGATACTGGGTTAGTTTTATAAAAGGAAGAAAGTTAAAAGGAAAAGGTTTTTTTTAATTTCAAAAAATCACAGAGGTATATCACATTATGTGTGTGTGTTAGTCACTCTGTCGTGTCCTACTGTTTGTGACCCCGTGGACTGTGGCCTGCCAGACTTCTCTGTCCATGGGATTTCCCAGGCAAGAATACTGGAGTGGATAGCCTTTCCCTTTTTCAGGGGATCCTGACCCAGGGATCAAACCCAGATCTTCTGCATTGCAGGCAAATTCTTTACCCTATGAGCCACTAGGCAAGCCCCATTTACATTATACTGTTTGCTGATTCAAAGTATAGCCACAGGCGAGTTTGGGTAGTGTATTTGGAAGCAGGTGTGGCAAATCTGTGGCAGGAGAGATGAAGGCATATCCTCTGCAAGACCATGTCAACTACAAATAACTAATGATAGGGTCTTTGTCCACGTGGTGCCACTGTTGTTTTCTAGAACTGGCATTTGAGATGAAGCTGGTCTCCTGTCACTGGCTTATGATATCATGAGATCTTCCTCATTGCTGTCACCTCCTATGTCCCAAAGCTAAATAAAAACACCCACACTTGTAACCAGGGATGTTTGGACTGTCCTTGTCTCTAAGTTTAGGGAGTTCTCATCCCTTCCTACAACTGGCTTCCTAGGACTGCCCCCGGTCAGAAGCTGCCCCTGTGCTAGGCACCTGCCTTGGTGACTGCCTCTCTGGGTGGGAAGGACAGACATCCAAGTGCCCCAGACCTCAGGTAGTAAGGAATCCATTGTTGTTTGGTCGCTAAGTTGTGTTCGACTTTTTGCGACCCTATAGACTGCAGCATGCTAGGCTCCTCTGTCCATGGAACTCTCCAGGCAAGAATATTGGAGTGGGTTGCCATTTCCCTCTCCAGGGGATCTTCCTGACCCAGAGATTGAACCCATGTCTCTGGCATTGGCAGGTGAATTCTTTACCACTGAGATTCTCTACCTTCGGAAGCTCTAAGTAGCCCACAGTGTTTCAGAAATCCTCTGCTGATGGTGTTTTACTTTTACCAAGATTTCTGTGGCTGTAAGTCTTTGCAAGTTCCACATCCATGCCATTCCTCTTGGGCCATTTTGGTGAATCAATACTCAGCGGGTGTTGACTAGAGCCCACACTGTGTTTCAAGGCTCATGTTCCTTTCTGTCTACTCATTAAAGGTGAGCAGGCAGTTGAGATCAGATCATAGCAGCCTGATCTATAATATATACACTTTAGATTTTTTTCTTGTAGGTTAGCTATGAGGAACTTGTGAGGGATTTTGAGCAAAGTAGGGACCTGATAGGATTTTGTACAGTAAGTCATGCAGGCAGCAGCTTGGAGCAGCTTGGAGATAAGTTAGAGGGAGATGAGCCTGGAGACTGTGAAGATGAAAGGGCCTATTTCAGTCATCAAGGGACAGGTGATAAGGGATCACAGTGGCTATGGTAGTGGAACTAGAGGACAAGGAATCGATATGAAAAATAGTTGATAGAGTCTACAAAACTTGGGGTTCCCAAGTGGCTCAGTGGTAGAGAATTCACCTGCTGATGCAGGAGACTCAAGAGATGCAGGTTCAATCTCTGGGTCGAGACGATACCCTGGAGGAGGAAATGGCACCCCACTCCAGGATTCTTGTCTATAAAATCCCATGGGTGGAGGAGCCTGGTGGGCTACAGTCCATGGGGTCGCAAAGAGTCAGACGTGACTGAGCACACACACAGTGCAACAAAATTTAGTGATTGATTCAGCCTCATGAGGGCAGCAATTGTATTTCATTGTCTTATCAGCATCTAGCACAGTATCTTACCTGTAGCAGATGTTCAGTAAGTGTTTTTGAATGAATGAACAAATGAATGAGTGATGAATGAACATGGTGAATGAAAAGAGGGGACTGTATATGGAAGGAACCTACATTCTGACTTGGGTGACTGGATAGATGATAGTCCCAATCGCTTTGATAAATAATATTGGGAGAGAAACAACTTTGTGGAAGAATTTCATGCACTGGGCTGGGAAGCATGGAGTCTGAGGTGTCTCTAAGCTGTTAAGGTAGAGATGTCCTTTGAGCAACAGGAGATATAGGCCTGGAGCCTCAGGAGAAAAACTCCCTGTATGTGGGTTTGGGAGAACTCAGCACACGTGGTTGGTGGTTGAATCCTTGTGGAGAGATGAGGTTAAAGACATCGGCTGCTATAAGAGAACACTGCAGACTGGATAGCTTGAACAGTAGAAATTTATTTCTCGCAGTCTGAAGGCTGGGACGATCTGATGTCTGGTGATGGCCCACGTGCTGGTTTGCAGATAGCTGTCTTGTTGTATCTTCATGTGGTGAAAGAGAGAACAAACTAGATTTGTTCTCTTCTTATCAGAACATTCATCCTGGGACTTCCCTGGTGGCCCAGTGGCTAAGACTCCATGCTCCCAGTGCAGGGGGCCTGGGTTCGATCCCTGGTCAGGGAACAAGATCCCACATGTTCTCATACCACAACTAAAAATCCTGAGTGCTGTGCCTAAATCCCTGAGCAGGTAAATTAATTAGAATATATAAATAAATAATAAAAACATTAATCCCATTCAGGAGGCCTCCACTCTTATGAACTAATTATCTCCCAAAGGCCCCACCTCTTAATACCATCCTATTAAGGGTTAGAGTTTCAACCTATGAATTTTGGAGGAATATAAACATTTAGTCCCTAAGAAACCTGAGAAACACCAACTTTTAAGCATGGTCTGAAGAAGGGAAGCCTCAGGAGGAAACTGAGAAGTGGACATAGGCAAGAGAGGATTGCCAGGTGTCTGAAAATCCAAGGGGCTCTCTTTTCAGTGGAAATGATGCCTCCAGCTCTCATTCAGGGCATGCAGAGCAGAATGGCCATGCCCTGAACTCAACGAGAGTTCACACCCCTCTGTGCCCAGGTTCTCTACCCTCTAACCCACTCTCCTCTGCTTCTTCTCTGCAGAGAGTAGCTGGTTTTTCAGAATCCTGTCCTTATTTTATATTCCCCCAGCAATAGAAATGCACGGTAAAATGAGCATGTAATTTCCTTCAAGAGATGAAGTGCTATGTCTTGATAAAGCTAGCACATTCTTTTATGACTAAAAAAACAAAAAGGATAAAATCAAGAATGGAAGGAAACAGTAAGACATTAAGAAGGGATTATCTCTGAATTATGGGTCATGAGTTGTTTGTGTTTTCTTCTTTATTCTTTTTCTTCAAGAGTTCATAGTATTTTCCTCCAAGAGTACATTGTGCTTTTAAAATCTGAAAAGGAATCTTTAAGCTTATTTTTACATGGGAAAGCCTCATATAAAGATTGAACAGTTATGTAACTTATGTCTTAAACAATTTACCAAAGTCAAACTAGACATTTTGGAACCATGCACAGATTTAGCAAATGATAGAGGTTATTTGTCAGATGTCTGAATTTTTTTTGAAACCATTTACATTATAAATCCATGCTTGAGAAATAAAAATCCATATAGAATACCTGAAAACAAATCATTGGTATACAGAAGATCAGTGCAACCTCTTGGAGGGTATATTGTTTGGTTCTGAGCAAGGATCTGCCAGGGTAATGATCAAGACTACCACATACAGCTGTGCAGGTTAGCACTGAATAACTTCAGCAGACACCTTTTACTTAAAATGCAATATGAGTGGAATCTGTAGAATTCAGCAGTACACAACTTACTCAAGCAACTGGTAGACCTAGTAATAATCAAGTGACATTTTAAAGACCTAACCTATCACCCGCCAAAATGTTAGATCTTATTAATGGAATCTATTATCGAAGATTTGGCTATGGAAAAATTATAAACCCACATAGTGCTCCAAATATAAGCCATGCAGGAAATTTTGTTTAATATTTGCTAGTGCCATAAATCCGGGGTTCCCAAATTCTGGGTCCTAATGCCTGATGACCTGAAATGGAGCAGATATAATAATACTAGAAATAAAGTGCACAATAAATGTTCAGTCGCTCAATCGTGTCCGACTCTTTGCAGCACCATGGACTGAAGCACACCAGGCCTCCCCGTCCATCACCAGCTCCCGGAATTTACTCAAACTTATGTCCATTAAGTCAGTGATGCCATCCAACCATTTCATCCTCTGTTGTCCCCTTCTCCTCCCGCCTTCATTCTTTCCCAGCATCAGGGTCTTTTCAGATGAGTCAGTTCTTCGCATCAAATGGCCAAAGTATTGGAGTTTCAGCTTTAACATCAGTCCTTCCAGTGAACACTCAGGACTGATCTCCTTTAGGATGGACAGGTTGGATCTCCTTGCAGTCCAAGGGACCCTCATGAGTCTTTTCCAACACCACAGTTCAAAAGCATCAATTTTTCTGTGTGCAGCTTTCTTTATAGTCCAACTCTCACATCCATACATAACTACTGGAAAAACCATAGCCTTGATTAGATGGACCTTTGTTGGCAAAGTAATGTCTCTGCTTTTTAACATGCTGTCCAGGTTGGTCAAAACTTTCCTTCCAAGGAGTAAGCGTCTTTTAATTTCATGGCTGCAGTCAGCATCTGCAGTGATTTTGGAGCCCAGAAAAATAAAGTCTTCCACTGTTTCCCATCTATTTGCCATGAACTGATGGGACCAGCTGCCATGATCTCAGTTTTCTGAATGTTGAGTTTTAAGCCAACTTTTTCCATCTCCTCTTTCACTTTCATCAAGAGGCTCTTTAGTTCTTCTTCACTTTCTGCCATAAGGGTGGTATCATCTGTGTATCTGAGGTTATTGATATTTCTCCCGGCAATCTTGAGTCCAGCTTGTGCTTCATCCAGCCCAGCATTTCTCATGATGTACTCTGCATATAAGTTAAATACGAAGGGTGACAATATACAGCCTTGATGTACTCCTTTTCCTATTTGGAACCAGTCTGAATGCACTTGAATCATCCCCAAACCACCCCCCATCGCCCAGCCTGTGGAAAAATTGCCTTCCATGAAACCAGTCCCTGGTGCCAAAAAGGATGCGGACTGTTGCCATAGATTCTTAAGATAAGAATGTTAAAGGGCAATTAGTTAACGCCTTTGGTTTTATTCACTAAGGGCCAGTCTCAGTTTCCAAGAAAAGTGTGTCCCACGTGTTAAGCAAAGAGGGAGGCGGAAACATCTCAGTCATTGTGCTTGGGGGCGCAGAGGAATCCCTGGATGCCCATCCTGGAAAGTTCACTCTGTTCATCCGCCAGCGGAAGGGATTTGTGAAAATTGCTTTGACCCATGGGTAAGTGGCTTTTCATTTCAGGCAACTGGGTCAGGGAAGCTAACCCATTATTAAGTGAACTCAAAGAAGTAATCTTTATGGCCCTTAAAAGCAGACCTCATCACTGACCTTCCAGTGAATACAGATGTAAATGTTTATGGGAAATAGAAGACAACCTTCCCTCTAAGATAACTCAGTGTCTTGGCATCCAGCCATTCAACTTTTCTATAAGAGCAAAACAAGCAAAATACAAAATTTCATAGGCACAGTATAGATTTCCAACCAAATGAACAAATGAACCATGGCCAAAACCATAAATGAAAAAGAAACTTCCTGGAACCTTGATTTTCTATAGAATAAAATTCCACAAATCACTAAGACAGCTGAGGTGCCTCCCCAAAGGACTTCAGAAGTAATTCAGTTTCAATACATGGAACATAAATTTAGCACTCCAAGGAGGCTTGGGGACATTAAACAATCATGAGGAATCTGTTGCAGGTCAGCTGTGCTAAATGAAATATTTAAATCCTTTTCATTGAAAATGCTGATTCTTCCTCCTTGTTATTTCCAGTGCTTATTTGGTGCCAGTGTTTTCTTTTGGCGAAAATGAACTATTTAAACAAGTTAGCAACCCCGAAGGATCATGGCTTCGAAATGTGCAAGAGAAACTACAGAAGATCATGGGATTTGCTTTGCCACTGTTCCATGCCAGAGGAATTTTTCAGTACAATTTTGGACTAATGCCCTATAGGAAACCCATTCACACTGTTGGTATGTACATCAAATACTGGAGGCTTGTTAAATTGAGAGGATTATCTTACTTTGACCAATGTTTATTGTTACTGAAGTAGCTTTGAGTAAGACCTTCCTAAAATAATTGTCCTATAGATGTTACTTGACCTTCCTTTATAGTATACCTTTTATTTATGAAATGACTATATTTTCCATTTGAATGGGAATCAACTACTTTCAAAAACATTGTTATTGCACTCCAAGTAGCATCCAATTTTACAACTAGAATTTCTAATACTCTATGATGAATCTATTTCTCTTCCAGAAGATGATAACATAGCAAGTCTTTGAATACATTACCTTAGAGTCTCTTGTGAAAATTTGTATATAATAAATGTCTTCATCACGTTTAGTTCACACAGGCATCAGTTTCTATCACAAAGCATTTTTTTCCCAATTAGGTATACTTATTTGTATTCTAATATAGGGCTTCCCAGGTGGCTGAATGGGTGAAGAATCTGCCTTCAGTGTAGGAGATGTGGGTTTAATCCCTCAGTTGGGAAGGTCTCCTGGAGGAGTGCATGGCAGCCCATTCCAGTATTCTTGCCTGGAGAATCTCAGAGGAGCCTGGCAGGCTACAGTCTAGAGAGATGCAAAGGGTCAGACACGACTAAAGCAACTAAGCACTCACTCACAGACTGATTTTCCTTTTAAAAATGGCATGTTTGGGTTGGGGGGGCATTGAGATAGGGGAGGAGGGTAAGAACCATGTTATTGAAGAACAGAGGAGGAAAATAATTGCGCCTGAGGTTGAAAAGGGGTTTGGAGAGTGGAAAAGGAGAAAGTGCTGAGTGGATTTCTAACAGCAAGATTAGCCGGACTATATACACATATGAAATGGAAGTAATGATTTCACCGTGAATGGCCTATTAAATGAAATTCAAGCATTTTTTCGATCTATTCCCTTGGAATGGGAGTTTATTGCTGTCAGTTTGTAACAGCTTTGCCTTTCACCTGCAGTCACGTGACATTTTTTAAACTGCTGTTTTTAACTCAAATGGAATATTAACAGTTGATTAATCAGTGTAATAGGAATACTGAGATAAGTTAAGCTTGCAGTTATATTTTTCAAGATAAGTGGTTCCATTTTTTGGTCATAATATTAGTTTTGATCCCTTATGTGCAGAGTATGGTCATTGGTATTTTAGGGGGATATGAGGGAAATTATATGATATGATTTTTCAGGGTCATTCTCATTGGACATAATTTATAGAGAAACTACCATGTGTGGTACACACATATACATTTTCTATGTATGTGTCACAAGTAGTATGTCATTTACATATTTTGTCTGAGTTATTACCAGTTTATCAAAGTAGAATAAACTGTTCACATAGGTTGTATTTTATTCCATAATAATAGGAGCTGATTTCAATGTCCCATCTATCATGACAACTGGGAGAGAAAAAGGACGTGAGTTTAGACTTCAAGAACAGCTGTAAAAAGTCCCAGTTCCTTGCAAGAATGTTGCTTTTTCTTTGTTTCTGCCTGGCAGAGCTCCAGGTGGCAGGGGTTTTGCTGTATTTATTCTCTGCTGTGTCCCCAGTGCTCTCAGGGTAGGAGCTCAAGACACATTTGTGAATCAACAAATTAGTCTTTAGTTAGGCCTGATTGTAATTCTCAAGTTTTCAGAAATCGAACAAGTATGTAGTAACAAAAATTTTAAATAAATTTCCCAGATGGCTCAGTGGTAAAGAACCGGCCTGCTAATGCAGGAGATGTGAGGTCGATTTCTGGGTCAGGAAGATCCCCTGGAGAAGGAAACGGCAACCCACTCCAGTATTCTTGCTTGGGAAATGCCATGAAGAGAGGAGCCTGGTGGGCTACAGTCCACAAAGAGTTGGACATGACTGAGCATACACATACACATGTTATTTTTTTTAAGATTTTTTTGATGTGGATCATTTTGAAAATCTTTATTGACTTTGTTCAAATATTGCTTCCGTTTCTATGTTTTTGGTTTTTTGGTCGTGAGGCTTGTGGGATCTTAGCTTCCTGACCAGGGATCAAATTCTCACCCCCTACACTGGAAGGCAAAGCCTTAACCACTGGACCACCAGGAAAGTCCCTCAATTTACTAATAAGTTCAAGCTGTAGAGCCAGTACCGGTAATGTGATGGAAAGTTGTTTGGGCAAGGAAGTAAAATACAAGGGAAACTTGCTATTTAAAAGAGGAAATTTCATGTGTTGTAGTAGGTGTTGGTTTTAAGTTTTAAAATTTCATGTTGAAAAATTTCAAATGCTCAGAAAAGTCTCTTGAGTAGTAAAATGAACTCCTATGTTCCTTTTTCCTAGACTCACCACTTGTTAACACTTTTGCTACAGTTTTTTTCTCTCTCTAATAATATCACAAATACACTTCATACTATTGTTATCACTGAACTATATAAGTAAGTGCAGACAACATGACCATTTGTTCCTCATTACTTTTATGTATCTCTCTTAAGAACAAGATTATTCTCTTTCATAGTATCAGTAGGATACAGGAATTTAACATCAATTAAATGCTATTAACTGTGTACACTCCATATTCAAATTTCATCAGTTGCCACAATCACTTTCTTTTTAGTTGTGGGTTTTGGTGAAGGGCAGTATTTTCTCCCAAAGCAGGATCATACATTGCATTTAATTTTCACATTTCATTAGTTTACTTTAAACTGGATTAGTTTTTAAAATTTTCTTTGTCTTTATGGCATGAGCAGTTTTTCTTTGTCTTTATGGCATGAGCATGATTGACTCAATGATGTCTATGACTTATTCTCAAATGGTTCTACAAAAACAAAAATAATAATACACGTGTATATCTATATATATACTGTGTATGTGTGTGCGCAAAATGTTTGAAATTGGTGAGTCTAGAGGAAGTGCATGCAAGTGCTTATTATATTATTTTTTCTATAGGTTTGAATTTTTTTTTTTATATTCCCTTTAGGAAAGGGAATGTACCTTATTTAAATAAAACTGATCTGGATCCCACTTGAGGACAAAACTAGTCCATTTTGTTTCAATTAGTTATTCTACCCTGAGGGATAAAACGGCTAAGGGATTTTTCTGAAATATTGGGTTGGCCAAAAAGTTCTTTAAGATTTTCCATAATATTGTACTGAAAAATCTGAACAAACTTTTTGGCCAACCCAATAGAAAGAAAAGAGGAACCTAATTTAAATTTTAATTATAAAGTAGGGATTGTTGCTGTGCTCAGTCATTCCGTCGTGTCTGACTCTTTGCAACCCCATGGACTGTAGCCCACCAGGCTCCTCTGTCCATGGAATTTTCCAGCAAGAATACTAGAGTGGGTTGCCATTTCCTCCTCCAGGGGATCTTCCTGACCCAGAAATCAAACCTGCATCTCTTGCTTCTCTTGCATTGGAAAGTAGATTCTTTACCACTGTGCCACCTAAGAGGTAGTAATAAGGGGATTGGCATGGTGCCCCGTACAACATATTAAGTGCTCAGTAAATGTTCATGAGTGTGTATGTTTATGTATGTGTGTATGTGCATATGTATGCATACCCACACACACACGCCTACATTGGGCATGCGACTCCATTGTAAGCCAGACATTGTACTTGAACCCAGGTTTTGAGTCTTCCCAACCCCACTCTGGCCAGCTCTCTGCCTGGTCTCTCTCTCTAGTGTATGGCTATGTAGCATCTAAAGAAAAAGGAATTCCTCCGTGAGACCATTAGAGAGAGAAACTCGGCAGAATTTTCATAATCACAGAAAAATAGAACAAAGACTCCTTATTGTAAAAGATCTACTCTTTGCCTCAATGAGAAGAAAATAATGGACAGCTCTTTTCCAGTTGAAAATACAACTCATGAAGCTGCTCATTCTTCATCTGGGGAAATACAGAACAATATCACAGAAAATTAGAGCAAGACTGCTACATAAGGCAATAAAGACATAACTAATCCTGAACTGCTGGATGGAATTGGAAAGTGTAGGAGCATGCCAGCTATAAAAAGCACCAAAACACAAATGAGAGCTGATTCCCACCTCTGCCACAAGTAGACTTTAGCTGATTTTTTCCAGGGCAATGATTTCTACCTCCAGAATAAACTGATACAACTGGTTTTTCCTTTGTGTTATAAAGAAGAAGTCATGTAGCAGTCTGCAACTAACCCAGTCTCATGTTGAAACAGCTTTCTTCTCCTTACTAGTAAAAATCTCCTTTTTCCGGAAAGAGGGAATTCTGATCTTCTAGGGCTCCGAAGGTGCTTCTCAGATTTGCAGGTTTTTCTTTTGTTACCTCTGTTTTTATCCCTAAAAAGTAATTAGAAAAGTTTCTTACTCTCCAATCCAATTTTGGGTTAGTTTAGTAATGAGGGGCAAAAGTGTTGGGTTTAAATCTTAATTCCCTTTGGTTTCTGTTTGTTTGTTTCTGTGTATGTGTGTATGAAGTTAGCATCTCACTTTCTGTACAGGTTAAATAAGAAAAAAACAATCACAGTTTGAAGGGAAAAGTCTTATGGTAAATTCAATGTACGTGGGCATGTTTGAGCTCTTTGAAATATAATAAAACTGTTAGTAGGAAAAGAACAGGATTGAAATGAACTCTAGGCTAGCTCATAGGAAACAGGACTCAATAATTCAGAATTCAGAAGTCCTAATTGAAGTTAAGTGCTTCTCAAGTGACTCAGTGGTAAAGAATCTGCCTGCCAATGCAAGAAACATGGGTTCGATCCTTGGGTTGGAAGATCCTCTGGAGAAGGAAATGGCAACCCATTCCAGTATTTTTGCCTGGGAAATCCCATAGACAGAGGAGCCTGGTAGGCTACAGCCCATGGAATCACAAAAAGCGTCTGACACAACTTAGAGACTGAACAACAACAATATGAGTAATCCAGGAACAAAATAAAAAACTTCATCTTCTCAGACCACTTAGACCCTGTATCACTATAAATCCCCCCTCCCACCCAGAATAGTTGCATTTAATCTCTCTCCATGATAACTTCACAAGAAAACAAACCCATTTCTATGAAACCACAAATTTGCTAGTAGATTTACAGGTAGATTTCTCACTATGCATGTAGATTTCTATTTTGGGGGGAGGGAGGTCAAACAACAACAAAGATTAGAGCTAGAAATGTGTGTGTGCTTAGTTATCCAGTCATGTCCAACTCTTTGCCTTCTTATGGACTAGAACCTGCCAGGCTCCTCTGTCCATGGGGTTCTCCAGGCAAGAATACTGGAGTGGGTAGCCATTCCCTTCTCCAGGCTATCTCCCTGACCCAGGGGTTGAACCTGGACCTCCTGCACTGCAGGCAGATTCTTTACTGTCTGGGCCATGAAGGAAGCCTTACAGCTAGAAGGAAGCCTCAAGGTCACCTATTGTTTTATCCTATTGTTGTTGTTCAGTCACTAAGTCATGTCTGACTCTTTGCAACTCCACGGACTGCAGCATGCCAGTTTTCCCTGTCCTTCACTATCTCCTGGAGCTTGCTCAAACTTATGTCCCCTGAGTCAGTGATGCCATCCAACCATCTCATCCTCTGTCCCTCCCCTTCTCCTCCTGCCCTCAATCTTTCTCAGCGTCAGGGTCTTTTCCAGTGAGTCGGTTCTTCACATCAAGTGGCCAGAGTAT
The DNA here is from genome assembly GCF_023699985.2 of Odocoileus virginianus. Classification (NCBI taxonomy): domain Eukaryota; kingdom Metazoa; phylum Chordata; class Mammalia; order Artiodactyla; family Cervidae; genus Odocoileus; species Odocoileus virginianus. The sequence continues at coordinate 26,469,072 of NC_069703.1, forward strand.
TGGAGCGTCAGCTCCAGCATCAGTCCTTCCAATGAATATTCAGGGTTGATTTCCTTTAGGACTGACTGGTTTGATCTCTTTGCTATCTAAGGGACTCTCAAGAGGCTTTTCTAGCACCACATTCAAAAGCATCAATCCTTTGGCACTCAGCCTTTATGGTCAACTCTCATCCATACATGACTGCTGGAAAAACCATAGCTTTGACTAGATGACGTTTATCCTATACATGTGAAAATTAAGGTCAGAGAGGAAGTTACTTACTAGCTGGGTGTACCTGCTGGGGAGTTAGCCCTGGATGTGGTCTAGCCTGGTGCCTCTTGTGCAACACCAGCTCCTGTTTCCGTCCATTTTCAGCCTCTCCTAGTCTGTATTTCAACCAATAGGAGTTCCCTGGTGGCCCATGGGTTAGGACTTGGTGCTTTCACTGCCCTGGACCTGGGTTCAGTTCCTGGTTGGGGATCTAAGATCTCACAAATCATGTGGGGGGGGGGGGGGGAGCAACCACAACTGACGGTGATACTGTTATGTTGAATCATAAAGGACTGCTGCCTACTATATATGTTTGACATCCAAGCTTTCGAGGAAAACTCTACATGAGCTTCTTGAGGCTATATCTAGTTAAAAATATAGGAATTTGAGAATACTAATGTTGCAGTGAGGATACACACACACACACACACACACACACACACACACAGGATGGATAGATTATATATAACCTTGTATATAAATATAGATATAGATCTTAATGCATGATGCATTATGATACACACGTGTGTGTGTCTGTATCACTCCCTTCCTTGTGCTCCCTAACCTCCCACACTATTTTACACTTCTTTCTGCTGTTATTTATCACATCTTCTTTCTCTGGTTTCTCTTTAACTAATCCTGCTTTGTTACTGACATGGATTGAGCCTTGGAGGTAGCATGGGGAGACTCCACGTGGGCAAAGGAAGCCCTACGAGTGCCATTCTGTTACTACAGCCCCACTTGACCTCAGGCGGAAGCCGATCAAAAATAATAAGAAGTTTGCTGCTCAGCGATTGGCGTTGACCATCCTGTACATTCGCATCTCTTGGCATTAGTAGCATCATCAGGCCAGCAGAGGGCGCAATGCACAGCAGCGAGGACTGAAGAGCAGGCGGGAGAGCCACGTGTATCTAGTCTTTAAAAATCTGAGACAAGGGAGGTAAAAGTTATTTATTATATAAATGCTAGGTCTTAAAACTTTAGTCCCTTTTTTAATTATACAGGTAATACTAGTGCCTTCTCATTGTAGAAAATTGACACAATACAGATAAAATATAAGTCCCCCAGCTCTCCCTTCTTCCCTCCATGTAAGGGCTATCAGTGTCTCTTGGCTGACTTTCTTAGTAGACTAAAAGCTTATAATGCACCTAGATATAGAACATTTTCAATAAATACAATTATGCTATATTATTTTACAACTTTCCCCTGCCTACTGCATTTTAGACTTTTGCATATGTGTGAACACACATATATATTTCATTTTTTACATTGAGATATATAAACAGACTAGTTTCAAGTGTTGGTTTGACATTTGTATGTATTGTAAAAGGATCACCACAGTAAATCTATTTAATATCAGTCACCATACATGGTTTCCAAAATATTATTTCAGTTTTCAAAAACAAATTGCTGCCTAGAATTCCATTGAATGAATGGTCTGTGATTTGTTTAATGATTTTCTGTATGAAGATTTTTTGGTTGGTTTTGTTTTCTGCCATTACACACAGTGGAACCCTTGTGATTAGATGTGTTTTCTAGTCCAGATACTCGGCAGTGGAGATGTATATTCTTTTCATTTAATAGGATGATGTTACAAAGAGCCAGATGAGAGGGTTGATGGCTCATGAGGCAAGACTTCCCCGGGGCAGTGATAATAGAGCAGTGTGGTCTGGCTGTCAGCTGCACCAGAGGGAGAGAGCTGGTGACGTGCACACACAGCCGTGTGCTCGTACCCCACAGCTGCAGCCAGCACAGTAGTTTATTTGACTCCAAGTCAAAACCACCAGTGGCCTGAGAATCCAGCATGTGCGGAGAAGGAAGGCTCTTTATTTGTCACCAGAAGAGGTGGTGTGACCACTGCAGGCAGCCAGTAAAATGAAGAAGGGATGGGAGCGGGCAGGCCTGACAGCTTCTGATTGGAAGGCCTTTCTAGGGCTGTCCATTAGAGGTGGTAGTCCGTGGTGGAGTGCTTTTTGGTTTCTTACTTAATGATGCATTCTTTGTTTTTTGCAGTTGGCCGCCCAATCCCTGTTCATCAGACCCTGCACCCAACCTCAGAGCAGATTGAGGAGTTGCATCAGACCTACATGGAGGAGCTGAGAAAATTATTTGAAGAACACAAAGGGAAGTATGGTATTCCAGAAAATGAAGCTCTCATTTTTAGATAACTGTTGTCTTAGAAGACATGCAAGAGAGCGAGAGAACATCCCATTGAAAGAAAAGATATTCTACATAAATTTTTTTCTTTGACAATGGAATCAAATTTGCAACTGTAAAATATTATGTATGGTGACAGATGTTGATGTTTATCTGTGGTAATTAAAAATCCAGTGGGTGACTATAGGGTGAGGCTGGAGGTGATGAATAAGCCTTTTAAGTGTCTTTAAGTAGGAAGGTAAAAATTGTTTTACAAGTTAAGAAAAGGTTTAGAATTATTCATGTGCTTAAAAACAATGACAGCTTTAAAAGATAATTAGACCCTTTTACTGAATATCGCAATAATTTAATGTGGTGTTTTCACTGAGTATGACAGTTGTTGTTCAGCACAGCTGGGACGTTTACGAGACAAGTGTGTAAAATAATTTCCTGTATAGAGCTGGAGGTGATCATTTTTTTTTTTCCTGCTTGAATAGACCATTTGTTAGTGAATAATGTTAATTTTAAGACTTAGATCATTTGATCCTTTAGGTCATATCCATATCAACCAACATGTTTTTATGTAACACGGCAGAATTCTTATGCCGTTTTGGAAATAAGATGAATCCACCATATGGAAATCCATGTGGATGAGAGCATTTCTTCTCTTTTCTCATCGTGCTCAGAAATATTCATCATTGTCATTTGCTTAGAAATATGTTCATTTGCTACAGATAAGGAGGTCTTTTGGAAAACATGCTTTTGATGAGTTTTAAGACTTTGAAGGGCTCCCCTAATGTCTCAGATGGTAAAGAATCTGCCTGCAATGCTGGAAACCTAGGTTTGATCCCTGGGTCAGGCAGATCCCCTGGAAAAGGGAATGGCAACCCACTCCAGTACTCTTGCCTGGAGAATCCCATAAACAGAGGAGCCTTGTGGGTTACACTCCATGGGGTGGCAAAGAGTCAGACAAAACTGAGTAACTAACACACACACAAGATAATGAAATTCCAAAAGGTTTTCATGGTAATACAGGGGCTTTAATTTTCTCCCCTTATGGCCTCTTCAAGTAAGACAAGCTCTGAAAGAAAGCATCTTTTCTGGTGAGATGTGACCAGTTCACAGTTGACTTGGGTTGGATGATTCTCCCTAAAACAAAATGTCAAGTCCAAGAGTGGGAACTTTTCTGTTCATGGATGTCTCCTATGGGCCTGAGTCAACTTATGACACTTGGTGCACATAAAATAAATGCTTGTTTAATGGATGTATTTCTAGGTGAACACACAAACAAACTTTGCCATAATGTGAAGAATTTTTAAAACAGCAGGTCCTGGGCAAGAGCCTAGATTGAGTTTAGCAACAGCAAAGACAATCATTCTGGGTAATGGCCGGAGTAGAAGACCATTTCATACAGGGAAAAGGGAACCTTCTCAATTGTTCTATGGAAGACTTTTAGGCCGGCATCCCTTTGGCTTCATATGGTTGGGCTGTCCAGGAGTCCACTGACCCATGGTCTTAAAATTAGATCAGTTTCTTTGTCAAAACTGGGAATAAGACACATCCTACTTTGTCCTCTCTCTCTCTTTTTTTTTTTGGCCGCACTTCATGGTTTGTGGAATCTTAGTTCCCCTGACCAGGGATCAAACCCAGGCCTCAGCAGTGGAAGGAGAGTAGAGTCTCAACCACTGGACTGCCAGGGAATTCCCAGGACACATCCTGTTTTAATAGATGCAGATAATTTGACTATAAATTCTTTTTTGTATTACTCAATACCAAACAAATGTAAAAGGAGAAGCATTTACATGAAACTACACAACTACACTCTAGCTGTCTCCCAGGTGGCTCAGTGGTGAAGAATCTGCCTGCCAAGCAGGAGATATAGGTTCGATCCCTGGGTTGGGAAGATCCCCTGGAGAAGGAAATGGCAACCCTTTCCAATATTCTTGCCTGGGAAACCTCATGGACAGAAGAGCCTGGCGGGCTATAGTCCATGGGGTTGCAAAGAGTTAGATACGACTTAGTGACCAAACAACACTGTGGCTGATCAGGGGAGAGTTTTTGTGAGCAAATTGGTGAGCCCCAAATAACCACAATAACCAAAGCTTTTAAGTATAAAACCCATGAACTTCCTTCCTTTGGAAAAGTTTATGTAAATCTCATGACACAGTCCTTTGCAATTTCACCATGGTATGAATTTTAATCTCACAGTAGTGAGGGACCCGGCTGACCACCAGCTTCCACTGGATTGTCTAATGAGCAGTTCAAGCCCATCTGTAGTAAGCAGAAGCCCTGAAAAATGGGAAGAGTCCTGCTCTGATTAATTTATCTAGAATTTTGTTCTTTAAAAAATCTAGACATCAGTCTCTTTAATTTTAGCACACATAAAATCTTATTTTTAGGTGTGTGTTAGGGAATTTATCTCTTCCTTTCTTAGGGTCTCCAGAGGTCTTAATTCAGCCAGGCTAGAAGTCCTTTCTTAAACTCAAAGCATAGTTTTAAGTCCCATATAGTCCTATAGATGGGAGGGGAATATTTTGATAGGAATTTTTGCTACAACACAATGTGAGCAATATATTGTATTCATTAGTATGATTTGATGGAGATCTCTTCAATTTTAGAAGTTCTGATCTAATGTGTAGTTGCCCATGAAATTTAAATAGCAAAACAACAACAAAAATAACCCCAGGACACCGGAAGGGTGATTGCCTTAAGAAAATGGGCATTTATGCTGTTTGATCTGGACATTTCTTTCTCCCGCTTCCTTTGCACACCACATACAGGGTCAGTCGTTTCCTTTGTCCTGCAGCTAGAAGTATTGAAATTGTCTATACGCAGCTAGGTCTGTTACACTCACTGAAGGCTGCAGCTTTGGAGCTTATGAAAGCCAGCCAGCTTTGCTCTGTCTCAAGGGGAACCAGGGCGAGCGATGCTCCATGATTTACGCAAACCCTTCACCATGACTGTGAAAACAAAGTCTCTATAAATCACTGATGATGAGTGATCCTTTACTGTGTATGTAGGGTTAAGAGTAAAATCCCTACTTCCAGTAGAAGTTCCATTTCTGTCATGGGACACACAGAAGATGGAGTCTAGATTCAGTGTCCTTACTTTTGCAACTTTGCATCTCTTCTGAACTACCTCACTGGTGCAGATTGCCAAATTTGTGATAATCAGAAAACACGTTTGGGGCATAAATTATGTCTTCTTTTCCTCTGAAACAAGAGACTGTGTTAATGGGATCTGTCAGTTTTTCCCCCAGTAGCCCAAGGTTGCTAGTTCTCATGTTTGCTTGTTTTTTAAATTAACTGATAGAATGTCTATTTGTGCAGCTAGGAAGAGTTCCTTCTAGTAGAATTTGTATATCTTTTTAAAGGAGAAAAACAAGGCAATCGTCAGCATAACCACGGAGTTGCTCCTGTTTCTCTGGGATAGCAAATGCAGAAGCAATTCTTTATATTTAAAATAAGGGATTTCTCTCATGACTCGTATTTTCATTATTTTAATTAATCTTTCCCAAATGCCATCAGCTCAGTGCCTTAATGTATTATATGAGAAGAAGAAGGTTATCTCGATCCACAGATAGGTTTTCCTAGGTGAGGATTTCCTAGGTGGTGGAATCTCTGTGTTGTGTATATTTTGATCCTGGCCCCAAGAGAGCAGGCTGCTGCTGTTTCTGCATGGATGGTTGAGGCACTGACCTGGAAGTTCGATGGACGGGGCCCTGGGAGCCAAGTATTGGAGCCAGAAGGGGCTGCAGCGTCTGTCACTGTCTCTTGCTGCAGATGGAGCAGTTGAACCCCAGTGAGAATGAACACAGACTGGAATTGACTCCATGTTCTAGTCTGAACAGGAGGTACCTCCATCCCGTGACTGTTGATTAGTAAACCCAAGAATCCTCCTATAAAGCAAAAGTGTCCAAGAAAGTAGAGGATTAAAAATACACTTAAGGCAAGGGATTAACAACTTGGCAGCAAGCTCTGTCTTGTTGGGATGGAGAACATTTTTCTTTCTTGAGGCTGGTACACCGCGTTGTTGATTTTTCCCTTTTGCAAGAGTTATTTTGGTGATGGTCTGGGCAAAGTCCAAGTTTCCAACAATGAGCTTGGCCCCTGGAGCCACATGTATCGGAGCTGTAGGATGGGGCAAGGTGTCTCGGACCCAGGGTGAGTGACGGACCCTGCAAAGATCTTCCCTCTCAGCCGTGTTGTGATTGTTAATGCAGCCAAAGCAAGCTCATTACTCAGAGGTGCAAACAGGGCTTCTGTCACCTCATGGTCAGCTCCAAGCCCCGAGTCCATTCTGGCTCTGGCCTCATCCGGCTGGGCTGTCTCAGCTGCTTTTTTTTTTTTTTTTTAATAGCTCTTAAATTCTGGTTAAGAATTATCTTAGGCTCTATTGAGAGTAAAGATAAATTTGACTTTCCTTGTATTCCCAAGGGTTTGCATGATTCTCTCTTGTTCCATTTGCAGACCAACTTGTAGCTTCAGGTCTTTTTGATTGGATTTCAAACCCTCATTTACTGAGGTGCAGTCATGTCGAGACAACCAGAGAAAATAACTATCCCACTCTTTTTTACTCTCCAGGCTTCCATGTTCATATCACCCTTTAGTCTCTGGCCTTCCACTAATTGACTAAGTGACTTGGGATCATTGAGTTCCTGTGTAAATAGAGTTAGGAGTGAATGGTCTCCAAGGTTTCTGCTGGCTCTATCTCTGTGGTCCCTCCCCGGCCATTTTTCTGTCTTCATGATGACATTTAGTTGGACATGCAGATTTACCTACTGACTTTTCCTGTACTTTCCTCATTTGATTGTGTTCCCCCAAGACATGTGGTGAGTTCAAACAATTGTCTCACTTTCCTGGTATTTATAAAACACACAGAGTGCTACCAAAATTTCTCCAGCATTGCAGTGACTTTTACTCATGGTGTTTCTTAAGAAATAATTTAAGTCTCTAAGTAAAAACCTGAGAAATATCTCTGAGACTGCCTCCTCTCTATCATTCAATACTAAGGAGTAACCATTTATTACATGTTAAATCTTATAGGAGATGATGAATTTTTATATTTTCTATGTTGGACATGTGGCTGTGTGCTTTTTAAAAGTTGTTTGTAAAGTTTTGCTCAATAAATGTGTTTCATGCCCAAGTTGTAGTTGTGTGAGTGTGATGTTTCACCTGGATGGATTGGTTTTCCTTTGTTCACACCTCGACAAGGCTAAATTAACCTGACCTTGAGGCTGAATATAAGCAGGATAATTGTTAACACAACCGTGAACATTGCAAAGTCTCCTACTGAAGAGTCATTCCTTCAAGTTCACTTGGGATTAAAAAAAAAAGGAACTTCCCTGGTGGTCCAGTGGTTAAGACTCTGCATTTCTACTGCAGGGCCCATGGATTTGATCCCTGGAGGGCTTCCCCGGTGGCTCAGATGGTGAAGAATCTGCCTGCAATGCCGGAGACCTGGGTTCAGTCCCTGGGTGGGGAAGATCCCCTGAAGAAGGGCATGGCAGCCCACTCTAGTATTCCTGCCTGGAGAACATGGACAGAGGAGCCTGGTGGGCTACAGTGTGGGGGATGGCAAAGAGGTGGACACAGCGGAGAGACTAACACTTTTTTGGGGAACTAAGATGCCTGTGCTGCTAAGGGGGCCAAAGAAAAAGCAAAATGCAAAAAGACAAACAGAAGGCTGGGCAGGGCTAACCGCAGAGTGCAGGTGAGCGGGATGCGGCCAGAGCAGAGGGCCACGAGAGAAGAGGAAGCAAGTGAGGAAGCGGCTGTGGTCTCACTCGTGGGGCAGGAGGAAGTGTGCAAGTTCTCAGATCCAGAAGTATCCAAAAACCAGTCAAGCAGTTTACAGATCCCCAGTCAAGTGAATCACCACTAGTGGGTGCTGGATGTCTCCTTTGGATGATGAAAATGTTCTAAAATTGGATAGTAGTGATGCTTGCACAACTCTGAATATTCTGAAAACCCCTAAACTCGACACATCAAATAGGTGAACTCTATGGTGTGTGAATTATGTCTCAATAAAGATGTTTTGTAAACTCAAGTCAATCAGACATTTACCAAAATAAAGGAAGAAGCTCAAAAATTCCTTTTATTAATGTGTGAGAAATAAAATGGCCTCCCTTTGATGCCAGCACTTTGGATGACAAAATTTATGCCTAGATTTATAAGGCCTGTTGATGTTTCTGGTGTTCCCTATCAAAACAGGTGTTTTCAGTACTCAAAGTATGTTATTTGATAAAGGACACGCTGTTTTATTATGGTGTAAAATACTGCTTTGACTTTAATTTTTCCAAATATTTTATTAATACTGTAGCTGAAGACTAAGTAAATATTATCATATAAAGATAGCAGTATTTATTGATCACATCCAATGTACTGGATTCAGGGCTAAGTACTTTATGTGCATTATGGCATTTAGCTCTTGAAATAGCCCTATGGATTGGTACTATTTTTACCCCATAGGAAACTGGGGCTCAGAGCATCTAAGGGCTTTGCTCAGGCAACCCTGGTGGTGGGTGGAGGAGCTTGGACATGACACCAGGCCCTCTGGCCAGAGCCTGTTCTTTGGGTGTAAGGCTCAAGAGCCCTGGGGTGTGTCACTAGCTGGCTGTGTGACTCTGTAGGTGACCTTGTGTTCTTTACCTATGAATGAGAAGGTGGGATTTGACGGTGAAGTTTCCTTATTGGTCTGCCTGGCTGTGATTCTATTCTCAAGCCATCTGTATGTCCAAACCACTCCCCTAAGCTAGTGGGCATGGAGCCATTCTCAGCACTGAGAACAAGCCTGGGGACCCATTGTGAGGTGGAAAATGTGGTGACTATCGAAAGGACTAAGAAAGGCTTATCAGTGGACTAGTATTTGTTGTCAAAGTTTAAAACGTTATATGAAGAATGCTTGTGTAATTAAAAGTCTTGATTTGGGGGTGGGAAACTACATAGAGCATTAGCTAGGGAAAGGTCACTTTTTTCAAATTGCATTTTATTTTATTATTTTTTAAATTGAAGTATAGTGGATTTACAGTGTTGTATTAGTTCCAGGTGCACAACAAAGTGATTCAGTTATATGTGCCACACACACACACACACACACACACACACACACATATATTACACATATATATTCTTTTTCAGGTTCTTTTTCCTTGTAGGTTTTTACAAAATATTGAGTATAGTTCCCTGTGTTATGTAGGAGGTTCTTGTTGGTTATCTATTTTACATGTAGTAATAGTGTATTTATGTTAATCCCAAACTTCTAGTTTATTGCTTCCCCCTTCCAAACTGTATTTTAAAATTCACTTTATCACATGTGTATATGTATATGTGTTTTCCTAAGTAACTTTAAAAATTTTGTCATGTGTTCCAAATTTAAGAAGTGTCTCCTGGTTTGACTTCTCCTTCTTTGCCTTTTCCAGCTCACCAACATCTTTAAAAATTCAAAATGGGAAGGAGGCTTGATCTTAAGTTTGACATTTCATTTTACATGTGATGCTGAAATAAAGGAATGCTCTGATCTTAGATGGACCGATTCTCTGAGAATAGGATCACATAATTTGTAATTTCAAATTCACTTAACTTTAAAATAACATTGTATCCATACATATGGAATGTAAGTCATATTAAATTAAGTGAAGCTTCCAGAAGGGCTTATAAAGATAGATAGATATAGATACAGACATTGATGCACATATATATATATATTTTTTTTTTTTTTCATTACTGCTGTTGAAATAATACTCAGATAAAGGAAATTTTAAATCACTCAGAATAAGAGCAAATGTGATTCATTTGGGAACTAGCTATACTTTTTTAAATGGAGTTGATTCAAAATAATATATAGTTGATTGAACTTAATGTAGCTATTATTATGAGTAAACACAGGAGATATGGTGCAGTGACACTCCAATGTTCCTGGAGGAAGCAACACACTCTGTTGTTTCAGGGCAAGAGCATACCTGCAGCTGAACAGCACTGCAGCTCCAGAGGGAGGGGTGAACATCCCAGCCAGGGAAAGACCTTGATCAGACATCTATGCACATGCCTCCCCTTTTTTATCTTCCTCTGTCATTCAGTTTTTCAGCTTTATGGCTTATAGCTTCTACTTTGTCCATAATCCAGGGAAAAGAAAAAGAAGAGAAAGAGAAGGGTAAGTTAATTTGCAAGGAGCAACCAAGAAACTGCCTTTTTGTCAGAGGTCAGGTTAAGGACCATGAAACCAAGGAAGAGTCAATAAGAAAGCAAGGAGGACTGCATGGAGGAGGAGTATCTCATGATGAAACATTTCACATTAAAGGATTGTTCACATTTCATTTCATGGCGTGTCCTTGTCCTGGAGGACTTTCAGTAACAGGTGACAGGAACAATGTTATTTCAGAAATGACACCCCACCAAAAGAAGGTTTATCTTCCTCTTTACCCTTTCCTGGTGATGTCAGGACTGACTCCTTTGTTAGCAGTTCACATTTTATTAGCTCTACCAAACCATCAGGATAAGGATCTTTGCTATTTATTTACCTGATTACTGTTATGAGTCCACTGTCTCTTACTTAGGTATCTAGACAGTTGAAAATCTTAGCTGGAAGTTAGAGGAGACCCTAAAAACCCATTTTTTCCCTCAGTACTATGCCAAGTAGACAGATGATATTAGCAACTAGCCCAAAGATCAAATAGTCAAGTGAAAACAGAACAATAAAATGCTATTTAAATCTGCCTAGGCAATGTGAGCATTATGTTATTATGTTATAACAGACAGTTATTGTTGAGAGTTTGATGATACAAACCATCAGGGTTATTTGACTACAACTGCTGAGTTTAGATGTTTAGATGACAGAGCTTATGCAAAGCAGTGGTCATTTACCCAAGTGGTCATTTGTGGCCCAAGAAACCTGTATTCATAAGGAGCTATTGGTACTGAACTTTTGAAATACTTTGAAGCTGTTACCACATTCTTTTGGCCTGACTTTATTGCAGATATTATTTTCCTTTCCACATCTTGATAGGCTTAGAAACTGCCCCAGGGCCATTATCTCAAAGGAGAAATTTCTCTTCCATCCTGTCTGTGATTTCTCTTTGCCCTGGGCTCTAGAAACAGAGGGACACAGTCACTTCAGTCTGATCCTCTATCTGGGGTATGTAATGTGTTTTCTGCTAATTTACTGAGTTCCATCAGGGTTATTCTCTGCCAGAATTATTTGGCAAGAATCCGCGGAAGAATTACTTTCAGCTTTGTTTGTAGTTACTAGATTCAATTGGAATTTCCTGCTTCTCCTGGCAATTCTGAGATTTTTGTGGAGGGGCCAAGGCCCTGGCTGCAAGGTGTGCTTCTGCCAGCAAATGCAAGAAGTCTGGGTACAGCATGGAGGAAGTTGCTCGGGGCCCAGTTCTGAACATCTTCCCAGTTGATTTGACAATGTTGATCAACCACTGAATCAGTGTAAAGATCTAAAGCCCAAGACATATGTTTTGCCCTCTTGGGGGTTATAATAAGAAAGTATCTTATGGGGAGGAGATCAAACCAGTCTCAAACCAGGACCAAACCAAATCCTAAAGGAAATCAACCCTGAATATTCATTGGAAGGACTGATGCTGAAGCTGAAACTCCAATACTTTGGCCACCTGATGCGAAGAGCTGACTCATTGGAAAAGACTGATGCTGGGATGGATTGAGAGCAAAAGGAGAATGGGGCAACAGAGGATGAGATGGTTTGGTAGCATCACTGACTCAATGGATGTGAGTTAGCTAACTGGGAGATAGTGAAGGACAGGGAAGTCTGGCGTGCTGCAGTCCCTGGGGTCACAAAGAGTCAGACATGACTTAGTGACTGAACAACAACAACAACAGCAATCTTAGAGAGAGGGAAGCAAGGTTACAAGTTGAACGCCAGCCCAGAGCTGTGGCCGTGTAGAGAGATGAGTCGTGGCTGGGGGATCCGGGAGGAGACATGGCGGGGCTGGAATCGACTTGGGCTTGCAAGGTTGAGGGCGATCTAGGTGAGCACAACGGGGAGTCTCAAGCAGAGCAGTCATGGGAGAGTGGCCAGCTTGTCACAGTTTGCTGGGACATCCGTGGTTTTACCAGTGAGAACCCCCCAACCCCAAGCCAAGCGGGTGCCTGGCCACGGTCGGCTGGAAGGCAGAGCTAGTGGTTTCCTTGGCCTGTCAGAGGGACAGCAGGGAGGGCTTTTGTTTTTTAAAGTTGCAGAGAGCAACTCTTAAACCAATCTCTGCCTGTGGTTATGGGGTGGGGGTGGGGGGTTAAGGGGAGGGGAGGAGGGATAAACTGGGAGATTTGGATTGAGATATACACACTACAGTATATAAAATAGGTAACTAAGAAGGACCTACTGTATAGCACAGGGAAATGTACTCAGTACTGTAATGGCCTATATGGGGAAAGAATCTAAAAGTGTAGATATGTATATAACTGATTCACTTTTTTTTTTTTTTTGCTGTGCACTTGAAACTAACACAACATGTTAAATCAACTATACTGCAATAAAAACTATTTTTAAAAAGGAGGTAAAAGTAAACCAATCTTTGGAAAATGAATAATTCTAGCTTAGCTACATAGCCTATGATACTCTGTAATTTCCCATCTACTGGGAGTTCAGTGTGAATAACAGGCTTAAGGCTCTGGAAGGTCACCATGTATCTGAGGAAGATTTTTGTCATGAATTCCCCTTAATTTCCTCTTTTGTCCAAGTGGCCTCAAAATTAATGACTGAATATATATTCGCCCAAAATCTGGGTCCCGTGGAGAGTTATTCTGTGACTGTGACCATCTTTTCTGAGCTCCAGTTTCTCTTTCTCAGTTCAGTTGCTCAGTCGTGTCCAACTCTTTGTGACCCCATGGACTGCAGCATGCCAGGCTTCCCTGTCCATCATCAACACCTGGAGCTTGCTCAAACTCAAGTCCATTGAGTTGGTGATGCCATCCAACCATCTCATCCTCTGTCATCCCCTTCTCCTGCCTTCAGTCTTTCCCAGCATCAGGGTCTTTTCCAATGAGTCAGTTCTTCACATCAGGTGGCCAAAATATTGGAGCTTCCGCTTTGGCACAAGGATAAATTATTTTCTCTTATTATGGATTTCTAAAATATTTTTAATGAGTGGCTGTCTAGACCCTGGGACTTTAGAAACTCAAGATATAGTATACTTAGAGGTCTGAAACATTAGAAAATGCCTAATATTTACATAACATTTGCTTAGTTTTTATTTTGTTTTGTTTTGCCTTATATGTGTCAAGTACGTAAATATTTATATTCATTTAAAAATATTTATTTTATTTAATGTAAATATATATTTCATTCAAATAAATCTTATATACTTCTTTGTTTTTACCTTGCTCCCAGAAGGGCTATGGATGGAATAACTCTGCTTGAGATTTCATGATCTAAATAGTGACTTATGAAACAATAAAAAGGAGAATTAAATATAAGAATATCAAATTCCAACTGAGTATTCAATTATACTATGATGGTTAGATAGCATTACTGACTCAACGGACATGAATTTGAGTGAACTCCAGGAGATAGTGAGGGACAGGGAAGCCTTGTGTGCCGCAGTCCATGGGGTCATAAAGAGTTGGACATGACTTAGCAACCAAACTACAGTTCACTTATAACAATAAAATTATCTCTTCTTTACAGAAGTAGTAGGAATTAGCAGTGACTGATGCTTTTACAACTTTGTCACTGTTAAACAAACACATTTAACACTGGAACACAGCTTCTTAAACATTTTATATCCTTCCCACTCTAAGTACCTTGGCAGATTTAACTTGGGCTAAAGTTGAACTCCACTCAACTGGTAGTGTGACCACAATCAAATTCATAAAGAAATGAAAAGTTTCTCATGGGAAGCATCCATCTAAGTTATTATTTCCCTTGTGACAATTGTTGAAACTGGTTTTAGAAAAACTATAGACTGCTTCAGATCAATTCCAATGCCAGAGACTCAAGAAAGCATTAGATTTTTGAACATAAAAAGTAAGAGATCAAAATGCAGTCAACCTCATGCTGGTTTCATCACGGTGACAAAAATGTCATCACAGTTCTAGACATCACATCCATGTTTAAGTCAGGAAGGAGAGAGGTGTCAACTCTCTTTCTTTTGCTTCATTAGAATCTACACTATCTTTCTACAGTCTCTCTTGCGAACTTTCCTGGCTGTTTCATTGGTCAGAACTAAGTCATATGATCCCTCACCCCCAACCCGCTCCCTTACAAGTATCTCTGGGAAAGTGAGTATTCACTTTCTACTCTTTGGAGTAGGGGTCAGCAAAACTTGAAGACTGAGATAGTACATATGTTAGGCTTTGCAGGCCATTTGGTCACAATATTCAACTCTGCCATACATTGCAAAAAGCAGCCGTAGATAAAGTGTATTGGATTGTCATGACTATGTTCTAATACAACTTCTTTTGTGAGCAATGAAACTTGAAAATTTCATGTAATATTCCTGAAATCTTCTTCTTTTTTGAGCTTTCTCCCACCATTTAAAGGTGTGGAAATCAGCCTTAGCTCCTGCGTTGTACAAAAACAGGACTCTAGTCCCCTGTGTGAGAGGAGGTTATGAATGGCTTTGGAAGGCTTACCATGTGCTATGGCAAACAGGCCCCGTACCATGAGGATAGATTATTGGAAACATGCTGTCATGCTCAATCTATCAGGCCAATGTTAATTTTCCTGAGATAACAAAAACACTTGTTTCCCAACCCTGTTCTTTGTCATGAACACAGTGAAGTTTACCAGATAGTTTTAATTCAGAAAATCTGTATTGCTGATTTTCCTGGGCCAGGAAACCTTATGTATTTTACATATTTTGTTTCAAATTGCCCTGCAGTGACTGCAGAACTGGATCAGACTCTACATGAGAAAACTCTAGAACAGTCTGGAACTATAACCAGAAAATTATAGACACTATTCTTTCTTAGAGAATCCCCATGGGCAGAGGAGCCTGTGGGCTACAGTCCATGGGGTTGCAAAGAGTCTGACATGACTGAGCAACTGACACTTTCTTCTTTTCATAGCAAAGATTTTGCCTAATTGCTCAAAGGTCTGTTTGCATCAACTTCATAAAACTTCAGAGATAAAATTACTCTAGATACTAGTTAAAATAGGAGAGTGATGTATTAGTTAACCTTGATCTAATGATTATTCTCTAAAATGTTACATGTTCATTTTCTATTCTCTTTTGAACTTCATAGTTAATTTTATAATTATGTTGCATGTGTGTACTTATATATAAATATTAAAATATGTGCATATAAATTTAATATGAAATAATTCTAATATAATAATATGTACTACTGGATTTTAGTTTACACTCAGCCCTTAGGGCTTCCTGGATGGCTCAGTAGTAAAGAATCTACCTGCCAATGCAGGAGATGCAGGTTTGATCCCTGGGTCAGAAAGATTCCCTGGAGAAGGAAATGGTAACCTACTCCAGTACTTTTGCCTGGGAAATCCCATGCACAGAAGAGCCTGGCAGGCTACAGTCCATGGGTTCGTGAAAGAGTTGGACATGACTTAGCAACTAAAAACAAGACCAATATAATATACACATATCTAAGTAATCTGATGCTTCCTTTACCTTTTTTAAAAAATTTTATTGACTTTTATCCTTGGCCTTGCTGGGTCTGTGTTGCTCTCACAGACTTTGTCTAGTTGTGGTGAGTGGGGTTGCTCTCTAGTTGAGGTGTGCGGGGCTCTCATTGCAGTGGCTTCTTTTGTTGTGGATAGCCGTCTCGAGGGCATGCAGGCTTCAGTAGTTGTTTCCTGGCTCTAGAGCATAGGCTCAGTAGTTGTGGGGAATGGGCTTCGTTGCTCCGTCGCATGTGGGATCCTCCCAGACCAGGGATGGAACCCGTGTCTCCTGCATTGGCAGGCTGATTCTTTACCACTGAGCCACCAGGGAAGCCCAATTCTGTATATTTAAAAAAAAAAAACCCAGGCAATAGATATGCAGCTTATCCTTAGATCTGCTTTGTGAACCAGTCAATGGAATTGCATTAGAGTACAGGTTGCGTGACCATAGCAAAGAGACCTCAAATTACAGAAGCCTCAATATGAAATTAATGTCTTGCTCACATAATGTCCTGGAGGTAAATGGCCTAGGATGCTGGGTCTATTCATTCAAATACCCAAGTTGCTTCCGTTTGTTTGACCACCATCCCCTAGGGTTTCATCCTTGTCTGCATCATGATGAGGTTGGCTGTTGCTACATCCACATTCTAGCCCATGGGAAAAACAGCAGACAAGCACAGAGTTCTACATGAAGGCCAAGACTCAGCTGTACACACATCACTTCCACTTTCATAATATTGGCACAGCAGGCTACAAGGGAAGCTGGAAGCTATAGTCTCCCTCTCATGTAAGATGTAGACATTTATTTTTCTTGTCTCTAAATACACACTGTTGCTGCTTGGTTGCTCAGCCATGTCCAACTCTCTGCGACCCCATGGACTATAGCCCGCCAGGCTCCTCTCTCCGGGATTCTCCAGGCAAGAATACTGGAGTGGGCTACCATTCCGTCCTCCAGGGGATCTTCCTGGCCCTGGGATCGAACCCACGTCTCTTGCATCTCCTGCATTGCAGATGGATTCTTTCCCACTATGCCACCTGGGAAGCACTCCTATATACACACACTCAGATATATACATAAATAGCTAAGTGGGCATATGCCCAGATGAAATTGGACACCTGAAAATGAAACATTACTTTCAGTTAAATGTAATAAATTGAATGCTTGTGTTAATCTTTATTCTTTCATGAAACCATACTGAAAGAAAAATAAAGTGAAGTTGCTCAGTTGTGTCCGACTCTTTGAGACTCCATGGACTGTAGCCTAACAGGTTTCTCTGTCCATGGGATTTTCCAGGCAAGAGTACTGGAGTGGGTTGTCATTTCCTTCTCCAGGGGATATTCCCAAGCGAAGGATCGAACCCAGGCCTCCCGCATTGTTGGCAGACACTTTACACTCTGAGCCACCAGGGAAGCCCCAACCATACTGACACGAGAATTAAAAAAAAATAAAAAATGGTGAAAAGTCAAGAAGTTAAAGAGAACAGGGGAGGAGTAAGGGAGAAAGTGAGGTCAACACTATTTTGCAAAATGGAAAACAGATGGGAAAGTGGTAAGTGACTAGGCAGAAAAAAAATACCAGAAACTTAATGGCAGAGAGAGTTAAGGGGGAAGGCCCAGTAAGAAACCACCTGATGCCCATTGCAGAATCTCAGGAAGCCCGAGGTATGGAAGGCAGCACCTGTCAAAAGTCAGGTGTGGGGAATTCCCTTGCTGTCCAGCATTTAGGACTCAGTGCTCTCACTGCCTGGGCCCAGGTTCAATTCCTGGTCGGGGGAACTACGATCCAAAAAGGTGAGTGGTGCAGCCCAAAACAAAACAAACACAAACAACTGAAAGTTGGGTGTGGAGGAGACCAAAAGCAGAGAGCAGTCAGTCTCTTGAAGAAGCAGGCTCTCAGATTCCCTGTCCCGGCTCCTGCAGCTTGAGCATCGCTGACCTGAATAGAGCACAGAAGCTTTGCTCTTGGAAATTCTAGAGAAACTCTGAGCTCTGGGGCACCGAGCTTACTGGAGGAGAGGGGGTGGGGAGATGCCTTTGAAGCAGATGCGTGACAGTCTTCATACTGAGCGGTAATTCCTACAGCGCTCTTCCCACACTGGGTTCCCATAATCCTGGATAGCCCGTTTTCTATCACCCCCAACAGGAGACTGGAGAGTTCCTCTTTGGGGAAGTCAGCTAACCCAAGAGAGAAGACCTACAGATTCCAATCCTTGTGGGTCCCCATCTGCCACAATATAATGATGCTAATCACTGAATAAATTCTATTTACACAGAGCTGCTGCTTAGCTTTTTAGTGGCAGCAATCGACATCCAAAAATCAACAGATGTTTCAAGGAAGCCTTCGAAAGGAGCAAATACAGCAAATGAAGAACATGAGAGACGGAGACAGTGGGAGCAGGCTTACAATAATTTATATGGTTAGATAAGAGAAATTTTTGCAACAATAAATCAAGAACAGAATGCTGAAGTCAAAAAGCATTAAAAGAAAAGAAGGTGACATAATCATATAGTGATGATAGGAAGAGGAGAAAAATAGGTGCAGGAATGAATGAGGGTAAAGAACCTGCCTGCCAATGCAGGAGATGCAAGAGATGAGGGCTCGATGCCTGGGTCGGGAAGATTCCCTGGAGGAGAACATGGCAACCCAGTCCGGTATTCTTGCCAGGAGAATCCCATGGACAGAGGAGCCTGGTGGGCTGTGGTCCACAGCGTCACAAAGAGTTGGACACGACTGAAGCGACAGCACACACAAGCATGCCTGAATGAGGAAGTCAAATTCTCTCCTATTTTGTAGGAAAGACTCAACAGATGGAGTCTAACATTAAAAAGTAGAAAAAAAAATCAATTTAAGAATGTCATTTAGAATATAGATATAAACACACAAAGAAAGCTAAATGAGTAGAAAATTACCGACTGGAAGTAGGAATTGAGGTTGGCAAAGGTGGGGCAGGAGACTCCTGCTTTTTATTGTACTTGATTTACAAAACCATGTATGTAACCTTAAAATATGTTTTTAATAAACTAAGAAACATTTTTATTAGTTTTAACATTATTTTAAGATATTTTTATATCTACTTAAAAATAATAAAACATTAATGTCTCATTTCTTGAAGACTAATTCCCAATATCCCAATAAGATGTTGAGCTATAAATGTACCAGAAGTCTCTGTGTGAAGCAGTTAGGAAAAAGAGCAGCAAGATGGAGCAGGGGGTAGAAGCAGTTTTTCGGGGACCTCATGGCCTTAAGATATGAAGGCATTTGAAAGGACCCTGCAACATTCAGGAGGGAAAGTGGGAATTCCAATTTTAAGAAATCTGAGCAAATCATTATGGACCAAGCTGCCAAATATTGACAGGATTGGCAGATGTAGAAATACAGATGCTCTGTTATTAAAAAAAATTTTTTTTCTGTTGATATATTTTAATAATAGGCAGTCAGTTTGCTTGGAGGAGAAAGCAATGGTACCCCACTCCAGTACTCTTGCCTGGAAAATCCCACGGACGGAGGAGCCTGGTAGGCTGCAGTCCATGGGGTCGCGAAGAGTCAGACATGACTGAGCGGCTTCACTTTCACTTTTCACTTTTATGCATTGGAGAAGGAAATGGCAACCCACTCTGGTGTTATTGCCTGGAGAATTCCAGGGACGGGGTCGCACAGAGTCAGACATGACGAAGTGACTTAGCAGTTTGCTTGGATAATACTGGGAAATGAAGACTGGCTTTTCCTTTTAAGTTATAACCAGAAATGCTCTGCATGACAAACCAGACACTACTAACTGACTTTTCAAAACCTCTTCATCCTGACTGGCATCCTAGTAAACAGGCTGGATATTTGCTTTCTCAGTCTTACTCTCAGCAGAGGTTGCCCATGTGTCCCAGTTCGGGCTAATGACATATAAGGGAAACTGCTTAGGGCCTCTGGAAAGTTTTGTCCTTCTTGATGAGGAGCTGGAGCAGTGGAAAAGAGACTCTGTAGACTGGCTTGGAACAGGGTGTTAATGTCATTTTCCAGCTCTCTGTGGCTATCTTGCAACCACAAGGGAAAGGCCAAGGGAATTTCCAAAGACTCCAGTCCAAAGCTCTGGCATCAACAAACCAATACCAATAACTGTGCAACTCAAATCTCCCCCTTGTGTGTGACCAAAAGCAAGTCTACTTCCACCATTGGTTCAAATATGTCCTTGTACTATTTTATAAATAATATAATCTAGGCAATGTCCCCTGTGGCAACTGTTGAAGGAAGGCAAAAGGATTCACTCACATCAACATGATCATTCATCACAGTTGTCCATTTGTATGAAAGTTCAAAACAGCTCTGCAAGAAGTGGACCTTGGGGGACTTCCCTGGTGGTCCAGTGGCTAAGACTGTGCTCCCAATGTTGGAGGCCCAGGTTTGATCCCTGGTCAGGGAACAAGATTCCACAAGGTGCAACTAATACCCAATGCAGACAAATTAATATTTTTTTAAAAAACTATAAAAAAAGAAGTGAACCTTAGGACACAGATGTTGTAGGTGTGATGAACTAATGAGCCCCTCACCCCTGGAGGCTGCTTGAAGGGGACTGGGCAGCAGGAGTCTTTAGGACATTGGAGCCCCTGGGGAAGTGAGGATTCCCTCTGGCTGCCTTGTCTGTTTATCCTCAATGCACAGTGCGAACAGCATCCTTTACTCTGAGTGCCATCAAGAAAAATGTGCCCGGAAGCCATGCTTTGGGGCTCACTCAAGGCTTCCCCAGTAGCTCAGCTGAGGAAGAATATGCGTGCAATGCAAGAGAGGAGGGTTCAATCCCTGGGTCAGCAAGATTCCCTGGAGGAGGATATGGCTACCCACTCCAGTGTTCTAGCTTGAAGGCTCAGAAGAGCCTGGCGGGCTGTAGTCCATGGGGTCACAAAGAGTCAGACATAACCTGAGCAACTAAGCACGCCGAGGCTTTTATGTGCAAAGAGCCGACTCATTGGAAAAGTCCCCGATGGTGGGAAAGATTGAAGGCAAAAGGAGACGGGGGCGACAGAGGATGAGATGGTTGAATGGCATCACTGACTCAATGGACATGAGTTGGAGCAAACTCTGGGAGCTAGGAGGAGAGAGGAGCCTGGCGTGCTGCAGTCTGTGCGGTGGCCACAAGCTGGACAAGACTTAGCGACTGAACAATGACACGGCTTGATGCTGTACTGTTCTACAGGTTTAAAGTCTGCTCTAGGGGACCCTGGGCAGTCCAGGGGTTAGGACTCTGTGCTTCCACTGCAGGGCACTTGGGTTCAGTCCCTGGTGGGAGAACTCAGATCCCTCAAGCCCCCCGGCAAGGTCAGAAACAAGAAGCTGCTCTAAAGTACGAGGCACAGAGAAGCACAAGGTGCAGAATGATCAGGAAGAAACAATACTCTTCCCCAGATGTTGGTGTTCAACATCAACACCCCAAAGAGAAACAAACTATTACAGAGGAAATAGTTTACTTCCTGACTTCAACCCCCTTTTTAAAAACAATTAAAATACATAATAGATACTGGGGTGCCCCAGTGCACAGCCATTGGGTGGCAGAGTCAGAATTCAAAAGTGGGTCTCTTGACTCACTACTGAAGCCGAGGGAAGAGGCACACATGACTTCCAACTCTCCAGTCTCCTGTTCCCCCTTCCCTTGGAGGTGACTGGGCAATAACGAACTTTCATAGCTGAGAGAGGGACGTGGGAGCAGGCAGCTACTGCGGTGATGTGCCGGAGGATGGTTTGGCAACCACAGAACTGAAAACTGAAAGAATGAGGGTGGCTCGGCCAACTCCAATCCCTTTATTCGTGGTCTGTGAAGATGAGACAAGACCAGAGAAGCCAGGGCAGAGGACAGGGGCCCCATTGTTCTGCTGGGCTGAGGCCTAATGGACTTCCTCACCATTTGTTTCTCTGACCTCCTGACCTCCGCTAGATGGCACTGTCCTTGCCCCGTGCCAACTGCTGATGACAGGAAACCAGATTTCCTTGGGGGCAAACTGGGCTCCGTCCAAGCGTGTGTGGCTTTATTACTCGTTTCTTTAACTTCTGAGGTTGCTGTCTGAGACTGTCAACCCTGGGGCTACTGCTGGTCAGATGTTTTACTTCTGTTTGTGATCCAAGATGGTGGGGCTCTCTGTGATAAGGAAGCAATGACTTCTGGGGGGCCAGAAAATTAGTAGGACCTTCTCCTTATGCAAATGAGAAAAGCCCTAAAAGGCCGAAGGGAATTCCCCAAACCTCAAAACAACTCAGTGACAGAAGCAGGAATTTCTCCCTGCTTGGGAGCCTGCCACCTCCTGAATAGGTAACCTTGGCCAAGCTGCTGTTTTCTCATCTATAGAGACTCGTAAAAGAATATTTCACATAGAGATGGGAGAAGGAGCTGAGATTATGCATATAAAGGGCATACCCCACTGCTTGAGCACACAGCACATGTGGAGATGTTTGCTTTATATTATCATTGATTCCTAGCTTGTTTCTCTCCATTCAGTTCTGGAGCTCTTCACTGTCCTAATTGCTAACTGTAGGAATCACAAGAAAAGCATTCCATTTGTGGATACCCTTGGTGCTATACACCTAAAAAGTATGAATTTTCCTATATCTAAATTATATACAAACCAACCTGAGGGTGTTTTTTAAAAAGACAATTATTCCATTGCAAACTATCTAGTCTCATTAAGCACATGTAACACTGTCATTTGAAAAGGTTCTTAAATGGTTATGGTGGCCAGTTTAAAATATGACGGCTAATGTTTAGAAAGAACTGAATTTTCTAAGTACGTTTATCTTATTCTAAGTGCATTCACAATTGAGGTCATCTTGGAGGCAGTTATAGATACTTGCCCAGAGTATTGGTTAAGCATTCTAAAAGTTTCAGCAGTCAATGAAAACAAGTGTGTCCCTTGGTTAAATAAAGACGGCTTATCTGGGTACTTTTCAGGAAATTGCTGATTTCCCCTTGTAGTTTTATGGGTTTTGTGTTGCCCGAAGACTTGAACGCTTTCCATGAGCTCCAGAAGTTCTTTCTGAAGCTTTGCAAAGTCAGAAGATGTTTTGGTGATTTCCTTTCTCCCAAGCAGACAAGACTGCTTCTCTGGAATTTCATGACACTTTGTAGCATCAGACGGAGTTATCAAGATCTAGCTGACGTCCTAATTACTTGTGAACGTGTCTTATTTTCTCCTCTAGATGTTTAGCTTTTTGAGGTCAAGAGCTACAACTGAATGATATTCCTATTCCTAATGATGCCAAATTAATGAAAAAAAGATCAATCTTTATTGTTAACTGATAAAACAATTAAGAAGCAATGTTTTGTTTCCCAGAGAACTTGAATAAATGAAAAAAGTCAGGAAACAAAATACTGTTTCATTATTGTTAATGAGTGGAGGCAGAACAAAGAAGCCATATATTGTTTCAGAGGGAACTTTAGGTCCTTGATTTAGTATAAAGAGACAATCTTTCATTAGCATATCAATTGTTTTTAATGAATGCTTCTGACTGGATTCAGAATTAGGGCACCTGAACTGTGATCCCAGCTCTGTGACTAGTCTAAACTGTGGAAATTTGCCTAAGTCACTTGAGCCTCTGAATATCAGTTTCCTCCTCTAGACATTGAAGGCACTGAAGTCATTATTTAGATCATCTCCAAGATTCCTTTCGATTTTAGCATCCACCAGGTGTGGGCCTACCTGTCTGTCTCAATGCCTCAGTCGCAGTGGACTGTGAGGAAGTGCCGGAGTTAACAGAGGAAGTTAGCTAAGTGATTTCCCTTTAATATTGTTACCAATATTTTACAAACTCTTTGTTGATAATATAAACAAAATCTGAGCTAAGCTCTTCTTCCATCAGCACAAATTCCAGATTGGCAGGTTCCAAATCACTGACATTGTATTGAATTTGGAGTGATTAGCACATGTACTCTCGTATGTAATACTTGCCCATGCATTCAAAAAATTTTTTTTTTTTAAATAAAAGCAATGTTTTGAGATTAAGTTGTCAAGGGCATCTGAATCTGGGGTTTCTAAACCCATGAGCTTAAGGGCTCCATGACCCCCTAAAATGTAGCCCTCAGAATTCTGTCGCTCTTTATTCTTTTATTTACCTTCTTTTCAGTAAAAGCACTTACCACTATGCTCAGTCGCTCAGTCATGTCTGACTCTTGGTCTGCAGACTCCCAGACTTGGACTCTTGACTCTTGCGACCCCATGGACTGTAGCCTACCGGGCTCCTCTGTCCATGGGATTTTCCAGGCAAGAATACTGGAGTGGGTTACCATTTTCTGCTCCAGGGGATCTTCCCGACCCAGGGATCGAACCCACATCTCTTGTTCCTCCTGCATTGGCAGGCAGATTCTTTACCACTGAGCCGCCTGCGAAGCTGGATAGGTAGAATGTGGTGGTTGCATACTGTGGAGTATTACTCAGTGGTTAGACTCTACAGAATAACATAGCCCTTAGTGAAAAAAGTAAGAAAAGTAAACACTCATTGTGAGACTGTCAAGACTAGCGCCATGACAGGCGCCCTGAGCTAGGAGGGGGCCTAAGGGTGGGGTGATTCTCCTCCTCCTCCAACAGGCCACCAGAGGCTAGCCAATCAGCACGCGCCCAGACGCGCCCAGTAAGCCTCCGGAAGAGTCCCCTGGAAAGTCCCGCGCGCGTGAAAGTTTTAAAGTGTGTTTGACCAATGAAATTGCTTCCAAACATGTAACCAGTCAGCTTGCATCAACTACCCACCGCTTATGTTTGAAATCGAGCACCCTATAAATGTGCGTGGAAACTGGGGCTCAGGGCTCTCTGGCTTTGCACCACTGCGTTGGTTGCAGCAGGGGCCCTGACTCGAGTCAGCAATAAACTTCCCTTCCTTTGCGTGCTGCATTGTCTAGGAGATCTTCTCGTTTCCCGCTGGGGAATTCGGACATCGGGCATAACACTTATCACTGCTTGACATTAATCATTTTTACTTGTTTCACGAAGTCTGTGCTTGAGCTTCTGTTTCTGCTTCTGCTCCACACACACACACACACATGCACACGCACACACGCAAACGCACACACACACACACACACACACGCACACACACATACACACACACACCACTAACCCGTAAGCTCCAGGAGGGCAGCATCTCCTCTTGTCTTGTCCACCAGTGTGCCTGGCACTCAGTGGTTGCTCCATAAACATGTGTTGACTGAATGAATGTGTACACCAAAAATAAATGGATTATATAGAACCATAATAAATGGATTAGATAGAACCAGTTTAAATTCAATAACCCGGACTTCCCTGGTGGTCCAGTGGTTAAGAATCTGCCTGCCAATGCAGGGGACTCTGATTCAATCCCTGGTCCGGGAAGATCCCACATGCCATGGAGCAACAAAACTGGTGCGCTATCAATACTGAGCCAGCACTCCAGAGCCTGTGAGCCGTGACTAGAGAAAGCCCATGCACAGCAATGAAGGCCAAGCGTAGCAAAAAAAAAAAAAAAAATTAATTGATTAATCGAATAAAAAGTTAAAAAAAAATTCAATAACCCATCCCCCAAACCCACAAATTCAGTTTCAATATTCTTCAAAAAAGTGTGTAATTTCTAAAGTTTCTGGGAGGTGGAGATATATCCCAATACATATCAAAAATCCTCATCCTAAAGATCCTCTTTACCCATCCATCTTTCCCGCATCTCTTATAAGGCTGGTACCTTGAACTTTCCTCTTCCTTCCTTCTTTCCTCAAATTCCCACCCAAACTGCCTCCCTTCTTCATTCTCTCTGTCCATCCACCCCCAGATCTATCATCTTACGAATCAGTGGGTATTAGTGTATTCACAAGTTTCTGGAACCATCACCTCTAGTTTCAGAACATTTGCATCACCCTGTAAAGAAACTGGTACCCACTAGCTGT